>NW_017731395.1:4054508-4066747 GCF_001890085.2 Hipposideros armiger | reverse complement strand
CCGCCCGCCCGCCGGGCCGCTCAAGTTCCCGGGGAGCGGCGACCCTCGCCTTTCTGGCGTGCGGTACGGGCTGTGTTTCCTGGGCGTTGAAAATGAGCCTGTGGACCCTCGCGCCGCCGTCTCCAGTGTGTGGGCCCGAAAGCGAGGGGAACGCGGGGTCGCCGAGGACCGCTTTCCTCTTTCCTGCTTTGTTGGGGGGTCCAGGATTTTCTCTTCCGGGTCACAGCTCCAGCACAGTAAGGATGCTCATTATTTGCATTTCGGGAGGCGTAGAATTGAACCCTGCCGGGAGTAACGTTTTCAAAGACACCTTGACCCTTTTAGAGTTTCTGTGCCATCATTACCTAAGGTAGTAAAAGTGAGATAAAAGCCAGCAAGAGGCCCCAGCGAGGATCGAACTCGCGACCCCTGGTTTACAAGACCAGTGCTCTAACCACTGAGCTATGGAGCCCACTCGTTACCTGGCACGCTGTAATTCAAGGACATTGGAAGCAACCATGCTTGAGCTGGCAGGCTGTGAGAAGGGCTTCATGTGTCCCAAATCAATGGTTCTTATAAAAACTGAAATGCTAGAGAAAAATACCTACAACATGATAAGCAGAAAAAAACCGAATCTAAAAATCTTATGTTTAGGATTACAAAACACTGAATCTTACCTCTGGTAAGTTATGCCTATATAGACAGGGGCTGGAAAGAAAAATGCAAAAATGAAATTATGTTCTGATTATATTACGAATAGCACCTTTACGTCTTAGAAGAGCCTCTCATCTATTGTTTATATGACATATTGTATCACGTTTAGTACAGTCATAGATTGTTGAGTTTGCTGGCATATGCGTGTTCATACTTAATGATTCTTAGTACTTCTGCGGTGTTGGTTGTAACTTCTCTTTCATTTGTGATTTTATTTCTTTGAGCTCTCTCTCTTTTGTTCTTGATGAGTTTGGCTAAAACTTGTCTACTCTTATCTTTTCAAAGAGCCAGCTCTCAGTTTTATTATCTTTTCTATTTATTTTTAAATTTCTATTTTGTTTACATCTGCTCTGATCTTAACTATTTCCTTTCTTCTGTTTACTTTGGGCATTGTTTGTTCTTTTTCTAGTTTCTTTGGGTGTAGAGTTAGATTGTTTGGAATTTTTCTTGGTTCTTGAGGTAGTCCTGTATAGCTATGAACTTCCCTCTTAGAACTGTTTCCCATAACTTTTGAAAAGTTGTGTTTTCATTTTCATAAGTTTCCAGATAGTTTTTGACTTCTTGTTAGATTTCCTCTTTGATCCGTTGGTTGTTTAGTAACATGTTGTTCAGTCACCACATATTTGTGTGTTTTTCAGTTTTCTTCCTGTAGTTGATTTCTAGTTTCATGCCACTGCGACTGGAAAAGATGCTTGATATGATTTCAATCTGCTCGAATTTATTGTGGCTTGTTTTTTGGCCTAATATGTGATCTATCTGGAGAATGTTCCATGTACACTTGAAGAAAATGTGTATTCTGCAGTTTTTGGATTTAAATGCCTATTAAGTCAGTCCCATCTAATGTGACATTTAAGGCCATTATTTCATTATTATCATTATTAATTTTCTGTCTGGATGATCTATCCACTGATGGGATTGGGTATTAAAATCCCCTATTATTACTGTGGATTTCTTTCTTTATGAGTATGTTCATTGATAATTGCTTTACATATTTAGGTGCTCCTGTGTTGGGTATGTAGATGTTTACAATTATTGTATCCTCTTGGATTGACCCCTTTATAATTTTTTTTTAACTTTTTATTGGGGAACAGTGTGTTTTTCCCAGGACCCATCAGCTCCAAGTCAAGTTGTTGTCCTTTAATCTTAGTTGTGGAGGGTGCAGCTCAGCTCCAAGTCCAGTCACCGTTTTCAATCTAGTTGCAGGGGGGTACAGCCCACCATCCCATGTGGGAGTCGAACTGGCAACCTTGTTGTTAAGAGCATGCGCTCTAACCAACTGAGCCACCTGGCCACCCAGCCCTTTTATAATTATGTAATGTCCTTCTGTGTCTTTTTTTCCATTTTTTTGTATTAAGTCCATTTTGTCTGGTATAAGTATTGCTACTCCAGCTTTCTTCCTGTTTCTATTTGCATGGAATATCTTTTTTTCATCCCTTCACTTTCCGTCTGTGTCTTTGAAGTGTCTCTTGTAAGCAGCATATAGATGGGTCATGTTTTTTTTGATCCATTCAGCCACCCTGTGTCTTTTTATTGGAGCGTTCAATCCATTTACGTTTAAAGTAATTATTGATAAGTATGCACTTATTGCCATTTTGGTAATTGTTTTTAGGTTGTTTTTATAGTTGTCCTCTGTTCCTTTTTTCTTCTCTTGACCTCTTTCTTTGTGGTTGGCTGTTTTTCTTTAGTATTTTGTTTGGGTTCCTTTCTCTTTGTTCTTTGTATATCTTTCGTATGTTTTTGGTTACATTAATATGTATATCATTCTTTATATCATTCTTTATCTATAGCAGTCTATTTTTACCTGATAGGTGTTTAAGTTTGAATATATTCTCTAAGGGCAACGTTTTTATTCCCCCCTCCATGCTTTGCGTTATTGATGTTATATTTTAGACCTTCTTGTGTTGTGTATCTCCTAATTAGTTGTTGTACTTTGAGTTGAATTTGATACTTTTTTTTAACCTGCATAGTCGCATTTTAAATGTTTGATTTCTTGTATTTATTGAATATTTGGCTTTACCTGTGAAGTTTTTCCCTTTCTCATATTTTATTATTTCTGGGTATGGCCTTTCTTTTTCTACTTAAAGAAGACCCTTTAACATTTCTTGTAAAGCTGATTTAATGGTGATGAAGTCCTTCAGTTTGTGCTTGTTCAGGAAACTCTCCTTCAATTCCGAGTGATAACCTTGCTGGGTAAATTAGTCTAGGTTGGAGATTCCTTTCTTTCAGCACTTTAAGATGTCCGGCCGCTCCCTTCTGGCCTGTGATGTTGCTGATGAGAAATCAGCTAATAGCCTCACAGGGTTTCCTTTGTACACAATTTGTTTTTCTCTTCCTTCCTTCAAGGTTGTCTCTTTATCTTTAACTTTGGCCATTTTAACTATGATGTGACTTGGTGTGGGTCTCTTTGGGTTCATCTTGCTTGGAACTTTTTGTGCTTCTTGGACCTGGATGTCTGTTTCCTTTTCCAGGTTAGGAAAGTTTTCAGCCATTATTTCTTTAAATAAAGTTTCTGTTCCTTTCTCACTCCTCCTCCTGGGATCCATATAATGTGAATGTTTGAGCACTTCATGTTATCCCAGGAGTCCCTTAAACAATCCTCATTTTTTAAAATTCTTTTTTCTTTCTGGTTGGTTGATTTCCACTAATCTGCCTTCCAGGTCTCTGATCCTCTGATTCTTCTGTGTTAATTACTTTGCTGTTGATTCCTTCTAATGTGTTTTTTATTGCAGTTGTTGTATTCTTCATGTCTGCTTGATTCTTTCTTATACTTTCTAACTGTTGAAGTGCTCCCTAAGTTCCTTGATTCCCTTAAGTTTGGTGAGGATCCTTATGACTATTTCTTTGAATTCTTTATCAGGCAAGTTCCTTTTTTTGTTTCCTTTGGGAGTCTTTCTGGGTATATTCCTTATTCCTTCCTATGAGAGAGAATCTTTTATCTTTTCATTTTGTTTGACTTTTTATGTTTGTTTATATGAATTAGACAAAATAGCTGCCTCTTGCAGTCTTGGAAAAGTGGCTCTGTGTAGACTGTGTGTGACCAGAGGTTTTGGCAGACAGGTAGGAGCGGAGCAGGGGCTGAAGGCGTAGGGAGCGCTGGCTCACCGAGCAGGAGCAGCTCTGAGTGGGGAGGCCAGGGGCCCTGCTGATCCTGCATGTTCCCTTTCCCAGGTGACGTGTCTGGAGACACACTACAGTGACCTTGCAGGTAGGCCCGGGCACCTGGATAGAGCCCCACCCACCCTGTGGAGTGGACATCAACAATGGCGCTCACCTGCCCCCCCCCTCCTCCCCGAACCCGGGAGAATTCCCACAGTGCCCATAGATCTCCTGAGGCTCCCCAGCCTTGTCTATATTATAGCCCCCCTTTGGTTTGTTGTCTGAAAGTGGTGCCTGTAGAAGTGACCTCTGTGTAGGCCCCGTGTGCCGGGTAGTTTTGGGACGCGGGAGCCCGGCATGCGCTCACGCCGTCTGGGGTACTGGCCTGCGGGGAGGAGCCGCTCTGTGCAGGGAGGTTGGGCGGGTGTGCGGATGCCCTGTTTTTCCTGCATGCTTCCTCTGTCCGGAGGCAGAAGGCTCCGGGCAGTGCAGCTGTGCACGCTGTGCCCGGATTTTGCAGGTGGGCCAGAGCCCCCAGTAGAGCTCTCACCCGCCCCATCGAAGTGCGGGAGCAACAGTGATGCTCACCGCTTCTCTGCCCTGGAGGGTTCCACAGCTCCCCGGGGCCCCCTCAGCGTCCCAGCCTTCTCTATTGGGCTCTTTCTCTTGTTCGCTATCAAAAGCTGTCCGTTCAGCCCTCGGTTGCCTTGCAGGAGTGATCGCTACCTCTCTACGTGCATATTTCATCTTGCTCGTGGGAGGGCGAGATCACGTCCTCTTATTGCTGCTGCCCTTGTTTTGGGGATGGAATTGGTGGGTGGAATTCAGGTCCGAGTTTGGAGAGAGTTGCTGTGCAGGATGTCGCTGGGTCAGGGAGCACAGCCAGTTAGGAGTGGGACCAGGGTTGCTGGCGTGGAGGGTGCTCTGGGAGGGAGGATTCTGGAGGGGTGAGAACTGAAGAGAAGGATGGAGAAGATGCACCCCTAGCCCCACCTCCTCATAGCTGGCTTGCAGAACTAATGTAGTGGCTCCAAGTTTCATCTGGTCGTGAACAAAGACTAGTTCACCCAGGGGTGGTCAGGGCTGGTCACTTCCAGGCCGGAAGAGAAGTGGCCAGGCAGGGCGGTGGAAACGTCTGGAAGACCTTGTTTTGAATCTGAAGACACCTGGGTCCAGTTGCTTTTTGCTGAGGCTGCACCAGTGCAAGCCCGGCTTTTGGCTTTCGTATCGGAGGGACCTGGTTCCCAGCCCAGCTCTGCCCCTTGCTGGTGGCACTGAAGTCACCGAACTTTTCAGTTTCCAGTCCTTCACCTGCTGAGGGGCTGAGGGGTATGGACAGACCTCCTAGGGTGGGTGCGGGTACAATGTGATGCCAAGATGCCAGCGCAGGGCCGGCACTGCCTTGCCTTCAGGTGCTGCCCACCTGGATCTCCCAGCCTGGCCCACCTTCTGCCTTTGCTCCCACTGTGGTAGAGGAGCTGTGCCTCACCCCAAAGACAGCCATCCCTCCCCCTGTCTGCCCTCTTCAGCAACCCTGCAATCCCCTTTATTCCTTGAGGATTCACCTCTCCCTCTTTACTGGACCCTTCCTCTCAGCTTTTAATATGTTCGAGTCTCTCTCTCAAAAAACATAATGAAATAAAATTAACCCCCCCACCCCGTGAGGTATTGTCACTCATTCTCCGCATTCCTCACCCCTACTACTCCTATCGCCATCTGTTACCTGCCCCCACAGCTCCACTGAATGACCCTCACTGGCCTCTGCGTGGATAAAACCTTGGTGTGCTGCTAGCACAGGACCCCGCCGACCACCTTCTCCTCCTGAAATTTTCACCTCTGTGTCCCCTGTGGCCACTCTCCCCAGGGCCTGAGCACCTCCCAGGAACCCATTTCTCATCCTTCTTCATAGACTCACCCCTGCCCCAGAGCAGAGGTGAAACACACAGGCCTGAATCTGAATTCTGGCTCTTCTCCTGCCCGTTTGGGAGCCAAGGCAGACGTGGTCCCCGTGGGTACTTGGGAAGAATAAATGAAACAACGCGTGTAAATCCTTCACACCGAGGCTGACATTGGCGGAGTACTCGATGTGAATTACTTGTATTACTGTTTGTACCTACAAGTATTGTGTGAAGCCCTCCAAGTATAGGGGGTTTGCCTACAGAGATGGGGGCGCAGGAGGCAGCGGAAGGGATGAAGAGCGTGGCATCCATAGGGCCCAAAGCCCCGTGTCCGTAACCACAGCTCCTCTCAGGCACCTGCTGAGTGAGACGTTATCACTCGCTTTGGGAGCACTGAGTCATATTCAGAAAGGAGAGATTTTTCTCACCTCCTGCAAGACCACAGATTAGAATTAACCTTATTAAAGTCAGACAGGTCTAGCGCTTAACGAGGCCAGGAAGGGGATAGTCTTTCAGTTGACACAGCTGTCGTCTGTCATGTTCCCTTGCCCTTTGCAGCCTTTTGTAGAAGGAGAGTCCCACCCCCAGCTGCCATAGGACAGTGCGGTGGGGTTTCCATACTTGGTGGGTCAGATGAGCTGCCAGAAATGGTTAGTTCAGGGACCGAGGGGGCAGTCCAGACACTGAGGGAGTCCAGGGCAATTGTTCAAGACTTTTGGGACAATCTTGTGAGACAGAGAAACTAGCCACCCCCAGGAGAGCTCTTGTGTGTTGTAAGATCCTAGTGGACCATTTAAGGGAGAATACAAGACCTCCAGGCTAAGAGGAGTGGGGTCCTAAGGAGGAAACTAGAACTTGAGGGTCTTACAGTTCATCTGGTCACATGGGTCTCCGTTCTGGCTGCACGTTAGCTCTCTGGGGGTCTTAAATATATGGTTGGCCAGGCCCCAGAAATTTTGGTGTAATTGGTTTGGGGTGAGGTCTAGGTGTTCCTTTGTAAACACTCTCCAAGTTTTAATGTGCAGCCAGGGTTGAGCACCTGATCTAACCAATCCTTTTTATCCTGGAGATGCATAAACAGAGGCTTTGAGACTTGAATAATGGACCCAAAGTAAAGGCCACAGAGTAAAGTTTTGACCACAGGGTGTGAACTCAGACCTGAGGCCCTCTCTATCACCCTACAACAAAATCTCATCACTAGCACTTTGATTTTACACTGAAGAGCGATGGTGTTTATATGTTTAAATCTAAATCTGGATATATTGAGTAGTGCTAGCATATTCTAGAAGGACTGCCAGGAATTAAAACTCTACCAGAAACTGTGTGATCTGCAGTCTCAGGATGTGGAGGTGGTGATGAGCTCAGGTATTGGAGTCCCAAGAGCCTGGTTTTAAGTGGTAAATCTGCCACTACCAGCTGTGTGAGCTTGGCCACATTGCCTACCATCTCTGAGCAACAGTTTCTTTATCTGCAATGTCAATATTTCCTTAGTGAGTCAACACAGACTGGTTCCTTGTTTGCGAAGGTGACATAAGGTAGTCATAAAGCTCTGAGCATGCAATTGGTGCCTTTTGGGTGGCAGCAACAGGAATAGCTGCTGTTGTGAGTGTTATTATTTTTTATATTTCTGTGCACTTGCCTTCTAGGATAGTGTGGTTCTCAACCAGGGTTGATTTTGCATCCCCAGGGATCATCTGCAAATGAGATATTTTGATGGTCACAATGGGCATTGGGGGGAGAGTGCTGCTGGTATCTAGTGGGTAGGGATGCTACCAAACGTTCACAGTGCGCGGAAATGCCCCCTCCCCCAACAAAGAACTATCCAGCCCAAAGGGGCCAAGGCCAAGAAACCCTGATTTAGATATCTGGGAAGAATTGGTAGCTTGGAAGCCAGAGCTGTTGGGTGCTAAAAGTTGATGGTTCTTGGGTTTTGCACTGGTGAGGAGGCAGTGAACAGCTCCACCCCTGCTCTCAGTCGCCGCAGAGGACACAGTTTCCACCTCTTTCCATGTAAGTCCCTGTGGTATAACCTTCAGGCAATAACGCTGGGACTCATAGTCCTTAGAGGTGTGGTGAGGATAATTTTGCACTAAACGCTTAGAGACGCTGGTATGAAAGGCTAAATAAAGTCAAGACGATTGCATCAATTCCCACGGGAGGGCTGTCTTTCTCCACAGTTGTGCTCTGGGCACCTGGACGTTGCATTAGTTCTCGCTCATGAGCTCATCTTTTATAAACGACAGCCACCAAAGTTGGAAAGTATGACACTGAGTTGGCAAGTGGAGGGTGTACTCAGCTTTCTCGCTGGAGCCTTGTGTCTTAACGTATTTGTCTTAAAAGTAAGATACATTTAATACTCCTCGGCCAGCTCTGTTACGTGAGAAAAGAAGAATGCGTGTAAAAACTCTCCTTGAGGGCACCAGACTTTCTTTGTTAAGGTGACCGCGGTGATTTATTTGGGCTGCAGTTGAGGGAGTGGGCACTAGGGGGCGCTACTTTCTCACGCGAGAGGATGAGCCGCCCTCCCCGTAAGTTATTGTCAGTCTTGGAGTAGTGCACGCACCTCAGCGTGAAAAATAAAGTAGCAGGAGCGATTTACTTCTTAAAATAAGTCAGCAGCCCAGTGAGGCAGATCCTGCCATGGCAGGTACATTTTCTTGGTCAAACTGATGGAAAAGGGCATTCACTGCCCATGGGCACCTGGCTACAGATATCAAACGACAAAAATACACAATTAAATGAAACCACTCAGCAGGCCTGGCCTCGGGAGAGAACGAGGCCAGCTGGGCTCAGCCATAGGTCCGGGATCTGGCCTCGACGTTGCTCTGTAATGGCTGTTGGGTAAATGGGCAGTGGTCACATGCAGACCCCTTGGAATTGTCTGGTTGGCTCTCCCTGAATTAGGAGAGGCCTGGCCCCACCCTCAGGCGGCCAGGCCACCTTCCTGAGCCCCAGTGTTCCACCGGTTAGGATAGGAATCACTGTTGTTCCCTACCCTAGAAGGTAAGCGAGGTGTGGCTCGCAGGAGGCAGTGACGGCAGTGGAAAGGACGAAGCACGATTTGAGTGTGATGGTGATGGGCCCCTTTACCCTGCAGCCCCCGTGGGGACTCTCCAACTCACCTGTAGGGGGGACTCTCTGGCCCCAATGCAGGTCCCCAATCATCTTGCCACTTGTCCCCACACTCTGTAGCCACTACTGTGAAGGCCCCGATGGTTCCCAGCTTTAGAAAGGGAGGGCGGTACAGGGGTGGGAGGGTAGCTTTGGTTCCAGTAGTCCTGTGTCCCGGCTCTGCCACCAGCTATCTCTTTGATCTTGGAAATGTCTTTCACTTAACACTCAGTGCTCTCATCTGTAAAATACAGATACAAACGGGCAGGAAGGTGGCAAGAGGGCCCGAACTGCTCCAAATGAGTTCACATCGGTCAGAAACTGAGAAGGTTTGCAGATGAAGTGGCCACACAGCCGCATGCGGCGGCAGAGAAAGTGTGAAACCCAGAGAAGGGGCCCGGAATGGCGATGGGCAAACGCCATCCCGCCACTTTCATCCCTTTTTTATTTTGCGCATGGTTGTCTAGATTTGGTCTCTACCCGTGCTTAACATATTACAGTTTACTCTCGTGTTCTTCTGTTTCTTGACTTACAATAATGTAACGATAGCTATCATGGATGGAACAGCAGGCAGGCCACTAGCATTTTAGGAACGTTAGTTTCCCCAGGTTAATCCTTACAAGCCACCTGCAAGGTAGGTATCATATGAGGAGACAAAGGTGAATCAGCCGGAAGTCATAGGGCAGGTGGGTGATGGAGACGGGAGGCTGGCTCAGTTCTAGCTGAGAAGGCCGGTGGGCAGGAAACGCACCTGCCCCTGTGAGATTTTTCCCTCAGGGTATAAGGTGTCCGGAGGCTGCTCTGGACAGAAGGTGCAATGAGCTCTTGTTCTATCATTAATGACACTTCAGAGGACACACACACACACACACACACACACACACACACTCTCTCTCTCTCTCTCTCTCTCTCTCTCTCTCTCTCTCTCTCTCTCTCCTCCACGCAGGCACAGAGCTTTATTTTTATCCCAAGTCGCAAACATTCATCATTTATAAATAGCCCTGGGCTCAACTGGGTGTCACAGAGGGTGGCTCTCCTAATGGCCAGTTAAGAAATTTGTCAACATGTGAGGGGAATGTGAGCTTGCTGTTCCAGGGCTGACTGAGGGAGCCGCCATCTTTCTCCATTTGGTTTAGCACAGGCCAGATCCCTAACCATGGGGCTGTGAAACCAGGGGTGTCTGGGTCAGACACCATCGGGCTGAACGCCCACCTTCTCGCAGTGACAGCGTGGTTGGTGGACAGTGTCTGGCACCCCTCTCTGGTTAAACCTTTGGGTTGGACACGGTTCTTGAATGAACTCTGATTCCCATCTGGTTAGTGCCTGACCTTTCCCCAAACCTCATTTTAGGTCCGTTTAGAGTCAAAGGTCACCTTGTCTTGCATACCTTGTCAACAGCCCCGAGCTTCCTGGACCAGGATTTTGGCACTTTGAAATGTAAACTACGCTTGTCAATTTTGCCTGCCTCCCAACAGGTCATTCTATGTCATCAGTTTCAAGTAGGGTGGCTGGGGAAGGTAATTAACAGTAGTTGAGGACACACTCTGTTTTGGATACATATTAGGTACTTTAGGTACATTTATCTCACTGGCTACTCATATCCACCCTGTCACGTAGCTGCAATTAGCCCTGATTTAGAGATGTCTTCGAGGATGACCTTGCTTCTACATATGCAGCTCAAAATGTGCTTGAGTTTTAAGCTCGGATCGGAGCTCTCGCTGGTGCCTTGTATTACTGAAGTTTATGCCTTAATCAACACATATTTATTCAAGTATCTTTTCTGCAAAAAGTACTGTCCTGGGTAACCTAGAGCAGCGGTTCTCAACCTTCCTGATGCTGCGACCCCTTAATACAGTTCCTCATGTTGTGGTGACCCCCAACCATAAAATTATTTTCGTTGCTACTCTATAACTGTAATTTTGCTCCTGTTATGAATCATAATGTAAATATATTTTTTTGTTTTCCGATGGTCTTAGGCGACCCCTGTGAAAGGGTCATTTGACCCCCAAAGGAGTCGCGACCCACAGGTTGAGAACCGCTGACCTAGAGTGATGCCGAGAGTGTAGGCCACGCAGGGAATTACAGTACAGTGGTGGAAGGAAGGCTCACCAGACGGGAGTTAATAAATAATGGGAAGAAATATCACAAATGCCCAGTAAGAAGAGATGATACGCGCAGTTTGAAGGAGAGACACCCGGTGGTCAGTGGAGGTTCATGGAGAAGGTGGAAAATGAGTTAGTTCTTGAGATAAGAGTTAGATTTGAGTGGGGCCAGGGAGTGGACAGATTATAGCTGGAGCATGCCCGCAGGCCCTCTGGGAGCAGGAGTTATTTCATGATGGGCGTGGGACTGGGCGAGTAAGAAAGTTGGGTCAGAGGAAGGTCACCGCCTCTGGGTCCCGGCTCTTTCTGCTGACTGAGCAGGTCAGAAGGGACATCTGGTGGCCTTGGGATGTGTGGGTGTGTATGGATAGAGCCAGCACTGCAGCAGTGGCTACGGGTCTTCTCTCTGCACTGCCTTCGTTCTCTGGGCTCCAGAAGGGCCCCCAGGACTCTGCCTTAAGACAGCAAAGAGGCAGGCAGAGCAGAGACAGCATCTGGGGGTGAGTGTTTGAGAGAACAGGCCTCAGGCAGCTCCCCTTCTGCCTGGACCACGTGCACAGCCGCCCGTTGTGTGTGGTGGTTTTGTTAGAGGGGGATGGACGGAAAAAGGTTGGTGGCCCTGCCACTCTGAGCAGGCAGAGGCTCAGCGTGACCACGGTTTGAGTATTAAAGCAAACATTTTATCCGATTTTGTAGATAAGAAGACTTGTAATAATTTAGTCGTGAGTGATGGCAGTAAGAATGAAAAGCAAGCCATAAAAGTGATCAGTAGTGTGGGGGCGAATCAGTGACTACATCTGGTGATTGATTGAAGATTGAAGATGTCGGGAGTATAGACTAGAGATGAGGTTGGGGATTTAAGGGAGAAGGAGTCCACGAGAGCTGCCTCCGTCCCTTTCTGACGCCACCTCTCTCCGCAGGTGCTCTGCTTCCTAAACCCTCTCTCCAACCCAGTGCTTTGCGTCTGCAGTTCCCTGCGCCTCACCCCAAGCCCAGCACAGCAGACTTCCAGCCCTGCAAGCTCCACTCATGGTAAGTGCCCTGTATGGTGCACCATGCTTTAATCTTTCATACCGTGTTTCTCCTGGACCTTTTCTAGGTTTACAGACACAAACGCTTTCTACTGTGTTACAATTGCCAGCAGTAGTCAGTGCAGTCAGATGCTGTACGGCTTGTAGCCTGGGACTAGGCTACCCCACACAGCCTGGTGTGTAGTAGACGAGACCACCTGAGTGTGTGTAAGTGATGTCCACCCATGACGAAAGTGCCTAACGATGCAGTCCTCAGAACGTATCCCCATCGTCAAGCTTTCTTTGGCTTTCTGATCATTGGTGAGGTC
>NW_017731395.1:3980912-4052363 GCF_001890085.2 Hipposideros armiger | reverse complement strand
GGGGGGGGGTTGGCTGTCCATTTCCCCAGTCACTTCCAGCCTCGCCTGGGACATAGATGCTGCGAGAGCGTCGGTGGGCATGTTTCTAACCTGGCTGAGCCATGATTTTACCATCTGTTAAATGGGAAGGAAATCTTGTTTTGCAGAGCTGGTGTGAGGATAAGGTCCCCACGTAGAACTCGTCCGCATAAGTGCTCAACGGTTGGCTTTTCATTTTGCAGAAATGACTGTGTGTGTCGCGGAGCCAGGCGCTGCTCTGGACACAGGATGGATATTACGAAGAGTAGAGGGTCGCCGCCAGCGAGGGGAAAGAAGTGGGAATGTGAGGAGAGGGGGAGTTTGAGGCTGATACTTGGTAACATGAACCCTGATTTTCAAAGCTCGTTTTCCAATCCATCCACCTCTCGCCGTCCATACGGTTGTGTTTCACACTTGTCTTAGTGGCGGGATTAAGCGTGCCATTGGATTCAGGGGACAGTGGTGAAGGTGAGCCGTCTGACATTCTCGTCTGCATGAAGGGATCAACTGTCCTTGCATCTTATTCACAAACCGAAGTGTAAAGCCATCAGGCGGGTCTCTAGGCCGAGCTTTATTGGACAGAGTGTCCGGAGAGGCTCTTCACACTTGATAGATAGTTTGGGCAGAGTGAGTGTGCATATTAATTTCCTTCCTCTGCAAAACGAGACGTCTACTTGCAAGCAGACTGGCTTATTTCACAACCTGCCAGGATCCATAACTGATGAGCACAAGTGCTGATGACAATAGAATACGTTTTTCGGGCTAAACGACGGCCGCGGGGAGGCCGTGCCCTCTTCCCGTGGCGGCTGGTTCTCTGCCTGAGCTGCTCGGGCTGCCTGCCTCTGACTCCGCCAACCAGGCCTGAGTTGACAACTCAGCCTGCATCCTTCATGGGGCTGTGAACAGTTAACCAGGTAGCTGAAAATTTCTCTGCAGCTACAGATTGGCCCAGAAATCCCTAGTTAGAGTAAATTTGTTTGTGAGGTGTAACATCAGACAAGAGCCTAAAAACTGCTTAACCACCCAGCTCTCTGGCTTTAACTTGTGGCACCAATTCCTTCCTGGGAAGCAAGTGCTGGGGAGCAGAGATGGGGGAGCAGTGAGGGCTGAGGCCGCGGGTACTGCTGGGTGGGCCATGGCTAGGAAAAGTCAGGGTTGCGATAAGCAGCCGTTTTAGGCATTAGTTTTGGGGAGTGAAGCTGAGATTGGATTCTCCTTTTTGGTAATGGTTTCCCTCAATGGAAACAGTGACCATGTACAGATTCTAGAAGAAGGGGGCCATCAGGGTAGTGTGACATTCGATTGCTATATTTTCTTTACTTCAAAGCACTGTTTCCTGAGTGCTAAGCTAAGGAGCACTGTCCCTGGGTGATGATCCACGGGCTTTGTGATCATAGTGGCCTGGGAAGCCTGCAGACTATAGTAAGCTCCTGGAGACACACAGCTCACGTTGGCAGGTTAAAGGCTCTGAGAAGTCCTGCAGAGGAGACACGGGTATCTATCGATTTGTCTAACCAAGCACCTCCCAAACTTATTTGACTATGAAACTCGTT
The DNA here is from genome assembly GCF_001890085.2 of Hipposideros armiger. Classification (NCBI taxonomy): domain Eukaryota; kingdom Metazoa; phylum Chordata; class Mammalia; order Chiroptera; family Hipposideridae; genus Hipposideros; species Hipposideros armiger. The sequence continues at coordinate 4,050,792 of NW_017731395.1, read as the reverse complement.
TTACACATATTCTACCTGCACGTTGGGACCTTGGGTTAGAGTGAAGGGAGTAACACTTACTGAGCTTCTTCCATTGCAGGAAGCCTGCTTCATAGACATCATCTTCTTTTTTCCTTACATCAGCCTTCTGAGCTGTGTAGTTTCATTCCTATTTTACAGGTGGAGATGCTGAGGTTTGGCAAGGTCAAAGAGCTTGCTCAAGGTCACGCATCTAGTAAGTGGTGGAGGTGAGATTTGAACCTTGGCCTTTGTAACTCCAGATCACATTCCCTTTTCACTTGGCCACACTTCGTAATGCCTCTCCCATTTCTGACCAAGGAGGCAGAGAGGGGTGGATGGGAAATGCGCAAGGACTTAGCTTGAGGGTCAGTCAGGTGTAAGTGTGATATTTTTTTCTTCTCCATGGATGCAGTCAAGACCTTCCACCTCGCAGGACTCTTTCTGCCAAGAGAAGTGTTTGAGAGGTGCCAGGCCCCATACATTTTAGGGTCATCGTGATGAGGAGGCAGCTGCCCTTGGGGCAGGAATACATTGGTGCTCAGATGGATTACCAGAGGCCCATCACCTTTATTATGATCCTCCCATTTCAAGTAATTCTTTCATCAGGTCGGCCCCCTTTTCCATCTGCTGAAGCTCTGGTGGGTTATGCAATGTATCCCCAAGTTCCGTCAAGAAATAGTTGGCAAACAGAAGCCAGCAGGGTAAACTCTCTGATGAAGGGCTCTGCCCCCCATAGCTGCCACTGGTCTGTGGTCATCTCCCTTCAGATGCCCCACGTGACAGATGCTTCTGCCTCAGGGCCTTCAAGAGATTGGGGCTGATTTGGGGTGCATGGAGCTGACGATAGGGGTGGTGTCGTCAGACTGGTGGCTGGAGGACTGAAGATGTTGCAGCTGAGAAGACAGGACCTGGGCTCGTCGCGTACCATGCAGGGGGATTTCCACTCTTCTGAGCGTCCCGTAGTATGTTGTCAACCCTCCTGATGTTACCGAGGGGATTTTGTCACCAAATCTGGCTTACGGCACAGTTTTAAAAGGTTTCCTTTATGTGGCCTGTCTTAGAAAGTTTTCTAGGGTGAGAGCCGTGGCAGACAACAGTCAAGGGTGCTGAGTGTCCGTCCTTTGTGACTTCTGTGAACGTCACAGCGGAACACAGCTCCCGCTGACCGATGCTGCTCTAGGACAGAGCTGAAGAATTTAGAAGAAAGACCATGGCCTTGGTCAGCGTATTCATTTCATCTAAAATTCTAGTGCTGGCTGGGGCACAGACATGAATTTTAAAATAAAAATAAACAAAATAAAGGACTGCTGTCCCCAAGGAGGTGAGCGTCCTGGGAGGCCACGTGTAGACATGTCATTGCTGAACAGTAGGCTCAGCGCTTTAGGAGAGGGACTTCCAAGGTGGGGAGGCAGCGAGCGGTCAGCAAGACTTGGCAGCCGGGGTTCGAGAAGGCCTCCCAGCGGAGCCTGGAAGTGGGACTTTCTTGTAGGATGAAGGGCAGGGATGACGAGAAGGGCGTTCCAGGCAGAGGTCATAGCACCAGCAGGAGCAGTGAGGCGGTTCTCACAGCCAGTGAGGGTGGGGGAGGAACCTCCCCTGATGGAAAACAGTGGCTTCTGGGTGCAGGCTCTGGGGTGAGGAGTGGGAAAGGTGGAAGGAAGACACAGCAAGGACACCGGGCTGGGGAAGAGCCTGTTCAAACGCCGTTAGTGGAGCAGGTGTCATGCTGAGTCACTGTTTGGAGACCCAAACTATCTTTGGGAGTGAAGGGGTTCAGAACACACTTCCCCAAGATGTGACACTTCGGCATGTGGATTACTTTGAGCTGAAGGCAACGGAGACCCTTGTGGGCTCATGAGAAACTTTTACCTCCCCCTGAAGGAATTTAAATGAGGGGCCTTGCTCATTGTAAGCGTTCTTATCAGGAATAACTTTCTATGGTCTCTCTAGGGGGCAGCATAAACATCTGATGACCGAACATCTGCTTTTCTGATGGAATCGCAGTGGCTTTCCTTCCCTCTGAAGTCCCAGGCCCCTGACCTCATCCTTAGCTCAGAGTGCCTCATACGCCTCATTTTCACTCTATCTCTGATTTTCTCTGTATGTGGGGTTCCCGTACGTATGTATGTAATTAAATTTGTCTGTTTCTTTTGTTATGCTGTCTCATATCGATTTAATAATGAGACCAGCTGGAAGAAGCTAGGAGGGTGGGGGAACGTTTCTTCCTCCCTCACAGGAGAGAATCAGGGCCTTGGTTTTATGTGGGGGAGGGGCACGGCATTTAACATCTCATCTACTTGGTTTTGGGAGGGGACGATGCAGTCTCGGTCCAGCCTTTCACAAAGCCAGGCGCTGGTGCCCAAAGCTGAATGTTGGTATGCTTGTGACCATCCCCACCAGGTAGCAGGGAGGTGATGGAGAGATCCTTACTGGTTCCCGAACCTTCGGAGCAAACAAACGAGCCCATTTCTCTGCTGTGGTTGAGCAGCGTTTCTGCTGGGGCCTGAATGCCAGCTCTGTCACAGCTTCAGGTTGTGGGCTGCAATGGAGAAGGCCCCTATTGTGTAGGGAAAGGCATTTTGTGGAGCTGTCAAGGCCTGAATATATACAGCGAGCCAGGCTGCGACATGTCCTGAGTTGCTATCAAAAGGAAAATAAAGGCGGTCCCCAGGTCTGCCAAGATGTCACACCTTATAGATTTAAAGCTGGACAAAGTGACTTGCTGACCTCCCTACTGCTCTCAGGGGGCACGCCTGTCTTCCTTTTACATAATCTCCCCATCTCTCATCAACACTCCAGCTGGGCCAGGCTCTGCTGATAAACACTGGGCCCGATCCTGTGGGTCGCTTGAGAAGTGTGGTCTGTTTCACGGGCGCATGTGTCCCCAGCGCAGGATGCATGACGATTTGTTTGCTTTTTCCTATTTGTCTCAATCACCCCCATGACCTTCATTAGGGTTTCTGTGGAATAACAACAGCAGGAAAATTGGAAGAGAACCAGGGGATGATGATGACAATTGCCAGCTCTGTGGCCTAATGGGTTCCTTCCTGTGCTTTGAATCGAGGCTGTTTCTCAAGGACCTGACAGGCAGGTGTTTCCAATGGATGGGACTGGGCAGTGTGACAGACTGAGAGTTGAACTGGGTGAGCAGAGCCGATGAGCAGATGGGCCTACGAGCAAAAGGCATCACAGGGCAAAGGTCCCAGGCACCAAGGGGCCGCGGAGAGAGGGGCAGGGAGGAGGGAGACATACGTCACAGGTGCAGCCCAGGGGGCCAGGCTTTGTGGGCCTAGGGGGTGAGATAAGAGGGCTTCCAGAGAGCCATGTGCAGGGATGAAGGTACACTGTTCCTCCCAGCACGCTCACCAAGCCCTTAGAAGAAGTCAGGCGATGCCGCAGGACAAAGTCTTGAGCTTGTGGAAAGACCGCCCTGGGTTTTATGAACCCACCTTTTTCTTTTTCTCCTTCTCGCCCCTTCTTTGCCCCACGCTGCCCCCACCCTTTCTGGCTCTCCTGCATAACTCCAGGTTTCAGGGGGAAATTTGCATTTCGTTCCCACCATCAAATAGGCAGTTTCATGAGTTCAAGGGCTGATGTTCTAACGTAGCCCACCTGAGGATGGGCTAGTGAGTGCGCGCCTCCCCCGCTGGTTAGGGGACGCGGTGAGGATGGGTGAGAGGTCTCCTGTTCGCTGCCTTTTCCCCTCCGAACTGTCCATTTCTGTTTTTGGAGGACTGGATGAGACTGGGAGCTGAGGGGCAGCAGCAGCCATCAGTGAGGGAGGGGTGTGAATGTCGTGGACCCATTGGGAGCCGGTTAGGAGGGAGGCCTGTGTTGTCCCACCCTTGGTGAGGAGGGTGAGAAACTCGGACCTAAAAGCGGAATCCCAGGTTACAGACGGCGCTGGTTGTTGGCGAGCTGTCCCAGTGTGGAGGGACAGCAATGACAGTGGCCTCCTGGCTGTCTGAAAGGCAGGAAGGGACTCAGGTGCCTCCAACGACCTGCTCCCTGTGATGGATCTGTGAACAAAGCTGTAGGAATGATTCAATTCTTGATTAGAATAACTCAGTTCTTTCTCGGCACCATTGAATCATGTGGCCCGGGTGTTTCACAGGTGGGGTGACCCATCACACAAATCCTTTTTCTTCCTCCTCCCACTATCTGTGTTTCAAACACCCACACAGATGAACTGGGAATCGGGGAAAACAAAGAGAAGACAAGTAAAAAAAGCAAAAAAGAAGACAGCCAGGATGCAAATCATAAACACTCAAGAATAGAAACTGTCGTATTCATAGGACCCCTTTTTCTAACTCAAGAATAGAAACTGTCGTATTCATAGGACCCCTTTTTCTAACTACTGTTCTTCTGTCTTCCCACTTATAAATCATCATTAAGAGAGCTGTGATAAAAGCTGGAATTTTCACTGTAGGAAACCAGAGTTTGCTTTGGGATGGCTTCATGAGAAAGTTGGGAATAGGGTATTTGCAGGAAACAACAGCTTAGGGGTGATTCTTTGCCCCCCAAGGGAAGTGGGAGGAGGAGGGTGGGATGTATGGGGGCGCTGGGGAGAGGAAGAGAGGGAGGTGGCAGTTCTTGATAACAGAACAGGGGCCTTGGGCACATGGGAGGGCGGGGGGAGTCCCAGCCCTTGGCCTTGGTTCTCTGGTTCCATTCACTTCCACCATTTTGTAAAATGCTTTTATAAGCACAACTGATAACTTTGAGGTCCTCTCAAGTTTTTAATGCTGAGTAAATCCTGGTGGTCTTGTCCTTGTAATAGCTCTGAGTGCAGGAATACAGGGTCTATCAAGGGAGCTACATTATATAAAACAACAACTGCAAAATACTCAAGGAACATTTTGTATAAGTATCAATTCTTATGTATGTCTCTGCTCCCTAAAAAGTCCTATGGTGGAGCCATAAAACTTTTAGGCATCACACATCTTTGTCCATCACTGACATTCTATTTAAATGGTGTGATGCTTGTAAATTCTGGCTCTTCCGTATGACACAGCATCCTTCTGGGCAGGAGCAAGTAATAGTCATTCATTCCTGCCATGCCTGGGTGCTACGTATGTGTGCTTTCACTTAGTCCCTCCTCCCTGTCCCGCCACCCTGGACACAGGTAGGGGTGTCTCCCTGTTATGTAGGTGAGGACAGTGAGGCTCAGAGCCTGTGTAACCAGTCTGGTTTAATCAGAATTATGGGGCAGGACTTAAGAAGGGTCAATGCTGGAATTTGAACCCAGGCCAGAGTGCCTTGGAAGGCTTTCCTCATTCCGTTACTCCATGCCATTCTTTCTGTGGCTTTGGTTCCTGTTTTAAAGGTCACAAACACAATGTATTCCATCTTTTCAGGTCAGGCGTGCCAAAATTCCAGGTTTGGCACTGGACTCTTGGACTCTGTGAAAGCCTTCAAGGTGAAGGCTATGATTGGTGTATCTGCCCCCCTGCCTTCCACAGCTGTGGGCTAAGTTGGGTTGATAGGGCAGGTGGCACATAAGGTAGATAATTGATTTTCCTCTTATGAATATTCATTTGAGGTTACTTCTCCATCTGCTCTCCTTCTGTAATTTCAAAATGGCCACTGCGGACTGAGCAGCAGCACGCCTGGCCCTTGCCTTCTAGGTCAATCCTTGTACCACGGCTGAGCCAGTTACCTTTGGAAAGCCTGAGCAAAAAGCACTGGGTAAGTTGTCGGGGCCTGGGGCTTTTCTAGACTGCATATCCTTAACTGCGCAAGCTCTTCGGAGCCATCTGATGAATTGATTCTCAGCATGGCCATCTGCACAGAAACGCAGGACCGGGAGACGGTCATGTCCGAGCCATGGGATGGAGCCCCCCGGGCAGCTCTGGGAAGGAAAATGCTCGCAGGTTGCGGATAATAGTCTACAATGGAGAAGAACCGTAAAATGCAGAGGGCTCATTAATTTTGATGGATCTGGCTGAAATAGTATAACATTTTAGTCCCTTGTGTAAAATCCAGGCTAAGTACCAAAGAGAAATGTCTCTTGGGTGCCATAGTAACCGTCTCTTGGGGGAGGGAAAATTTGGTGATTCTCTTACTATGGTTCAGGGGTTCAAAAGTGACTGAGCTTTGTGCTGAAGCCATGTCTTCGCCACAGAAAAGGCTGTTTCTCTGGTGCTCTATCAACAAGAACTGAATATTGAGTGACTCCTCCTCTGTCAATGAAATGTGATAATTCATATTCCTAATAATGGCTCCTACAGATGGAAATACCTTAAATGGTCCCCTGTATCATTACAGATGGACAAACTATGTTCACTAAAGTTATAATGCAAAATACATTTCAGAGGTCCAAGTCTGGCACCAGTTATAAAGTGTGGGGTTTTTTTTCCCTCCATACCACCAAGCAATTCTTGGACATCAGGTGGGTGCCCTACGATTCAGCTCAATTCTGGCACCATCTACTTGGAGATAGTATCAGAGGCCATGGGTTAGACTCAGTCCCACAAGAGTGCCCGCCACTTCAGATGCCAGTCTCAAGTACAGGTTGTTCCTTGTGCTTCTGACAGACTGGCTGTAAACCAGAGGTTCCTACCCCCTCCTTCTTGGATTCGATTAATTTGCTGGAGCTGCTCACAGGACTCAGGAAACCAGTTCACTCCCTGGATTACTGGTTTGTGACAAAGGCTATTAAAGGCTACAAATCAATAGCCACATGAAGAGATACATAGGATGAGGTCCCAAACGAAGAAGCTTTTGTCCTTGTGGAGTCTGGGACTTGCCACAATGGCATGTATCATGTGTGGAAATACTCAAGTTCACCAGCCTGGAAGCTCTGTGTACCCCTACCCTTTTGGGTTTTTATGGAAGCTTGATTACGTAGGCATGATTGATTAAATCATTGGCCATTAGTGATTGAGTCAACCTCCAGTCCCTCTTCCCCCCCTGAAAATCGGGGGGTGGGACTGAAAGTTCCAACCCTCTATGCAGGTTGGTTCCCCTGGCAACCAGCCCCCACCATCTTTAGGGGAATTTGCAGAAGTCACCTCATTCCCATAAACTCAGGTGTGGTAGAAATGGGCTTGCTATGAATAACAAGACACTCATTTCACCGTTATGGCTCTGAAGCAATTTCAGACACTGAGGGCAAAAGACAAAATAATAACAAAAGATGCTCCCATTACTCTTACCCCTCAGGAAATTCCAAGGTTTTGGGGAACTGTGAGCCAGGAACTTTGGGTGAAGACCAAAACATGTATTTATTATAAATCGCAGTATCACAGCAGGGTACAAATTCTTTGAAAATTGTTAGTCTTTGCATTGCTTGCATAGGAACACTCTCAGTATTGAGACAATTAGTACAATTCTGACTAGGATGAATAGCATGTAGCTTATTTGAGGTTTCCCATTCAACATTCATTCATTCCTCATTTACAATTGCATTCTTTCTTAACATAGTGCCTGGCACCAGGGTAAACTGTCAATAAAATTTAGATTTTAGGGTTATCTAATAAAGAGTATTAACTGAGCATGCGTCTCAGGCACGGTAATAGACACAGGACAGGGTGCTGAGGAAGACACAGCTGGTGCTGGAGTGGAACGCACACTAGTGGGGGGGGGCAGGTAAGGAAACCAGGCAGTGAATGCCTCAGAGCGGGGACACATGGGAGGGGCACCTTCCCCAGATTCAAGGGTCTCCTGGAAACTAAAGGATGAATGGATATTATCCAGGGAAAGCGGAGGGGGTGGCTGAGGGAGCAGCATATACCTGAAGGTGAGAAAGGCAGCATTGTATTCCAAAAGGGTGGCTGCTCCGCTGGAGAGAGACCGCCGCCCTCTGTTCGGAAATGGTCCAGCTGTAGCCTCCACCTTGCTTTTGTAGACGTCATCCATGTAAAGTTCTGGTCTACACCAGCGGTTCTTAACTGGATTTTGCTGTAACCCCCCTCTCCCCTCCCCCATCTTCAGGGACATTTGGCAATGCCTGGAGACATTTTTGGGTGTCACAACTGGAGGGATGGGGCACTTCTGGAATCTAGTGGGTAGAGGCCAGGAACGCTGCTAAACATCTTAGTGCATAGAATGCCCCCCCCCCAACAAAGAATCCACCAGCCCCAAATGTCAATAATAACACAGCTGCTGAGAAACTGGTCTGCGCTGTCTTGGGCCTTTGACGGCTTCTGATGAGCGCTTTCAGTAGGAAGTGGGACTGCGCCCTCTGGCGGACGGTGGGTGGGATATTGAGGCCAACCAGGAGCCTTTTCTCACTCTGGACCACCTGGCTAGATGCTGGAGGAAGGATTTCCTCTCCGCCCTTCTCTTTCTCTGTATTACTATAGAACAGTCGGTCAGTAACTCTAAAACGCTGCTGCCTTACACTGGCATCGTGGCCAGTAATCAGCCTGATGACTTTGTGTAAAATGGAGATAATATCACATTGGGTGGTTGTGACAAGTAAAGGAGGGAACATATGTGAAGCGTTTAGTTTGCACTTCATAAGTGCAAGTTCCTCTTGTTTTTATTACGGTGTGATCGTTTCTTTGATGTATCAACTTAGCTAGACTACAGTCCCCCCTTTGAATAAAACCAAACCCTCATCAAGACCATGCTATGAAGGCATCGTGCCGATTATAGTTCATGCCCCTGCTCAGGTGACTCCGTAAGGTGATTTTGCTGGCTCAGGTAGGTGGGCCTGAGCGAATCAGGTGCAAGGGCTAAAAAGCAGGCCTGATGTTTCTGCAAGGGAAAGGAGTTCTGTCCTGGGTCTGGTCGGACAGACAAGCTTCCTTTCCGACTCTCTACCTCCTGGATACGGGGTGTGCTCAGCCAGTCCCCACAACTGCACAAGTAATTCCTTGCAGTAAATCTCTTCATATATGTAACTCCTCCTGGTTCTACTCTGGTTGAAAAGGTTCAACTGGGACCATTAGTATTTATAGTACTTTATGTCCACCTGGTAAAAGGTATTTCAAGGTGCTTAGAACATATTTAAAAACAGTGCCTGTTCCAATCCTGTCCCCTCCCACGTCTGAGTGGAGAGTGATTGTCTCAGAACCCTCAGAATGAAAGGAAAAATGTTTCAGTCAGTCTTTCAGGAGTCGAGGCCCAGAAGGTAGACTGGATGTGGAATTACTCTTGCGGGTTAAGTGGATGTGATTTCCACCATCTGTAAACTTGCAATCTAAAAGTATATTCCAGAGAAAACTTACTTATTTTTGATGTATAGTTCAGCTTTCTGATGAGGGTGGGTTTCAAGGAAGAGGCATTTATTTGTTGGGCGGGTGATGACAAGGCCAGTGCAAGTCAGAGTGACTCTTTTCTGCCTAAAACCTGGAGATGGAGAGAAGCTGAGGAAGGGCTGGGAGAGGGAGGAGACTGCATCCTGGGGGCGCCGGGGCTGCAGAGGGGGCCTCGAGGGTGCAGAGGGGGCCTGTGAGCAGAGAAGAGGGCCAGGGAGCTGTGCTGGGAGAATTTCATGGGAAAGAAAAGTATACAAGGGATTTTAAAGGGGTTTTGCATGTGGTATGAGCATGTAAACCTTCTTCCCTGCCTTTCCATGAAACCTTCAATAAAGCATTCATTTTTTAATTGATGAATTATGAAGTTTGATCAATTCCTGGGGTGTATTCAAGTGCTGAGCCCCCGCTGCAAGGGGAGTGGATGGTATGACAGAGGCTCCTAAGGGACCCTGTCACATATGGCACATAAAACCATTAAAGATGCACATTCTATAGCTTTGTTACATCATTGGAAAAGCTTGTTACTTATAATTAAGTGGCTCCTTCATGCATTCCTCATATATTTATTGCACCAATCTGGGCGCTGTGCTAGGGACTGGGAACGTGTCTGAGGACAGGTCTGCTCTGGGGGTTATGGCCTAGTTGGGGACCATGATACAGGTACACAAAGGGCAATGGTAACATAACGTGGTATGATGTAAAGGCAAGTAAGGGGGTGCAATGGAAGCCCATGAGAGCAGACAGCCTGGACTTGGGGGCCCTAGAAGGCTTTCTGGGGGGAAATGACACCTCGCCTTAAACAAGAAGAGGAGTAAGAGTTATGAAGATGACGAGCTAAAGACACCTGTTAGGTGCTCAGCGCTCTTAGTCTAGCAAGCGATATGTTAATAGGCGCCTTGTGTCCCGTTACGACTCTTCTATTTAGAATATTTATTTTTAAAATCGTGATATAATGGACAGATAACATTATACCAGTTTCAGGTATACATCATGATGATTTGGTATTTGTACATATTTTGAAATGATCACCTCAGTAAGTCTGGTTAACACCCATCGCCGTGCATAGTCACAAAACTTTATTTTTCTTGTGATGAGAACTTTTAAGATCTGCTCTGTTAGCAACTTTCAGATATGTAATACAGTATTATGAGCTCTAGTCACTGTCTGTACATTACATCCCCAGGACTCGTAAGTGGAAGGTGGGACCTTTAGACCACCTTTACCCATGTCCCCCACTTCCCCCCATCCCCGGCAACCACCAATCTGTTCTCTGTATCTGTGTATCTGTGAGGTTGGTTCTTCTTGTTGTCGTTATTGTTGGTTTTTTTTTTTTAGATTCCACATGTAAGTGAGATCATACGGTATTTGTCTTTCTCTGTCCAACTTATTTCATTTAGTGTAATACCCACAGGGCCCATCCGTGTTGTTGCAAATGGCAAGATTTCATTATTTTTTATGGATGAATAATATTCCATCATATATCTACATCTATATTTACATCTATATGTCACATTTTCTTGATCGATTCACCCATCGATGGACACTTAGGTTGTTTCCATGTCTTGTGTATTACACATATGCTGCAATGAACATGGGGGTGCAGATATATTTTCGAGTTAGTGTTTTCATTTTCCTCAGATAAATGCACAGCAATGGGATTGCTGGATCATATGGTAGTTCTATTTTTAATTTTTTGAGGAACCTGCCTTCTGTTTTCCATAGCGGCGGCCCCAATTTACATTACTGTCAACAGTGTATAAGGGTTCCTTTTTCCTCACATTCTCACCAACACTTGTTATTTCTTCTCTTTTGTTTTTTAAAAGATTTTATTGGGGAATTGGGGGAGGGGAACAGACAAGTTGCTGTCCTTTTGTTCGTCAGCTTAGTTGTGGAAGACGTTGCTTAACTGGCCCATGTTGGTATTATCATTGCGCTCTTCCTGGGTGAGGCAGATCGGTTGCTGGCCTCTGGACGCCTGCTCACTGCGGCTCTTGGCAGCTCACACTGGCTGCCAGCCGTTCACGCTGGCTGCCGGCCACACACGATAGCTTATGGCAGCCCACTGCAGCAGGGGCTGCAGCCTATGCCGTCACTGGCGACTCACGGCAGCTCAGCTCCAGGTCGAGCTGTTGTTTACCATCTTAGCTGTAGAGGGCAGTTCAGATGTGGGATCCGAACTGGGGCCCTGCTGCTCAGAGCTGGTGTCCCAAGCCAGCTCTTAACCAACGCGCCACTCGGCTGGCCCATCTGTATGTTTTCTTTGAAAAAAAAAAAGTCTCTTTAGACCCTCTGCCCATTTTTAAATTGGATTTTTTTTTTTTGCTATTGAGCTGTATGAGTTCTTCATATATTTTGGAAGTTAACTCCTTATTAGGATAGCATATGATTTGCAAATATTTCTCCCATTCTGTAAGTTGCCTTTCCATTTTGTTGATGGTTTCCTTTCCTTTTTAGTTGGATGCAGTTCTACTTGTTTATTTTTGCTTTTGAAGCTTTTGCTTTTGGTGTCGAGTCCAAAATGTCATCACCAAGATTGATGTCTAGTAACTTACTGTCTATGTTTTTCTCTAGGAGTTTTATGGTTTTAGGTCTTAAGTGCAAGTTTATAATCCATTTTGAGAGTTTTTGTGTATAGTGTAAGACAGTAGTCCGTTTCGTTCTTTTGCATGTGGCTGTCCATTTTTCCTAATACCATTTATTGAAGAGACATTGTATATTCTTGGCTCCTTTGATCATATATGTGTGGGTTTATTTTTGGGCCCTCAATTCCATTCCATTGATTTACGTGTCTGTTTTTATGCCAGTGCCATACTGGTTTGATCACTATAGCTTTGTAATATACTTTGAAACCAGGCAGCATAACGCCTCTAGCTCTGTTCTTTTTTCTCAAGATTGCTTTGGCTACTTTATTTAAAATATTTCTTGAAAGTTCCATATGGATCTTATCTTATACCTTGACCTGAAGTGGGGATTTCATGTGAGGCTAACCCTCATACAGTCTTCTCCAGTAGAAAATCATCTACTGTGAAAATCTTTCAGGCAGAAACAGTAAGAAAAGTCCAGTCTGGCTGGCTTTCTGGCCACCTGTACATATAGATTGAGGGTGGCACACTAGAAGTTAAAAAATTATGAAGTGGGGCTGCCGGGTGGCTCAGTTGGCTAGAGCGCGTGCTCTGAACAACAAGGTTGCCAGTTTGATTCCCGCATAGGAATGGTGGGCTGTGCCCCCCCGCAACTAGACTGAAAATGGCTACTGGACTTGGAGCTGAGCTGTGCCCTCCACAAATAGATTGAAGGACAACGACTTGACATGGAGCTGATGGATCCTGGAAAAAACAGTTACCCAATAAAAGTTAAAAAAAAAATATATATATATTATATATATAACTTTGGAATTAAAAAAATTATGAAGGGAACAAACATGGCATAAACGCGGACTTGATGACAAATCTCCAATAACAGAATTTAGAGGCAGCCCTTGAAGCTTGAAATAGGCAGGTTAAGGACAAACACAAAGAAAGTCTTCACAGAGTCTATTTTATGGAAATTGTATTCTTCAAAATGTAGCACAGACTGAGATTATAGAAAAGTTCAAGATCTTGGGTGAATTAATGTGTGATGGATTCATAATGGGCTATTAATGGAACCAAGGGCTATTTGGGGGTAAATCACATTATCATCAAGTTTTGACATCAGGGAAGATTTAAAAATGCCTCAATGACACTTTGAAAGGGAGACACTGGAAGAGATGGACCAGGGGACCCCAAATGATGATGATAATGCTCTTTCCCTTAGGGAGTGTCCTGAACAATATACATCTTGTATATTTTTATTTGTGCAAACTTCCCTCCCCTCCCCGCCCCTCTCTACACCCTCATTCCCACCCAGGAAGAAAGGCCCATAGCAGCAGAGAGCTGTGACTAACTGCAAACAGCAAACTGCAGATGTGTTACATGTTTCGCTCCCCATTTCCGCCCGCCATACTTTACCCACATGTCCTCTGTCTGTCTTCTCTTTCCTTGCTTCCTTTTCTTAGACCTTGATTCCACACAGCTGACTTTTTTTTTTTTAATCACTAGTGTCTGCTGATTTATTTCTTTCAGAACTTTGAAAAACTGAGTCTCGAGCTCCTCATGGCAGGAGTTCCTTCCCCATATGTGTGTATGAGAGTCAGCCAGAGTGAAAGCCATTAGCTCATCATTGGAGATGGCCCTGGGATGGATTGATTTGTAAGTGGAAGTGTCATGTGTGGGTCCTAGCAAGATGGAGAATACTCCTCTAGGAAAGGACTGTGGAAAAGAATTCCAGCTAAGTGGGGAAAGGGCTGCCGTGCTATCTTGTTTGTTTAAGATTTTACATTTTTAGAGCAATTTAGGGTTGACATGCTACTTGTTTTTAAGGGGCCTGCTTTTCTAACCTAAGTGGAATTGAGAACCAGTTCCTTAGCCAACTCTTGTTTCCAGTTAATTTCCCTGAATCATGCAGGTGACCATTTGCCAGCAGTTTCAGGATTGGTTTCCTGTCATTTTGCATAGAGCTCAAGCTATGCCCTTACACGGACAGGCAGCGGAATTGTCAAGGGGTGATACGTGATCTTGAGAATTTACCCTGAGACCGCCTTGAACCCTTCTCTAGCCCATTTCTGGCCCCTGTCTGCCTGGGTACAGTCGGGTTTAGTGGTCCTCACCTGCCTTTAGAACTACGTACTGATACCCTCCTGTCTGCTGCCTGCTTCCAGAATAGCCTGTGGCCTTGGTCTGACTGGGGGTATGTCTTATGTCTCATCACTTCTGCCTGTTATCGATTAACTCTTTTTTAAAAACTTTATTGGGGAACAGTGTGTTTTTTCCAGGACCCATCAGCTCCGAGGCCAGTCGTTGTCAATCTAGTTGTGGAGGGTGCAGCTGAGCTCTCAGACAAGCTGTTGTCTTCAATCTAATTGTGGAGGATGCAGATCACTGGCCCATGTGGGAATCGAACCGGCAACCTTGATGTTATGAGCCTGTGCTCTAACCACTTGAGCTACCTGGCTGTCCCATGGTCATTTTTCTTGAAGACTACACCAAAGCAGTCATAGCTAATGCAAAATACACATTTCTGATAAGATACCGAGCTACCAGCAAAATCACAGGACTCCATCTGTTGTCCCAGCAACCCTCACCCCCGAATCCTGCTGTAGCATCTCCCTTTATAGAGAATGAAAATATTTTGGGATCAGAAGATTTGGGTTAGAATCTGGACTCAGCCACTTAAGAGCTGTGAGATCTTGGACAAGTCACTTAACTACTCTGGGCCTTGGATTTCCCATTGGTAAGCTGAGGTGAAGTGACTCCTCCTATAGTACTCTTTTTCTCCCATGTTGTGATGATTCTCAGAGTTCATGGGAGGAGCTGATGATTTGAAATGAATAAATTAAGCCATTAAATTATTTAGCTCCTTCTATTAAAAGGAAAGTCCATTCTATAAATATGCAGCAGTAATAATGTCATAAATATGTCCACCATCTTTACTTCCAATTACCTGCATTGTGTTCCTAGTTCTCTAATTTTTCTCTGTTTTTATGGTCATGGAGGCAGAGGACTCTGGTTGGGTCATTGCTATATCATCAATGCTGGAGATAGGTCTGAGTTCTCAGTTCTGCCCTCAGTTTGGTCCCCTGTTCTTTAAAACACACCACAGCACTGCTTTCTAATACCTTCAAGCCTTCTTCATGCATTTCAGTGACTAACTCCTCCCAAGAAGAAAAGCTATGTTAGGAGTGGAGAATCGGGGGGCTCTATATCTGGAACTTAAAGTTTGGCTCTATCATCGGGAAATACTTATAAGCAGGAACTTTAAAACCTGGCCTCACTAATGACTATTGCAGAAGGTCTCATGTTCTTTGGCAAGACTCTTCCTGGGGGATTCTGGCTGCTCCTGTGCAGTGGTCCATGCTGTTAGGCTTTGGTGCCCAGCTGTGGGTATCTGTGATGCTGGAGGCTAGAGGAAAAGTAGTTGCTCCATGGCCAGCAAAGAGCATTGGCCAGGTCATTCTTGTCTTAGCTTTGGCTGACTGTCTGGGTTAATGACCTTGTTGCAAATCCTCTTGTCAGTCACTGCTCCAGGTTGGACGCCTTCTACCAAGTAGGTGGGACAAATTTCAAGACTTCAGGGAGAAATGAAAAAAGAGAGGGAGGGAGGGACATCAGAGATTCTGGTTGTGGCTGTAAGCGCCTCTGTGTGTGTGTGTGTGTGTGTGTGTGTGTGTGTGTGTGTGTGTGTCCAGAAATGCTCAGGTTACCCCTGGTTACCAGGCAAAGGTCATCCTACTCTTTGAGGTTATCTCCCCAAGGCCATCAAGTCCTCCAAGAAGAAACTGATCTGTGGGAACCCTGATAGTCCCGGTGGTGACTGTACTTCCCCACAGTTTCACAGTATTTATTTCCAGAAAGTAATTTTACTTCATTGCCTTGTGGTCGTTTTGAATGAGACGTTTTTAAGAAATAGGAGAAAATGGGTTGGCTCACTATCCCTTCTGAACGCTCCTTAAGGCAGTGCACCGGCCAATTTGGGATGGAAACTTGTTGGAATTTCTGTCTCTGGAGGATTTTAATGGGTGGTGGAGGGGGTGAGACAACTGTCTTTCTTGGTGCATTTAGTTGGGCGCCTGTCTGGAACAGAGGTATCAGATGACCATGTAGTCCCTGCCAGTGTTGGATTTTTATGATTGGGTGACAGATTCATGAGACTATAGTAGGCTGAGGATTTTACCCACCTGCTTTATTATTTGACCCAATGTCTCTTAACCTTGCCTCTCTAAGCAGATTTTAACTTATTTGAAGGCTGAGATGCTGCCTTGTGTTTCTTTCATGTTCTCCATGGAGGAGACAGAGGGTGAGGGTAACTTGTAGAGAGAGGCTCTGGAGGAGACAGTATCCAGGGAGATGGGGGCAGGTCCCAGGTGAAGTGAAGGAATCAGTACTGACATAGAGGTAAATAAATCGATAGCATGAGAAAGGATGAGGGAGATCGCATTTCGTAACCTCAGTTCCATTAGTAAAGGGTGAGGCAAGATCATCCATTGAATGAAAGGCATCTAAGAGGCGGAAGCAGAATGGTGAACGTTTGGAATAATTATTGCAGAGAATGGAAGAGGGTCTGAGCAAGGACAAATCGAAGGTTTGGTGGGCGGTGCTAAAGGCTCAGATGGATTTTGACGCCATGACTATGTAGTGGAGCCAACCCTGAGAGCTGCCCGGTTTTCATCAGTAATGTGCAGCTGTGGGTGTGGGGATGGAGAAAGGGGACTGAAGCATTGATTCAGGGTTGGGGTTCCCCTGAACAATGTAGTGGAAAGATAAAGATGCAAGGTTAGCAGACAGAGGATAGTTCAAATAGCCCATCCAGGCATGTAGACTTGTAGGCTTGGCAGGGAAGGAAAAGTGTTACAGGGAAGGAAGGAAGAAAGAAAGGAAGAAGGAGGGAGGGAGGGAGGGAGGGAGGGAGAGAGGGAGAGAGGGAGAGAGAGAGAGTGAGAGAGAGACACATCCCCGAAAGCTGGAATACTATGTGAGGCCAGGGAGCCGGTGTGGTAGGAGTAAGGAAATGAGAGAGCTCAGAGGATAGGAACATATAGCCAGAGAGTAGGTGATTGGAGCTCAAAATTTTGGGGTGATAACAAGACCCAGGGGGTGGCCATGAGAATGGGTGGTCCAAATGCAGTGGAGCAACTGAGTGGAGTGAGATCCATGAGCTTCGAGATGACGTTGTTGGCCGGATCTTCACATGGATGGTTTATCTTTGCGGTTAGCCAGGGGAGGGCGAGTGGGGTGGGGAAGAGGGCAGGACTGTTTCAGGTAGAGGGAAGCAGTATGTTACATAGATCAATGTTCTATTAAGAGCCTAAGTCCATAAAATGAATGATAATCTGGAAACGCAGAGCTTATTATTAAATAATGTGGTCCATAGCTTGATAATCTTCTCCACTTACAGTAGCCCCTATGTTATTTTTAATTACAATTTTTTATTAACTCGGACTTCTGAGGCTACAATTCACATCCTCACATTCACAACATCTTGTGAAACCATTTACTATAAGGAAGGAGGTGAAATGTTCCCCAAGACCTGTCCTCCTCACATCCCGTATGACTTAACCCTCCGTTTCCAGATTAATTTGCTGCTATAGAACAAGGGCATTATTTATTCTATGTGTCTGAAGTGGAAAAAATAAAGAGAGAAAGAAAAAGAAAGACATGGAACTGGCAAAGCAGAAGAGAATAAATGATGGAAGATAAATAATATAAACACGAGCGTTTGGACTTGTGCCTTGCTCAGATGCAAATGAAGGGGCATTTTTAATATGTGCAAATGTTCACATGCTAAATGTGGATTAAGAAAAAAGAAAAGCAGTCAGAGAAGAGAGCCAGAATGGCTGCAAGAAAAAAAAAAAGCCACCAAAGAAGCCAACTCTATGTCCAGCAGGTGTCTTGGGTCAGAAATTACATCCAAGGAGATTCAGCTACCTGACGCGAGGGGCTTGGAAACTGAATTCCTTTTTCCACCTCAGTCTCGCTCTGAGAAGGGGGCTGGATGTGGTGCAGTGTGAAGAGCCCAGGCTTTGGACCAGAATGGAGCTGGACCTGCTCCCTGGCTCTGTCACAGGGCTGGTGAGCAGCGCGACCTTGAGCATGGGTCCAAACTTCCCTGATCTTAGATTTCAGCATCCGGAGAAGAGAAGTGAAATCTTAAGTCAAAGGGCGGACATGAGGATTGGAGATGATGCATGTGAAGGGCTCAGAACAATATCTAATAACACAGGAGGCAGCCAATACATGGTAGCTATTAGCTATTACTGTTATTACCGCTACTGCAGCTATTACTAAGACCACTACGGCTCTATTCAAGAAATGAACCTGTGCAATAGAGGGAATGCTGCCAGGAGTATTTGATGTGTATCTGCTACGCTCTTAATCAATTCTTGCCCTAATGAAATAATTCAGAATGCAAATGGAACCTCTGCAGTGCTGCGGACAAGGTCCAGCTTCCTGGGGGAGGCCCACAGACATTTGTCAGGGACCTTAATGTGTGTGTGTGTGGGGGGGCGGGGAGGGTGTCGGGGAGACAGGAAGGTGATGGGGAGGCTGGAAGTAGCTTCCTTCTTCTAAATACACAGTCTAGAAGTCTAGCACCAAAGGATTTTTCATGCCTTAGAGGCGTAACCCAATCCTAGCAACAGTGCCCCAATGCCACTGGGATTTATTTTTCAGAGGGAAGATAGTGACTCTTTTGGGAGTATCCCCAGCTTCTTCTTGGGGGGGGGGTGGCGCTTGGAAAAGGACGGCTTTTGGAGTGGTTGGCATAAGGGCCGTGACCTGGTGGAAAGGGAGATTCATGCTGAGCCTCCTTGTAAGAGCCTGTGTGTTGGCATCTATTGCAGGGTGACCCAGATCGCACATGCCAAGTGACTGAATGAAGTGTGTAGACAAGATGGTAGCCTCTCTGGTGGTTACTTGGGCATATGCAGAAAACGCTGGGAAGATACTATTAGTTGGTATTTCATAGTATGCTCTGAAACATTTTCATACACGTTTTCCCTTTGCATGCCCCACATTATTATTCCTTCCTGCCTTTTAGTCGACAGGAAATGGGCTGATGCCCCCAGTCTGATCACTGGTCAAAGGCGGTTGCAATGGCTTCTGCCTGGAATTCCTGCCCTTCAGTGCAGCGTGCTCCTCCCCTCAGTGAGGTCCCGGTGAGATTGGGGGCTTTCCTTCAATGTAAGTATTGTGTGTTTTGGCCAACTGCTTGCGAGTTTTATTCTGTGTTCTCTGTTGTTCTGCAGTATTGGGAAGGTTTGCCTTCTACTTAGTTTTTGGTCAGAGGGACCGCTCCTTGCTTGGAGTCTGCATCCTGCCCTGGGCAGAGACACAGACCTAAGATGCTTCTTGCATAGATAGCATCGCTAACACTCCTGGAGCCCAGCCTTCAATGCTATCTCAGGGCCGATACTTGGAAGGGAACTGTGATTCTACCACGCCCTGGGGTAAGAGGTGAGGAGTAAATGGGGCATTGGTTTGTGATACCCCCTCATCTTTACTCTTATGTTTCAGTGTAATATTGTTTAACTATATGTAAGAAAAAAATTAGAAACAATCTAAGCATCCATCAAGAGGGGATGGGTTAAATAAATAATGATATATCATTAAAGAGAATCAGGTAAATTTGTGCTGATACAGAGAAATACATAATTAATAGTTAATTAAAAGATATATATTACTATAATTCCATTTTTATGAAGAGAAGATTGATCTATTTTCATTTTTTTTCTTTCTTTACATCCATCCATCCATCCATCCATCCATCCATCCATCCATCCATCCATCATCTATCTTAATATTCTTACCAATGAATAAAACACCCTGGAATGATATTCTTAAAATAAGGGAGGATTCACAAGAAAATTTTAACAGTGGTTAATTCTAGTGAGTAGCCTGAGGGTTGGAGAGGAAGGGGGATTTTTAACTGTTTTTGTATCTTTCCATATTTTTTGAAAATTTAACCAAAATTCTTATGTTCTTTGTGCCTTGCTTTCCTCATTTATAAATAGGGACAAAAAGTGGGTGGAGTTTTGGCTCATGACACCCAGACCTTGGGGTTTATCCTTGTCTTTCACTGTAATATTGTTTTTGTTAAGGAAAACATTGGAAGTAACCTACGTATCCATCAAGATGGGATGGGTTTACATCTCATGAGATTGTTGAGGGGTTTGGATAATTAAATACATATAAGGTGCTTAGGTGATGCCTAGCACATAATACATACTCAACAAGTGCTAGCTACTATTAGTTTTAGAGTTGTTAGTAAAGAGAAATAGCTGCTTACGTTTGGGTTCTGCTGGAATCCTATGTCCATAAATAGAACACACTTAGGGCTTCACTTCTAGATCTGTCCTCACTTGAGCCTAAGTGAGAGGTGATGACAGAACCCAGGCTCAGTGGTTCTGTCTGTCCCTTTTCCCTTCATTACTGCAGATGGCAGCTGCTTTGTGTCTTAGATAGAAATGTTGTGAAGGTCAAGTGGACTCTATTTTCAAAATGTTTTGATCAGATGGAGGCATATCTGAGTGTGGAATAATGAAGAATATATCCGGTATTTGTCCCTGGCTCCTGGCACAGAGCTTCAAAAAACCCTTGGAATTTCCTGAGTGACAGAAGTGTCTTTGTTATGCTAACGAGGTGAATCATGGTGGGCCCTTAGATGACTTCAAGATGGAGGAGTTGGTCACTAGAAAGACCAAATATGGGATTAGGAGTTTGGAACTTTGGACCCGCTCACCCTCTGAGAAAGGGAGGGGGCTGGGGATTGAGGTCAATTACATGGTCAATGATTGAATCAACCATGCCTGTGTAATGAAATGCCAATACTCAAAACTCTGTACGCTGACGCTCAGAGGAGCTTCGTGGTTGATGAACACACTGATGTGCTGGGAGCGTGACGTCATGATTCCACAGGGGAAGGGCAGGGAAGCCCTGCGCTCCCTCCCAGGCCCAGCCCTACGTGGGTCCTGTATAATAAACTGTAATAGTAAGACAGCACTTCCCTGAGTTCCGTGAGTTATTCTAGTGAATTACTGAGTGTGGGGGAGTCATAGGAACCCCCAAATTGGTAACCAGTTTGTCAGATGTGTGGATGACCTGGAGCACACTGGAACTTGTGGCTGGAAGCTGGAGTAGGTGCGGTGTGGTGGAGGGCTGAGCCCTTCTACCTGTGCAGTCTGGTTAGTTCAGAATTCAATTACTACAGTATCCCTAGGTGGGGGTGGAAACATAGTACAGAGCCACCTGGTTTAACAAGTGATCGGCAAGATCCCATCAAGTGGAGGACCCCATTTCACTGTAGTTGTTCTGGGCAGAGGAACCCAAACCAGAGGCTGGAATTATCTGGCTGTGATCATATGTCCTTTTCCCCTCACTTGTTTTCATCCTCTGCTCTGATGAAAAATCATCACGCTGGTGAAAAATCATCAGTAAAAATGATGGTGAAACCACTTAAGTGCCATTTTTTCACTTGTAGCCAGGAATTATTCTTCTTATAAATCGAATGCAGCCCTTCGTGGTGTACAAATTGCAGTCATTGGTTTTTCTTGTTGTCGTTTTTCCTACTGACTTTCCCCAAATAGGGATGGCTAAGGACATATGTTTGCTGAATAGCAATTTTATTTACAAGACCTCCCCAATCTATTAGACTTTGCTCTCACACAAGAACCGCTGCTCAGCGTTTAAATGTAACTCATTAATTGTAAGACATGGTACTCATGCTTACTGCTCAGATTTTTAAGAAATGCAAATGGCATTTCATTTGAAAGCTGGGAAAAGCTACCAAAAAAGGGCCAAGAATTGTCCTGACTGGTTTTAGGTCATTGTTAGAGCAAGACATACAAGCTCTCAGGGCTCTTGTTCTTCTGTGTCCTGATGAAGAGGATTTTAAAAAAAAATTTATTATTTTTTTTAAACTTGATTATTTATCTGCAAACCAGCCACCCTTTCCCATAACCAGCTGCCTATTCCAGCATTTCCTCCTGTCAAAATAACTTGGTGTGTACTTAGGAAATGCAGACCTCTTTTGCTACCAGCATAATGAAACAAAATAAGAAATGCAAATAGGTTAGAAATATATATATATTACATAAACACCTGAAGGACAAACAGGTACAAGCTTTCGGATGACTCATTGGTCCATATGACTTTCCTGGGGGGATCGGGATAGGGACAATGGCATATCATACTTGTGAAGACCACACAGAATGAAAAGAATCTTAGAGGTGAAAAGATCTTTCTTATGAACCTTCACGCCAATCTATTTTGTAAAAAGTCACCCAGGTCATGTAGGAACAGTCAAAATACAGTGAAGGGTCTCGTGGACTTCCGGGTGGTCCCTCCTTGGTTAGATGAAGGGCTGTAATTGTTATGTGGTTCTTTTTATGTCAAGCTGTGTCTTGTAGCCAGCGGCACTGTTTCTTCTCATGGGCCCCACACAAAGAGGGTATTTACCCTGTTTGATGGAGTGACCCTTCTCATGTGGGGAGACAGCTTTTCCAGCTTTTCCTACTGGGTCGTCGGAAAAGTCATGACGCATTTTTGCACCGAAAAACATAGAAAAAATACATCATGACTTTTCCGACAACCCACTATATTGGTTTCCTGGGGTTGCCATAACAAAGCACCATGGACTGGGTGGCTTAAAACAACAGACATTTGTTCTTACGTAGTTCTGGAATCTAGATGTCGGGAATCAAGGTATCAGCAGCGTTGGTTCCACGCTGGTTCTACTCCAAGAGTTTCCTGCCTCGTAGCTACGTCACTCCAATGTTTGCGTCCATCTTCATGTGGCATTCTCCTTGGTCTCTGTGTCTTCTCATGGCCGTCTTCCTTCTGTGCCCCTCCTCTTCTTAGAAGGACACCAGTCATACTGAATTAAGGGCCTGTCCTACTCCAGTGTGACCCCACTTTAATAGTTCCATCTGCAACAGTCCTATGTGGGAACTGATAAGGTTCTATTTAGAAGTGCTGGAGGTTAGAATTTCAATATGTCTTTTCTGGGGGGCCGAATTCAATCTGTAACAGTACTTGAGTCCCTTTAACTGTTCTTCATAAAACAAAGCTTCCAGGCCCCTCATTATCCTGTTCGCCTCCATCCACTGGGTCCCTTTCACAGCTGTGGTTTGAGAGCTATTAGAACACAGGTCAGGAAATTATCTTTCACCCTGTCTTTTTTTTTTGAGTCAAGGAATAAAACGTTTCAAGTTGTAAATAGTAGAAGGGATCAGTTTCAACATAGTATTTTCAGGCAAATTAAACGCTTAAAAGTTTATCCGTTCATAAAAATGCGCTTAGATTTCCCATGTCACTGAAAGCTCCATTCACAGAGGTCTCTCCCCTCCCCCATCCCTGGCTTGCTCAGGACCCGAGGGCACTGTATCGCATACTCTTCTGTTTGCACAATGGTTATTCCAGGAAACATAGGAAAGTGAGCCATACTCCGCCACAAGAGGGCGACCTATGGGAGGTGATGTCTAGATGGGAGGATGTGAAGCCCCAGTGCATGTTGGTGGGGTGGGCTGTTTAGGGTTGATGTGGGGCCAAGATGAGTGTTGAATCCTTTCTACTCAGCGATCCCCCGGAGTGGGTTTTGAGGCCCCAAAGGACGAGTTCAAGGGAGGAGCTGGGCTGTTGTCCACGAACTGTCCTATTGCTGGAGCTGTATCTGTGCCCCCTCCTGCAGCTGTGTGCAGCCGCTTGGAAGCCTTCCCTCTTGTATCCTATCTGGGACCTTGACCTGGAAGTCACTCACTTTGTCGTGGCTTGAGCTTCTGGCTTTAAGAAAGGGGTCTTCTGCTGAGGGTTTGGTGGTGGAGGCAAGGGAAGGGGGATATGGAGAGGGGGTAAAAGTGATCAGCCAATCACTACTTAACGCTAAGGCAATGTTATTATGCTTACAAGTATCCTTGGGCAAATGTTCCCAACATTATAACCAGAATGAATGCATTTGAATCAGAAAACCCTCAAATTTATTTGTGTAGCTTTGAAGAACCATTTTAATTCTTGCCACATAGCCTTCCCTGCATTTTTAGTAGGAGGGAGTATAATTACTGAATAGGCATTCATTACAGAATGCATCAATAATGCATTGGATTTTGCAATATTTTTTCTGTGTTATCATTGTAGTGATAGATGGTGAGTCTAAGCAGATGCAGTTAATGCCACTGTGATTTATGAGAACATGATGTGTTTGGAAAGGCCTAGAAGTAATCTTCACACGGAGGTGGAAGGGGAGGTTGTCATGATGGTGGCAAGGGGGTGGTAACTCTGCTATTCTATTAAGGCTTTAGAAATATTAACTCCCCCCCCCCCCGCCCTGATCCTTAATTAACCACCTGTTTTCTCTCCCTTCCTGCGTCCCCATGGAGTTGCAAGTATTCATATTTCTATTTGTAGTGAGTTCAGTGGAACAAAAAGCTGTTTTCTGTCAGTATTTATGGGAAAAGTAGAAATTGGAGTAGAGTTTTGGAGGTAATATAGTTCATGGGGCCAAGGGGACAAATATATTTCAATCATTGGAGTGATTGTTTTTGCTCATTAACTCAAATCTAATGAGACAGATTCAACTCCATTTAATTAAAGCATTTATTGAGCGCCTACCACATATAAAGCATATAGCAGCTGGTGTGGGTGGATCCACCAGAAATAGCTTTAATACAAAGCAGAATGAAAGAAGTACCATCCATAAGAGATGTTCAGAGTACCATTTGGGGGTCAGAGGAAGAAGAGATCATGTTTATTTAGTGTTTCAGCTGGATTCCCATGAAAAATGAGCCTGAAACAAAATCTTCCACAGTAACACTTGATTGGGAGCGCAACCCCAGGGAAGCAAGAGTGAGGCAAAAAGAGGAAGTGAGGCAAGAAGGGAGAGCAAATGCAAGATGGTACATTGCCAAGCTGATTACAGCTTTGCAGAAAACCAGATGGTTGCTCAGTCATGTGGGCCATCTCCAGGGACAATGCAAGGAACAGTTGTCTGTCCATCATGGAGATGGAAGAGGGAGCAATTTATTTGTTGGCTCTTGCCTTTCACCTCTCTCTCATTAGTCAAAGTCGGCTCCATAAACACCAGCTCACAATTTGGGGTTGTGTTACCCAGCTCTGCAGGATGTTGCTGGGGGCGGGGGGTGCCAGAGCCTCTGTGGGCACAGTGTGTCCAGTGCACAGACGTGGTCAGTGGGTACCTGTGGGTGCCTGTTGGTCTGTGGTGGTAGCAGTGATGTCTTGGGCTTTATGGTTATGGAAACAACATGAGCTGTCACTGGGGTCATTTTGGTAATTAAGGCTGGGGGTGAGGAGTTAATCAGGGTTGTGCAAATCTAGGGTGGTACATACGACAGTTAGGGTTAGGGACAGCTTTAGAGAGGAAGACAGCACATGCGATGGCATTTAAAAGGATGTGTAGGATTTTGGTAGAGATAGAAACAGAGAATGTTGTTGGTAGTGAGATTTGAATCAAAGACATGTTGGTGGGAGAGCAGGATTGGTGGAGGGCAGAGTGAGCTTTCCACTTTGCCCGGATTCGAAGATGTGTGTAGAGAAGTAGGAGATAAGGTTGGAAATGTAAACTGGGGCTTGATTAGGGAAGGCCCTGAGTGTATCAGCCAGCCATTGCTGTATTACAAGCATGAGTGTCTTACTGGCATGTGACATTGGGCATTTATTTCTCGTGTATCTGCTGGTTAGCAGGTGTGGCTGTCCTCCAGGCTTCAGGTTCATGGATTGGCTGGGCAGCTTCACTCCGTACATGTTCGTTCTAGGGTCCAGGCAGAAGGGGCAGGGCCTCTCTTGGGGAAGCTCTTCTCATGTTGATGGCAGAAGCTCAAGAGGGCTTGTCCATCCACACAGGCACCCTTCAAGCTGCTGCCATGTCATGTCTACTAACATCCCACTGGCCCAGGAAGTCACATGGCCAAGGCCAAAGTCAGTGGGCCACGAAATACACCCTGCTCCTAGGAGACCATGGCAAAGATGTGGATGCATACATTGCATCCAGGGAAATAAGGAATTATGGCCACTACATTGACTTAGCACAGCCGAGGTGAGAAGCTTGTAGACGCAAGGAAAGCAATAGTATTTTATTCACTGTATTTGTACTTCTACTGCCAAGCACAGTGCCCAGAACATAGTAGGTGCTCAATGTTTGCAGAATGCATGACTGAATGAATGCCCACCCCTTTGCACTCAGCCCTGGCGAACATTACAAAGTGAGTTCAGGGCCCACCTCCTCCAGCATTTTCTCCAGATTAGGTTTCAAGACACATAAAACTCACACCCAATTAGGTTATAGCACCGATTTCAAGATAATCTTTCCCGAACTTGGCTTGTCTACGTCCTTTTCTTGTGCCAGCACTAATTATAACCTCTTTTTGATTGCTTTTTAAGCCGCACTTCTCTGCCTGACTCTCCTTCACCTGGTGTTGCTCCCCACTCCTCCCTGACACAACCTGTCCGCACCTGTCACACCCTGTCTGGAACCTCCGCTGTCCATCCCCTGTTCTATTATGGTGGTTGTTGCCTGAGTTCCTCTACCGCCATCTTTGAGAGCGGTGCCTTCTTTGCCCTCAGATCTGTCCATGTGATATTTACCCTCCTGGCTTGGCCATGTCTGTTTTCCCATAAAACCTCTGGGACCGTTCCAGGCCTCACCGACACCTCCTTTTTCTGAACACCTGTTCACTCCTGTGGAACATTTTAACTCTTTATTGCCCAATAATTGTCTCACGTGGATGTGTCTCTGACAAGGGTTTAGCTTAGCTGCTCCATGGTGTCTGCCTCAGTAGCCATTCTGTTCTGCCAAACAGCCACCGGGGCCTCACCAGCCCCCTAGTTCAAGTGCATGCCCTAGATAACAAGCCAATGGAAGTAACATATATGACCTCCCAAGCAGCCCTTGGGATCAACTGTCTCCCCCGCTTCCCAGGGACTTCCCGTTGTGAGCCTCTTCCTCATAGATAAGACCACTGTGGAATTGACCAAAACCCTGCTCTTTTTGGTTTGAATGGGTTAATACCAGGCTGGTATTAGCCCAGAACCCCAAAGACCCTCATAAAGGCATGTGCCCCAGGTCCTGACTCTCTGTGCTCCATCTTGACCTCCCCCAAGCCGTGAACTTCCTCCAAACCTGTGAGCCATAAACGTCTCTGTGTCAGTCTCCCTTGTGGTCCCTTCTTGAACTGCAGCTCACCATCTGACACCCCGGGCGCCACTTAACAAACGGTAATTTCATGAAGTCACGACAGCCCCACTTGCCCAAACAGTCTGTGAATATTTTCAAGGCAGAGCCCAAATCTTTTGCTTCTTTGGGTCTCTCATGTTGTCTAGCACGGTGCTTGATACAAAGCAGATGAATACAAATAAGTATCGATGGATGGATCCTATGTGCACTGCGGACATATTTGATGAACTTGACTGTGGACCATCTTGTGTGCATTAGAAAGTATACTCCTGGATTGCAGCAGTAAAGCCTTCTGCATGTACGTGGCTACCTCCAGCTCTCCTGACATGGCCCTTGAATCAGTAATTGGTGAACATTTGATAGGTACTCAGTCCATCTCACCATAGTGCGTTATCATCTAGATGCCCTGTGATTCAAAGACTGATGGGGGTGGGGGCAATAAAATTACTTTCAACAAAGCAAGCTAAGGTCTTGGTGCCTGCTGTACAGGAGGCTGCTGTGGAAGCCCTCTGCCAGGGCTTCCACGTAGAGGACACCCATTGTCCTCTGGGCTATGTGTTCTCGCTTGCCCATTATGCAAATGAGGAATGAAAATAATAGGCTGCTTTTTATTCCTCCCTCTGAAACCATGAAAACAGTGAACATATGGTGCTATCTGTGCCTGGGATTAAAAAGGAGAGGTTGACATTGTTCTCTCTGGTGAGAAGATCTGGTGTTTCTCTAGTCACCTCTAAGGATATCGTTGCTTAGAGCACTGCTGACTCAGGGGCACCCGGAGGGAAGCTGTCATTTCAAAGGAGACTGGCCCTTGGGTTCCGCTGCTCAGAAGTCTGAATTAAAGCATTAGCTCTGCCCCCTCCCTGTACTACATGCTAGTTCCTACAACCTGCAGTTTCGTTGGTCTGGGGGATGACGGGTCAAAGTTGTGCATCATCTGATTTCATCCTTTTATACCTCTGTGGCATCCTTCCTTTCCTCTCTCCATGCCTTTCTAGTGCATGCTGTCCCTGAGCACCCATTCCTCCAGGATGTTCCCCCCACAGCTGTCCAGGACTCCACTTCAGCGTCTGTTTGGAATGAGAGGGGGGTGAGGTTCCAGTCTCCTTATCTGCCTTCTTCCCTACTTCAGAGCGTATCAAACTCGTGCTTCATTCTCTCAGGGACTGCTCTCTGCTAAGGCTGGCACGATGAAGTGTCATGTCATGGCTTTGAATGGCTTCATGATACACTTCTTAATGAGACCTTCTGAGGAAGTCACAGAGTAATCATGGCGTAGCTTCTTCCAGCACTTCCAACACTTCCCGACACAAGGGAAGGTTGTGCAGAAATGCAAACCCAAAGGGTCAGAGTGTGTTCAGGGAATCAGTGAATCGAAGACAGAGTCGAGTCAGTCTGTCTCCCAGAGGCAAAGCAGCCCAGGCTTGTACAGAAGTTGCTGGAAGAAACTTAGAGTCCAGCAGGGTGGATGTTACAAAGAAATCAGGAAGGGGTCAGAGATAGGAAGTTGGGAAACAAAGTTCTACTGAATCCTCTTAAATTAAGCCTAGAGGCCTTCTCTCCAACCTCCCTATTTACAATAGCCCTTGTCTCACTTTACAGAATAAATGAATACCTCTCACCCTTTCTGAGTCTTACCATGGTGCAATGCCCCAGGGTATAAACACCTCCAAGGCTTCAAAAAGAGATTTCAAAATAATGGTTCCGAAAAAGCAAATGACTCTAGGGGCTGGGTAGCTAAAACTTGCATAGGTCAGGCAGTTTGCAATTCTTTGCTTTCAAAATTGAAGAACCAACTTGGGTTTTCAGCTCTAAGACCATTCAAATAAATTTTGATCATTGCTTATTATATGACATAAAAACTCAGAACTTCAAAGAATAGTGTGACATTGCTCTAACAAATCTCCTTCTATTCCTATAACCATAGATGTGTGAACAAGGTTTTTTTTGTTACTTTTGTGTATAAATATAAATATAATTGATTATTACAGGGTACTTTTCAAAAGGGAAAAATCCTGAACTCATACATATATATATATATATATATATGTAATTATAAACGCTGAAATGAACTTGCTAGTAGATGCAAAACTAATTATTATCTCATAGGGCAATAAAATCTAATGTTTGGCATCATGTTTTCTAGAAATCAATTGTATCTCTACGGACAGAATTAGTTTACATTTCTATGGACAAGAATCATTTGCATTCCTGAATAAGGATTATTTTTATTACTTTCAATGTGCTATAATTTGCAGAGTTGTAAAGTAAACTGTCAGAGACAACCAGAGGCATATACCTGTCCAGAATCAGATAACTTCCTTGGGGGGTGGGAGTGGGGGCACATCTTTCTAGACAACACCCAACTTTTCATTGAATAACCTCTTTGCCCATGTCAAAATCTTTTACAATTTTTATAACAGGGCCTTAAATAATTTTTATCCAAAAATAGAAGAACTAATTGAAAAAGACCCCAGCCTCATCAATCTCACTAAGAAATACATACATACATACATACATACATATATAAATAAAATAAAAATTGCATTTGTTTAATGATTATTTAGCAAAAATTTTAATGTATTCATATTATTTTGATCAATTGTATATTAGTAATTATAACAATAATGCAATCCAAGTGAAAATCTTAAACTCTTAAGCCTTATAGTTACTACTTAAATATAATTTAAATAATATATATGTTTTATTGCGGAGAATTATAATAGGATGACCAATGGAAGATATTTAAGAAAACAGAATGTTACATTAGGATAAAATTTTGTGGAGAAACTAAAATCAAGGAGAAAAAGGAATGATATAAATTTTCTGACCTAAAAGGTTGCTAATGCATTTTTTACAAAATGGAAAACGGTGACTAACAAATTATGTTACTTTAATTCCACTGCATATACTTAAAAGAGTAATGTGAGTATTTATTTTAAAGTACTGTATTGATATTTACAATGCCCCATAATTCACAGCCTTTGTGATTTTTTAAACTTACGATGAAAAATTTTAATGTCAACTAAATAAGTATTATATAAAGGAATACATAGATTTTCAAAGTCTTTTAGGGAACATGCAAATGACAGTTTGAAGAGAAATGTCATAAAGAAGCCACTTGGCATCTCTATTAGGAATATAAATAACATTTTTATTTTGATAGTTACTTTCGATACAGGACTTGCACACAAGTAGCATCATGTTATTTTCCCTTCAGTGCCAAGGGCAGACATTGCTAATCACAGAATTCTTCCTTGCAGAGCTTGAAAGCGGCCTCGGTATTTTAAAACAGTGCTCCTGCAGTCACTACCTCAGCATTTTAAAACAGTTCTTCCGCAGTCACTACCAATGGATTTGGCACCCGATTTAATTTAGAGGTTCTCAAATGAAACTCTTCTCTGAAAGCTCTGATAAAGATGGAATTGCTTTGGCTGGAATGTGAATTAGGCCTGTGGAGCGCTCCCTGCCCCTCATTCCCACGGGTCATTGATGAGATAGCTGGGTGGCTCCTTTACACTCCATGAAGCATCGTTGGAAATTCAAGGTCCTGCTTCTCCGATTTACGGCTAGAACTTGCAATCCCAGCTTACTGGTACTGACCACACATGACCCGGGAAGTTAAGTGCCCCTAGCCTGGAACTTGACTTCCCAGCCCACTTCCCAGCACTGAGTGCTTTCTCTGTCCCCCATGACTCAACTGTAAAAACCTAGGTGGAAGCAGTTCTCGGAGATCCGGAAGTGGTTCTTAGAGAGCCTTCAACGGATGGTGTTCTGCCTGTCTATGAATGTTTGCCTTTGAAGGGAGGCTGGCTGGTGATGAAGGTCAGGAACAGACTATATTCTTTAAAGTTTGGACCTCGTGCCTGTTTGACCTTCTCTACTTAGGACAACAAAGACATTGAGCCTCCAGGGTTTCAATGGCCACATCAGTAAGATGGGACTAACTTTTCTTATTGTAAGGAAATGTCAAAAGACAAATAAGGTTATAGACATGCGTTCTCTGATTAAAACCAGATGCGATGTAAACCTTTCGTGCTATAATTTTTTCTGCTACACAAGGACTGAGTATGGATAAGTAGGTAATCTGGAGCCTTGCCCGCTTGAACTTGACAACCGACACAGGGATCCAAAGAGGTGCTAGGAGAAGCATTGCCGGCATTTGTGAGTGGACCTCCGACTACGAGTGCCTTATTCATGGAATAACTATGCATATTGTATATATGCAAATGTATATATATGTATATATATATATACATATATATACATATATATATATATTTGTATAATGGAAACCACTGTACTTTAGAATAGCAAAAAGCATCCTAGTGTAAAAATCCCCATGAGGCATCGCAAATAATTAAAACGTCAGAGATTGTGATTAGTTATTACAGATTGTCCTTGCATTTCAAGCTCCCTTAAGTGAACTTGATTTGAGTATAATGTGTGCAAAAACTGAGTTGTGGAATGGATTGAAAGGTTAGACCCTAAATTCATGAGAATGGTCTTGTGACTAAGCATGACTCTGTGTGTGTGTGTGTGTGTGTGTGTGTGTGTGTGTGTGTGTGGTGTTGTCTGAATGAATGGGGAGGGTCTTAGGGACAGGGGAAGGCCAGGGGTGGCCTCTAAAGGGCTCTTCATCTTTTATTCTGTTTTGTTTGTTTTTACCATGTAAGGAGTCACATATAACAAAATGCTAATTTGTAATTGAGTGAAGAGGTGTTTGTTATGTAGTTTTAAAAAACATTCTGTATTTTTTTTTTTTAGTGTATGATTCCATTTATGTAAAGTACAAAATGAAGCCACAATGATCTGTGAGGTTAGAAATCATGGTAGTTATTTTGGGGAGCTATAAGGAGAGCATGAGGGGTGTACTTGGGGCACTAGTGTGATTTTCCTTAATCTAGGTGCTTTTTTTAAAAAAAATTTTATTGGGGAACAGTATGTTTTTTCCAGGACCCTTCAGCTCCAAGTCAAGTAGTTGTTTTAATCTAGTTGTGGAGGGTGCACCTCACTGGCTCATGTGGGAATCGAACCGGCAACCTTGGTTTTATGAGCACTGCACTGTAACCACCTGAGCCAACCAGCAGTCCCAATCTAGGTGCTTCTTAAAGGTGCTTGTTCAGTTTGCAAAAATTCACTTGCTGTACTCTTAGGATATTTGCACTTTTCTGTATGAACACTGCAGTTCTCCAAGAAAATTTAAATAGAGAACTTTTAATTAGCTAAGAATTGTATTTTTTATATGTCCTCAAATAAAAATTGTAAGAAAACACTTTAGTTGTGAGTGCAGCTCTGGTTTCTAAACTGCATTGTTTTTGAGAAAACAACGCTACTTGCTGCCATCATCTCAGATTATCCTGTGTCTATTTGACACCAAATCTTGACTTCCTATCCTTGTTTTCAGTGCCCCCTTTGTACCTCTGATATTATTTCTCTTACGAGCATCAGAAAAATTGACCTCATTAGGCTGAGCTGCTGGGGATTCCTATACCCAGCTTCCTTGGCAGAGGACAGAGAGGTTCAGAAGCAGGTGGCTGCCTCAGGTTAGAGCAATCAGTCTTGGGTGTCTGAGGAGAGGGCTCTGCTGTTGTGAGTGTGGACATCACTCCTTCTGGTCCAAAGCTGGGGCGTTCAGGGCTGGGTCTGGAGAATGGGAAACTCCTGTCTCTTTAATGTCCGAAGGGCTGCTCTGGCTGTTTGGAGTTTACTTTGCTTGGACTTGAACCAGATTTTAAATTAGCGCCTTGAACAAAGCCATCAGCAGAACAATAGTCATATGGAAGGCTGAATTGGAGCCAAAACTGGTCTTAGCAAACGGTAGTTTAAGGAGGTGCTACCTCTAAGGGCTGGAGTTGACCTCTTAAAGCACTTTCACACATAAGGGATTTTAGAGTTGGAAGGGACCTTGATGGAAGATAAATTCTCTAATCCAATCTCCTCATTATACAAATGAGAGAACTTCAGGCCAGAAAGGTTGAAATGACTTTCTTCGGGTCACACTGCTCGCTTGTGGCCAGCCAGGGCACTGGACATAAAAAAGACACTAAAAAGACAGGACTTTTAACTAGGATGTGGAAACAACCTCATTAGGGAGAAAAGGACATGATAATGGTTGGTCCCTGTTAAAGGGAGTTTTCTTGTCTATAAAATGAGCACACCACAGTGAATGAACTTTAAATTCCTTTCTCCTTGACAGTCTCTGAGAGCCTGCTCATGTGACTGAGGACCGCAGGTGTCTGATTTAGACACGTCTTAGGCCCACCTATTGTGCCAAGGGGGCATTTCATTGGGAGCATGTAGATTGAGTCTTAACCTTTGTCGCTTACTTGTCCTGTCATCACCGGGGATTTGCCTCTCTCTCAACTCAATTTTCTCATATGTATGTTGGGGATAATGATGTCTGCCTACCTCATGGGTCTCTCTCATCCTAACCAAGGAACACACAGAATGATTTGATGGCAGATTTTCTCAGTTCTCTTAGGGATTGTAGATAGATAGTACCACGCATGGGAGAGAAGTCCATTCATGAGTATGATGTGTGTGCGCGTATGTATGAAAGTGTTTGTCCTCTGTCATTAGAGCATCACTCTCTTCTGGAATCCTAGTGGAGAAGGCCCACTGTAAAAACAGTACAACAAACCACAACATGATAAACACATGAGATTATTTTCCTTTGTATCCAACCTTTATCTTCGTTAATTCTATATCCAGATCCCTTGCTGGAGAGGAGGGGTGAAAATCTGATGGTCCCCCTATTCTAAGGATGAGGTGGTATGACCCGAGGCCCATGGGGACAAGTTGGACGTGGTATGATGAGACAGTATGGGCTCTTGGCTCCTTACATTCTAAGCAAAACTTGAGCTGCCCTGTAGTGGCTTTATTCTCCTCAACTTCACTTCTTTCCATGAAGAACTTAGGCAGTGACAATAGCCTGATTCGAGATTGACCAGCCAATCAAGTAAGGCTGATAGGTAGGGATGGAAACCTTTGGCTCATAGACGTACTTGCATGAAGCCTGGAAAGCAAGCACCTGTGACTGTCCTTGTGTGGGCATGATCCTAGGTTAGGCGACCTTCAAGGAAATAATTGTGATTACTCATCATGGACTCCTCTCAATGTCTCAGGCTCTGTGCTGAGCGCTTTGCATAGATCGCCTGATTAAATCCTTAGACTAAGTTGGAGACAGCCATTAAATAGCCACTTTATAAGTAAAGGAAACTGAAGCGCAGCATGGCTATGCAGTTGCTCAAGCACCCTGCTAGTTCCTGGCTAGTCAGTGGCTAGGGCTGTGGCATGCCATCACCCTGGGGGCAGCATTCGCATTGTCATCTCTGTGAGCGTTGCCCCTGGGGTGACAGAGGGATAGTGCCCTCTGGAATAGTGCAATAGACAGAGAGTGGGAACGCTGAGGTGGAAACCCATCTCCATCTGATCCTAAGTTCTGTTCTGAGCCACTATGACACGTGCTGTCCCTTCTCCATGAAGGGTTGGTTGATGAAGTGGGAGTGGGTGACACTTCCTATATCTCAGTTCATGTGCGATGGCTGTATGGCGCCTAGTTGAGCTGGGCCATCGAGAGAGCCAGTTCTGACCTAGGTAGGGGGTTTGGAAGGCAGACTAATGGTGGAGAGCCTGGGGAGGGAGGGAGTGTGTGTGTGTGTGTGTGTGTGTGTGTGTGTGTGTGTGTGTGTGTGCGCATCCATTTGCTAGGGCTGTGATTTTTAAGGAGAGAGATCAGAAAACCCCAGGACATGGTGTTGCCCAGAACTGGGAGCCTCCCGGTAAACTATCTTCCTATCTCCATTCTCCGTGTCTCTGACTATTATGTGTGTGCTCGCATGTACTTAGCGAGTCGTGTGTGCGTGTCTTGAAATGCAAGTTCTGCACACACAGTGGATGTACTGTGGGGAAGAGGAAGTGGGGGGAGTGTGCAGAAGGCCCCTCTCCGCAGTTGCCTCCCTCGGGCTGGCCAAGTAGGTGCACTCCCTGTGAGGGAGGAAAGACCCAGAAAGACCACGCTGTGCTTTTCCGAGTGAACACGTGCAGCTGAGAACAAAGAGCAGGCTTGAGGGTCAGACGCCTTGGATCTTGGCTTCACCTTGGGAAATATGCTGACCCTATGCGAATTCCAGTCCCCGCAGGAAAATGGTAAGGAAGCTAATACTCATCTCACTGGACAGACACGAAGCTGCAGCTCTCACACAGCCGGCCTGTGACAAAGCAATCCGTAAGGCAGGCTTCGGAATGGGGAATGGCCTCAGTCCTTTTTGCAGAATTGTTGTTTGAAAGAATTATTTTACTGTCCTGTAGACTCCAAAACTGATACGCTCGACTGAAGGAGCCTCTCCTCCTAAAAATTAACCTTCAGTTATGCATCGTTCTAATGATGCGCCTCCCTTTAATGCAGTTGAAAAAGTGACTGTGCCTTGCCATCCGTTCTCCATGCTCGTTAAAGCTCCCTCTCCTTTCCGCACCTCACATTTGGATTGGAGTGGATTTCGGAGGTTGTGGAGGCAAAGGCGCTGTACCAAGCATGGCTGTTACCTTGGTGCATGGGGCGAACGGCCAGTGCCCTGATACCTCATGCTGGGCACACTGCTCGGTGCTCTGTATTCAGGCTGGCTCCTCGCTGGCTCTTCAGAGGTGTCAGCTTTAATCCACGGTGCCCCTTTGCTCTCCTGCAGTCAGAATTAAAGTTGTTTCCCAGGGGGATGGGGAGCGCGTGTGAACATCCTTCCATCTAAGCCGAGTGGCACAAAGTGCAGCTAAGTGGTTCCCATTTCCCCGCCTGAAAAAGGATGAGAGGTCCTCATTAGCTCCCCCTTTCCCTAGTTCATGGGCAGAGGCACTCATTTCCTGAAGGTAGTTCACAGGTGGCCATGCTGTCCTTCTGGAATGATGTGGGTGCAGGTTCAGGGACGGAATGTGTGACCCAAACCCAGTTGGTGTGTTCTTCTTCCCTCTTCCGGACGTTCTCACACATCCTAGCTGTTCTGTGTCACTTGAAAATTATTTAGGAGCCGTCCCACTGAAAGGCAAGAGGACAGGGCGGACGGCCTGAGTGTCACCATTTCCTTGAACGGCTGCCCTCCATACCTAAACTTGGACGTGTGCAAGAAGGTCACAGCTGTGTGCTGACTGCTGCAGGAGGTCAGCTCAGGGAGGCCCTCTTTAGAGTCGGTTTAACATCAATCTCAAACCACAACCCTACACTTGAGAGCCGAGCATGGGCCCTTCCCTTAAGGAACTGTGGGAAGATACTGCTGAGGGGAGCCGCGTCTCCAGAGCTTTCTGCCCTGAGTGATGACATCTGCTCCTCGGGGCTAAGTCACACCTTGCCCAGCCCCATCGGAACAGTAATAATTCATTGTCTTCACAAACGCAGTGGCTCTGGGCAGACATGGCCTCTGTGTGTGAGGCTGTAGATGGGGTTAAGAAGCCATATATATGGTCCAGGTAGCCAGCCCCTCGGCGGGGAAGGTCTCAGCAGATGGGCAGGGGCAGGTGAATCGAACAGGACAGAGGCAGCCCTGCTCCTGAAAGATGAGTGGTGGGGGGGGGGTTGGGATGAGGAGAGGGCTGGTCTTTTATTCAGTAGAGGACAATTTTCTCAGGAAGGGGGCGGATAGAGTCTATTAGCCAACACTCTCGGTACAGGGGACGGCTCCACCAGGAAAGACCTTGTGGTGAGGTGCTGATAGCATCTCTCACACTTCTTTCTTGTGCTGAATTACTATCTCCTTTCCTCTCTTTTTTTGCTCCCAGGGCAAGTTTTCCTTTCTAGAGTAATGGAAAGAACAGGGCTGGGAATCACATAGATGGAGGCCGAAATCTAACTCCCCTCTCTTGGAAACTGGTAACCTTGGATAAGTTATATGTAAGCCTCAGTTTGCCTGTCTGGAACATGGGTATTAGAACACCTCAAGGGGTTAGGACTGAATGGTGCTGTTTGTGACATGTGTACCGCCGTGCCTTTCCTTTCTTTCCTCTCACTTGTCCCTCTTGTGGCCACTCAGACAACCTCTCCTCTTCCTGGCTCAGCCCTTCAGCGCCCTGAGGGCTGTCATGCTGCTCTCTTCCACTTTCCTTGTTAATGAACCCCTTTTCAGTTGGTTGTGTGACAGCCCTCCGGTACCTGCAGTGTGCTCACTGCTGTCCCCTGGACGAGTTCCAGCTTGTCATCTTCCCTCTTACAAAGTGGTGCCCAGAACCCTCAGGGGTGGTCCAGCAGGACCAAGGGCAGCAGAGCTATGTTGCCCTCCTGGCCGTACATTAAACCCTTCAAGATGCTATCTGAGACCGCATCTGCTTTTATGACTGCTTTAGAGCCTCCCCTTATAAGTAGCAAGAAGATTTAGAGCTCTTGCGGCTATGCCAAAATAGTGCCCTGACTCTCCGAGATGTCCACGGAACGCCCTGGGCTCCTCCTGCTTTAAGTTTCCTTGCCCAGGCGGCCAAAGTGCCATATCAGCCTGATGTCACGCATGTCAGAGGCAGCTCTCACCCATCCTGTGTCTGTATGCAGCAGCCCAGGTTGTGGAGTTAAAATCTGTATCAGGAAGACTCTAAGTGATGACTTACTTACTGGACTCACTGGGAGCTTTTAACGCTGTGCAATACATGTGCCTCGGAGAACCTCCGGGCCGGGCATAGTTTGTACAAGCTCCCCAGGTAGCTCACAAAGCCCTAGTCCCCACTGTGAGGTTCATTCTGGAAGTGAGAGCTTTCCCATCTAGGTGCTTATCCACCTGCGGATGGGCCAGATGTTGTTAGGAAGCCCCGAAACATCTGGATCTTTGCAATGACTCTACAGCCATAGCTCTTTGCAAGGACAAGTAGCATTTCTAGTCCTGCAATCTTTGTGATTTACGTTCGCTCATCCCCCTTTCCTTAACTCTCCCACCCCCACCCCCTCGCCAGATGCCTGGAGCCTGGGTGGGCTGCCCAAACATGCAGGGCCTTTCTCTCTGCCTCCATCACTCCCCTCCAGGTCCATCCCAGGAGGGGCAGCTCACTTTTCAAAGAAGAAATTTGTAAAAGAGGCAGCATTTCCAGAGCAGTAAATCTTGGCTGTGTGTGTGTGTGGCATGCCTGTGCGCATATGTGTTTCTGAAATCCATGCGTGTATCTTTGTGTCTGCACAGAGACCAGAGCCTATGGCACGAGGGCCTTTTCATGTCTGAAGATTCCAGGCCATAAGAGGGAAGGACGTTCTCAGGGTAGCAAGCGGGGTGTCAGGCTGCGAATGGAGCTGCGGGAAGCAGCGTGCTGGCCCGGGGAGCGTTCCCTGCTCCATAGGGCTGTGATGTCAGCATGAGCCGCCCTCCCCTGGACTTGGTAGAGTCTGATCTCCGCTGCTCACGGGAGGTGAAAGGGACCCCCGGCCTCCCCTGTGTGCAGAGTCCCTCGCATCCTGGCCACTCAGCCACTGGGCTTTGTCTCCTCCACGTGGTATCTCTTCTGTCCGGTTCACAGGAAACGATTAGAAGAGTCCCCAGAGAAGTCTCTGCATTAAGTTGAACTCTTCCCAACAGCTTTCTGAAAAGTTGTGAATGAAAACAAGACTTTTCCAACCAACAACCAATAAACTCCCGAACCAGCCCCAAACAGAACCCAGATGTGTGAAGATGGTAAAATCACCGGGCTGAAATCCAGTTGACTGGCTCTCGGCCTTCTGGGTATGAATGAAGTCGGGTGTGGTATAGAGGTCAGCCAAGGGACGAAGTGAATTATGGTGGAGGCGCCTGTGGGAACCAGGGTCTCTCACTGGACCACAGGATGGCTAATGAGCATGGACCACCTCTGATTCCTCATGACCGGGGGGAGAGGAATGATATGGATAGCTGCAATCCACCGAGAGTTTCTCAACCTTATTTTAACCTCCCCACCCCCACAAGTATGATGAGAGAAAGGCACCAAAATGACCTCCATAGAAATCATGGGTCTGGCTGTATGGTCAGGTCTAGGGGAGGTATTGAGGCCCAGTTAATGGACAGAGTTTGAAGAGCCTATATTCTTACTACGAGTTGAGTATTTCTGCTAGCGTGAGTATTAGGCAGAGGTGGAGGAAAAGAGAGACAGAGGGCTAATAAGATGGAAGAATAAATAGGTATTTTGAAGTTTCTTACTAAGGAGAAATGTGGGTTCAGAGGCCGAGTGAGTGCGCAAAGGGGAAGTAGGGAAAGTTTGCCTGAGCTGAGAAGAGGCTGAGAGCCCCGATCCAGGGGTGTCCAGAGATGGGGAATTCTGTCCAGGCCAGACAGACAGACCTGTGGGAAGAAGGATTTCAACCTGGAGGCAAAGGTGAGTAACGTCAGGCTCAGCAGCACAAGTCCCCACTCCCTCAGGGACAGTAGGAGCTGGCACAGAGAGGTCAGCTTGGGCTGTGAGGGAAGTGAGGTGGATGGACAGTGACTCCCCCAGACTGTGGCCTGGGGGAGAACTCAAGGGCCTCCTGGTGGCCAGAGGTGCAGAAATCTAGAGCTTTCATGTTGTTGTGATTTGCAGAGCCTGGAGGTGGCAGCTGGGCCAGGTCCGCTTAGGGTTTCGGCCCATTTTTCCTCAAGCGTGTGGGGGCCTTCTTCCCACAGCCCCAGTCTCTACCTTGGGCTTCGTAGGCTTCGGGAGACGGGAGACATAAAGGCATTCCATGGGTGTCCTCAACTCTTCCAAATTGATTTTGGGGAGATTTGTGTTAGCCTCTGATGATGTTAGGTGGCTGTGGGGGTTCTGATGGCCGTCATGTTGTTCTCAAGGGAGATACCACAGGCCTCCTGGGCAGCTCTTGTTTTGTGTGCACCAGTTTCAGGCTTCTATTTGAAGGCCAACTTTTTCATGAGATGCTTATTATGTATGGATTCCAGATCACCACCCAGTGTGAAAACATCTGAAGCTGGTTGGTACGTGGGGAAAGCAGCTTGGGAGAGGTGGGTCAGCCAAGCAGTAATGTGTCAAAACCACCTCCTCACACAGCACAGGCCCCTATTCAGGGCCACCAATCGAGTCTAGTCACTCCCCTGCCTGGGGAGAGTGGTGGCTTCTCTGGGCCTGTCATCCTCAATCATGCTGTCTCTATCAGAAAGCTAGGTCAAAGTCAACTTTTAAAAAACTGTCATAGAAAGAAACCATATGTGTGCACAAAACACATTGCTTTTTTTTTGTTGTTGTTTGTTTTTTTTTGTCCCCCAAGGCTTGTAAAATTTCTTGACCTTTCCCTTGGAGCCTTTCTGAATGGGAAACAATGCGTTGCTCAGAGGCAGAGGATTACTTTTCATGCAACACAAGTCCAGCCAAAGGGGGGGAATTCATGGCAGGAATGAATTGTGGTCTTTTCCAACCAAGTCCCTTTTAAGCTAATAACAATTAGTATGTGGCTACCTAGTATCTTTGTTAGCAAACCCGGGTTCCTGTGCCCAACACTTTGAAAAGCCAAACTCAAAACGTCAAGAGTTTGGAGTAAGGAAAGGTGTATTGCTCAAGGAGGTGCCCACTGGGAAGATGGGAGACTTAGCAATGCCTCGGATCCATCTTGCTCACTGAACGAGGTTTAGGGTTTTCAGGGGTTGGGGAAACAGTTTTGCAGAAGCAATTAGAGCCCAGACTCTACACCACCTCCTTTGTCTGGCTCTATAGGAGGCAATATTTCTCTGCCCTCCTTGTCCCAGGGACTGCTGGAATCATTCAAACCAGCCAACCCTCAGCCTGCTTACCCTGCCCTGCTTTGCTTTGCTTGTGGAAGCCACAGGGAAGGCCCATGCCTGCACTTTCCCCTCGTTCCTTCTGCCTCCCGTGACCTTGGTCCTTCCCTGCAGGGCCCCGCATGACATGGCATG
Source organism: Hipposideros armiger (assembly GCF_001890085.2). Taxonomy (NCBI): domain Eukaryota; kingdom Metazoa; phylum Chordata; class Mammalia; order Chiroptera; family Hipposideridae; genus Hipposideros; species Hipposideros armiger. The sequence goes on along the minus strand of NW_017731395.1, from coordinate 4,010,000 downwards.
CTCCCTCCTCTTGGGAACTGTGAGTGACAATCAGTTTTTTCCAGTGGCAGTCGTCTCCTGATCTGTGGGCCTCGGCACACCTGGATAATAATAAAATCTGCATTTTAAAACATTGCGTGCATGTAAAGATCCCAATAAGAGGGACACTGTGGATGCCAGAAAAGGCGATTTTCACGAGTATTCTGGGGGGAGGGAGCAGAGAACGCCTGTTGCTAAATTTGCTTTTGCTTTTGTCCCAAGTGAGCATCAAAGCCATAAATCTTGCAAAGATTGCAGCAATAGGTAATGATAATTGGGGCCCTGTGCTCCTTGTAAGATTTGTTGTAATTTTATCCTCTGTGTTTTAGTGGAGGTGGTGGGGAGGGTAAGTTCTAAATTAAGTGCAAATGGTGACGCAGAAGTTTGCTGGCTCTGGGTTTTTTATTTTTTATTCCAGCAGCCCTTTGAGGGTACAAGCATGATTGAAAGGCATTAGATTGATCTGTATCAGAATTCCTCAAATATCAGTTTTTATTTAAGAATGTCTTATAATCAGTAAATGGTTCAGGAGTCAGAATAGTGCCATCATTCATCTACTCCCCATCCCCCAAGAAAAAACCCCGAGTATACTGAAATCACCTCCTTTGTTCTGCTTGTGATTGGCCCCATGAATTATTTTTTAGGGCTGGCAAGGGGTACAGGTCAAACAGCAGAAGGAAGGAGCTCCGTTTTTCCTTTCGGGGTTCTAAACACGCGGTTACTTCCTCTGGAGAGCTGAAAGCTGGAGTTCATTCATTCATTTGTCATGGGATGCTTATTGGGTGGAGATTGAATGTTAAATGTTTTAAAGCTGGAATACAGCTATTTTCCGGGTTGCACGTAGTTTCTGAATTATCTTGGTTTTGGTAACCTACAAATGAAAGGCCAAAGCGAGAGGCCACAAGTGTTTATTGGCGATTCCAAAGAACAGCTAATCGGGAAGCACTGATTCAGGCAGAAACCCAACTAGCATTCTGATTAGGAGGTGAAGGCAATGGGTGTTTATGAGAAACGGAAGGGGAACACTTACATCAGTGGCAGCAAGGCATTTCTATGGGTGCAGATAAGCTGCCGTAGTGATGCTAATTTCAAAGAATGTCTTTAATTTTCAGGCTGGTAGTCATAATGTTTGCTTTTTTTGTTATCTTTGCAAACAGTTGTTTGGAATACAGTGCTGCTTGAGGTCCAGTCCAAGGCTATGTATTTTGTCCACTATTAATATTCCAAAGGTTTGAGGAGTAAGATCTGCAAGGCAGTTCCTCTGGGATGGCAGCTCCAACTCCATTTTAAAGTGGCTCTGTTTGTATTATTTTTCAAGAGAAAGAAACCAAAGCTGACTGGCTTGGGCTGAAAATAAATTTTGGGGAAGGATGATGGAAGGCTATCAGCTCACAGAACCCATGGGGAGAGCTGAAGAACTCAGCATGGAAAATGGGCAGAAACCGAGGGCGGCTTGGCGATGAAGACAGCCAGGCGAGGATGGGGGCCCATGGCTTCAGACATGGCAGCCGTTGCTGACTCAGCTGCTACTGGACGTGGCTGCCACCCCTGGACAGAGCTACTTTTGTTGGACCTTTTCGATCCCTTGGTTCGTTGCCTTGTATATTTGCTTACGGTGGACACAGGAGTTATTTTGTGATTTATAAGAAGCAATATATATTTGGTCTTTCTCCTGTTCTTGGCACAGAGCTCTTAACACCTTTGGAATTCCCTAAATGCTGAGAGTAATAAAGGTGTGTTTTGTTATGTTAATGAGGTAGCTTTTGGAAAATCCTTAGGTCGTCTAAGAATGGAGCTGTTTGCCAGGGCACTCACCCATGTGGTTAGAGGGTTGGAACTTTCAGCCTCACTCCCTACCTCTAGAGAGGGGAGAGGGACTAGAGGTGTGACTCAATGGCCAATGACTTAGTCAATCATGTCTATGTACTGAAGCCTCCATAAAACCCCGAAAGGATGAGGTTCAGAGAGCTTCCGGGTTGGTGACCCTGTGGGGGTAGGTGATGCAGCCCCTCCCCATACCTTGAGCAATGCAGCTCTTCCATCTGGCTGTTCCTGAGTTGTATCCTTTTGTTAATATAACAAGCTGGTAATCTAGTAAGTAAAACATTTCCCTGCCTTCTGTGAGCTGCTCTAGCAAGTTAAGCAAACCCAAGGAGGGGATGGTGGGAACCTCCAACCTATGTCTGGTGGATCAGAAGCCAGATGACAACCTGTACTTCCAGTTGGTGGCTCTGTGTGTGTGTGTGTGTGTGTGTGTGTGTGTGTGTGTGTGTGTTGCAGTCTTGTAGGACTGAGTCCTTAAACTGTGGCATCTAAAGCTGTCTTCAGGTATATAGTATCAGAATTGAGTTAATTGCTTGGTGGCGTTGGAAAACAACCCACATATTGGAGGCCTATCTATGAATCCCTGGTTCAGAGCTCATACAACACCTTATAGGGCTGCAGCCAGTCCTCAGAGTGCAGTGTCCCAGCTGACACTGTCACTGAGCGTTCGGTGGGCCGCTGCTCCGTTCCATTCCTGTGTGGATAATGGGGTGCATGATAGTACTATTGAACCTCACAGGTATCAGCTAGATGGCCTTATTTCTTCCTCTATGAAGTGCACCCCTTGATCAGAAAAACTGTTCTGTGGGATAGAACTGTGTTAGGCATACAGCCAAGTCCAATGATGGATATTCTGGCCGAATCACGTTGGATGATGCAGAGAAAGCAAATCCACATTCACAAGCCTGTGTCTATACTGGTGACAACAGATTGACGCCCCCATGATGGGAAGGGGTCCTTGGTCAGTATCGCCTTGCCTCCCTGGAGTGCAGTGCCCCCTGAGCATTCTGACAGGGTACTGCCAGTGAGTTGAAGGAGGTTCTGTTTTTGTTTTTCATCTAATGGAGCATTTGTCTCCATCACCAGGTTATGATGCTGCTGCTTGGAAAGAGAATCCTCTGTAGCAAAGGAGGACTGACCACATGGGAGAGAGGTTGACCGCAGGAGTGGAGTCCTTCGCAAAGGTGAGTGGTGATGAATTCCAGTGTAGGAGTGAAGGGCTGGCTGCGATAGGAGAGGCGTCAACAGGAGACAAGGTGTTTCTCATCTGCTTCTGTTTCCTTCAGTGAAATGAAGCATGAAGTTATCAGGTAAAAATGGGGTTGGGGAAAGTAACTACTGGAAGAGATAAGAGAGTTATTAAGGAGAGCAAAAAAGGTGTCAAATGGTATCTTGAAAAGTGAAGAAGCAAATTTACTGTGGGGACACTGTGATTGCTGGGCAGTTTGCACGATCGTGGGTTTTTCTCCGGCTACGGCTGGCTGTGCAGTGTGGGCACGGAGTTGGAAGTGTCTCGGCTAACTCACAGAATCACTGGGGAGGCTGGGAAATCAGGTGTGGAAAATAGGCAGTCCTAATGGTGGCTCAGCAGAATGAACTTCCGGGCCAGGGCGTGGCCATCGCCACTGATGTTGTACAATGCTGCTGCCATGTGGCTGCCTATGGGCACTGTCAGCGTGGGCTATTGCAGCCCCTGGACGCGGGCTGCAGGGCTGTCCAGCTGTCCAGCCACCGCAGAGCTCACTCACCTGTCTGACCTGTGCTCTTTGTACCACGAGCTACAGAGGGATGGCTTTGAAAAGACTGGGACTGGGCTTAGCGCAGTGTTACCTGGACTGCACTCGGGATGTCTCTCATTGGTCGTACTTAAGATGGAATAAACCCACCTTCTAGAAATTACTGATAAATATAGCGATTGCTTTTGGGGGCAATGGAGGCCAAATTGTACCTTGTTCCTGAAGAAGCTGATATTTCCACTGTCAGTCAGCCTAACGTGGGAAATGAGACGGGGAGGGGGCCGCTTTTCTGTCATTCTCTGGTCTGAGACTAGAATGGGGCCAGGCCACTGGGGAGAGAAAAGCCTGGAGATTCCTGTGGGGAGGTTGAGCTCCCACCTCTTTATCCCAGCGAGTAGAAGCCAGTGGGGAAATAGGCAGGGATATGAGGTCGAATACAGCCCAGGCGACCTGAGAGCACTCACGTGTAGCAGCAGATGAAAGCAGCTAACGGGAGTGTTTGTCTCCATCAGCAGGTAGTGATGCTGCACTTGGTCACGTGCTTTCTCAGAGTCTTTGGTAATGGGTCTGTTAAATGCTGGCGATCTGCTCCTAGCAGTACGTTGGGCAACTGGGGACGACTTCATGATTGGGTTGAAATTATATGGAGGGAGCAACAGCAGGCCAGTTAAAAGATGGCGAGAGGTGATCAGAGGGTGATTGGTAGATGAGTTACGTGCCCACCAGGACTGATTTGTGGCATCCTTCCTTGTAAATACCCAGAAATTACTAAAGGAGAGGAAATCTGCAAAAATAAGGGATTTCCCAGGATGCGTGGGATGTAAGCTTGGTTTATTTCTTATGAGAGTTTTGAAGAAAAATGCCACGCTGAAGGCTAGAGAGCTTGTGGACACAGAGGTGGCACATTTAATAAACATGTGCTCCTGTTGACCTTTCACCCTATGACAGGCACTTTTGAGGACCTGAGATAGACACTTGAATATGAGGCACTTCTTACCCTCTACTCCCAACTCTATCAAGGAAACTAGACTAGTAACTTAGCAAACATAGTTCGTTGCAGCATGTTTTACTGGGGCCTCAGATTATCTCATCACAGCAAGAGGTAAGGTCTCTAAAGTTCTGCCTTAACCAGCATCTAAGAGTCAGATGTCTTCATCTTTTCTCCCCTCTCTCCTCCTGTGGACTTTCTACAGCATTCTCTCGGGCTGGTATTGGCGTGGTGCAATGCAGCCCCATTAAACATTCTGGTCATATCCAGAGCCTCCCCTGGCTGTGATATATGTCTGTCTGCAGCCTTGGTGTTGCAGTCACAGGCGCTGGGAGGGCATCAGCTGGGCTGCCAGGGGACACTCTGCCCCTAGAAGGGGATGGACAGCAGATCTGGAAAGCTCCTTTGCCTTCTGGAAGTCTCAGGGACAAAGACCAGAGTTCAATGTCAGTGCAGTAAATGCTGAGACCCGTGGAGAATTCTGCAAAGGAACCTTCCCTAATTTCCAAAGATGGTAGCTGCCATTCAGTGCGTCTCATTATGCAACAGATGCTTTTCATATACCATCTCATTTAATCCTCAGCAAAACGGGCCATTTCAGGAGATGGGTGAGAAACATGAACACCAGAGCGTTTGACCAAATTGTCCAAGATGGTAATACAAGCAATTAAATCAGAACCAGAATTTAAACTTGTATCTCTCTGACTCAAAGGCTTAAGGCGGTGTTCTCAACCAGAGGCAGTTTTGCCCCCAGGGGACATGTGACAGTGTCTGGAGACATTTTTTATTGTCACCCTCAAAACTAGGAGGATGACTATTAATGGCATCCTAGTGGGTAGAAGCCAGGGATGCTGCTAAACACCTTATGATGCCCAGAACACCCCCATGTTACGAGCTGTATTGTGTCCCCTTAGAAAAGGTATGTTGTAGTTCTAACCGCCAGGGCCTCAGAATGGGGCTTGATTTGGAAATTGGGCTGTTGCAGATGTAATAAGTTAAGATAATGTCATACTGGATTAGCGGGACCCCTCATCCAATGTGACTAGTGTCCTCTAAGAAGATGGCCATGTGAAGACACAGAGACGTGGGGAGAACATGGGAAAATGGAAGCAGGGGTTGGAGCGATGCATTTCCCCACCACAAGCCAAGGATGCCAAGGGTTGCTGGTCACCACCAGAAGCTAGGGGAGCCTCATGGAGCAAATTCTCCCTCACAGCCCTTAGAAGAACCCAACTCTGCTGACACCTTGGTTTTGTACTTCTGGCCTCCAGAACTATGAAAGAATATATTTCTGTTGTCTTAAGCGACGCAGTTTGTTATGGCAGCCCAAGTAAACCAATGCACCCACAACAAAGAATTTCCCAGTGTAGAATGTCAGCAGCAGTGCCACTGCTGAGAAACCCTGCCTAGAGACAACACTACACTCCCTTCATTTTAACAAGCATCCGACCCCCTGTCTCCTCTTTCCAGGGGCCACCAAACATTCCAGGCCTGGCTGGGAGCACTTACGCCTGTATCCAGAATGGGGGAGAACGGGCTGTTCCAGAGAGTAAAAACCTCCCTCTGAAAATGTTAAACATGGTTAATGCCTCTGGCAACTTTGATCCACCCCAGGAGTGAGAGGGTCTGGCTGGAGCGATGCTGATGGATGGCATGGCTTTCAATACTGTTTTCGTAGAATGAGACCCCGGGCTAGAAATCTCTGGTGTTCAGTACTCGGCTGGGTGGTCTGAAGTTTCCTCTTCAATGTCACGTTCTATTTTATTAAGTCTCCATTTTCCTTCCAGGGCTGTATTTCATCCCAAACCGGAGAGTGCTATTTCTTGAGACTAGGAAAAGAAAACGTTTTCGATTATAGCCAGAAAAGTGGCGGGGTGGGGAGAACAGCGTTCCTCAAAGAGACTGAAACAAGCCATCAGTGGGGTTTGCTGATTCGTTATCTAGGGAAGTGTTATTATCACAAAACGTGTTGTCTCAGGGTTTGGATGGCTCATTCATCTCTTGGGTGTAAAACCCATTCCATTAACGAGCCCGGCATTTGCCGAGCTTGGTTTGCAGGCACCCTGGGTTAGTACGTTGAATAATAAAGGCAGGGTTTCTCGCTTGGGCTTGGTGGGGTCTGTCTCCTCTCTGAGCAGGAATATTTTGATGACATGGTGCTTCCAGACAAAGACACAGAACGCAAAACCCAGAATGCTTGGCCCCAAATGATAGTGGCTTGCGTGGACTTGTGAGCTAGTCATTCTCAAAATTGTTGCAGAGGCTTTAAAAATGCTACTTGGTCATCCATTGTAGGAACTGAGGTGGGTTTCATAATGGCTCTAAAATGAGCTGTGACTCATAAGAAATAGAGCAACGGTCAATGAGTAGTGGACCTTCCAGGAATGGCACTCCCAGATTCCTTAGGGGACAGTGAAGATGACCTTGACCCTGTTAACATACTCTGTTTGCATTGGGAGAGAGATTTCCACGGGCTTGCTCAGGGCAGGACTACGTTTTCTGCTCACTTTGTGCACCTCTTCCCTGTCTCCCCAAGGCCCTGGGATCTGGTGGGCGCTCAGTGATGCTGTTTTCTTTGGCACTGAAACTGGCCATTGGGAAGTCCTTGGAGTTGTCTTAGTTCATTCTGGGCCCCTCATCCAGTATCTTTCTGTCTCAGTTATTTTTTCTGGAAAAATAAGCGAGTGACTATGGGACACGAGGTGGATTTGCAACACAGAGATGCTAAGGGATGCCTTCTAGCGTCATGATAATTCCACTTCTTGACCCCTGACTTGGGCCAGTTTATTTCTGACGTGTCATTTCGAGAAGCTTGACAGCTTAATGCCTCCTGTAAGATATTTATTTGCTGTTGCGGAGCTCTCAGAATAGCAGTTTTTACGTGGCAGGAAGCACTGAGATGGAAGCCTGGAGAGCTGGGTTTCAGGCCCAGCTTTGCCATTGACCAGCTGTGTGGCTGCAGGCAAGTCACATAACCTCTATTTGCTCATCAGTCAAATAGGAACAGGGTCTGTGTTGCCTGTTTCCAAGGGTCCTGAGCATCAACTTTAATCATGTATGTGAAAGGGCTTTGAACATGGCAAGGCACGCTGCAGTGCTATTTATAGTAGCCAAGATATGGAAGTAACCTAAGTGCCCATCAGTAGACAAATGGATAAAGAAGATGTGATACACGTGTACACTGGAAATCTTATCATTTGCGACAACATGGATGGACTTGGAGGGTATTGTGCTGAGTGAAATAAGTCAGACAGAGAAAGACAAATGTCATATGATTGCACTTACATATGGAATTTAAATTACAAAATAAACAAAATAGAAACAGACTCATAGATACAGAGAACAGACTGATGTTTGCCAGATTGCGGGGGAAGGGGTTGGGGAGCAGGATGAAAAAGGTGGAGAGATTAAGAAGTACAAATTGGTAGTTACAAAATAGTCCTGGGAATGTAGGGTATAGCATAAGAAATACAGTTAATAATATTGTAATAACTACTCATAGTGCCTGGCGGGTTCAAGACTAATTGGGGAATCACTTTGTAAATTACATAAATGTCTGACCACTATACTGTACACCGGAAACTAATATAAAATAATACTGAATGTCAACTATAATTGAAAAATAAAGAAATAACAAAATAAAACACTAAACACCAAAAAAACCCCAAAAACCCACCAAATAAATAAAACTATGTCCCAAGTGATAGCTAAAAAGAAAATAAAATGGCAAGGCAGTATTTAAAGGTCAAGCATAATTATGAAGAAACCCTGATTCAATTTTAAATTTTCACGTGATCACTTCTCCAGGCAGCCCTGCTTTTGCTGCGGGGACAGCAGAGTCCTCTCCCGTGCGGTCTGATTGTGTTTTTGACTTTGTTATGCTGTTTGCTCTTCAGTAATCTGGCTCCAATTGTACAGTCACGAGATGGGTTCTCTCTGTGAACATGTCTACTTCTCATTGTCATTAATTAAGATGAGGACAGTGGTTCATAAGATACGCAGTTGCTCAAGGCACAGCATTTCAGGGGGTCCCACGTGCTCCTCCATTTTCAGGGAGACCCTTGTGTTTGAGCCTGGCTTGAAGTTCCGGTCGATGTGTTTGGTGGCCTTAGGTGGACTTTTCACAGTTACGTCTGCAGCTGCCATGGAGGCATCAGGAGTGTTGGTGGAGAGAGGGTTTGGTAACCTGGGCTGGGTTTCTCATGTGTCAGAAGTTGTTGAGAGGCTCGAGGGGGCATGACCGAGGTTGGCTAACCCACAGGATCACCGCAAGTCTTGCTGTTTGCATGTAGAACTCCGTGTGGATTTCTTTCCTCTTGTGAAAATGCAGGACAGCAACTCAGTGGTGTCACCCTCTCATTTCTGATCCTCACCAAAATCACTCGTCTGTTTTCCTTTTGGGACCTCACGGTCAGCGGGCTCATGGTGGTCATTGGGCTGTCCTGCCTTCCACCTAACCATCTCTCCCTTGCTCTAATCTGTCAGGACATGGTGGGGGTGGGGCGTGGCGAGACTGAGGAACAGGCTGCAGCCACCTTCTGGGGTCCTCGGTGGCTCCAGGGCATGTACCTGGAGCAGTGCAACAAGAGGAAGTAGGGGTCCCGTCAGAGGGCTGCTGGGGGTTCCTCTTTTAATTCTGACTAATGCATCACCCACGGGGCCAGTAGAAGGCGCTGCAGAGTTGACATGGGGCCATGACATAAACACTGGAATTCCCGAATTCTTTATCCTTTGGCTCCCCTGAAACTTATTTCCCAAGCTTAGGCGTCTAGATCATTTACCCACCCATGGCTCTTGGCAGGTGGGAGAAGTTCTGGTTGATTTGATCGAGTGATTCCCTGACAGAAGCATGACTGGAAAATGCATATGTGGTATCAGCTATTCCGAAATAACAGGCATAGATTTGCATACTGCTCGCTCACCGGAAAACGTTTTTTCACCTAAATTACCTCCACAACCCTGTGAGGTAGGAAGGCTGCGAATCATACTGTCCTTTATCGTTGCGAAAATAGAGGCTAAGAGGATGGGGGATTAGCACAGATTGTATTACTAGGAAACAAAAAGACCAAACCTCTCCTTTCCCGCTTTCATTTCTGAGGTCAGGGCTCTTTCCTTGGACCACAGGATCTGGGGAATATTGAATCATGAGAAGGAGAGATGGTAAATCAGACAGAAGCTAGCAGTTTCAATTCCAGGTATGCTTGAGTCCGTTCAAATAATTGGGTATGCTGGAGGCCAAGGGTTTTCATTGTTATATTAGGAATTCCTGTTCTCTATCCTTTCTAGAACAGTGGCTGTGAACCATTAAAAAAAAATTTTTTTTTTAAGTTGGCACACTTCCTCCTTGGGCCGATAAAATCTGGTATAAAAATCCCAATGTATGAAACTGAAATTGAATGGCTGTGATTGAAGCAACTATTGAACCTTGCCCGCTCTACCCTCTCTTGCCCTCAAAGCGACCTTGAGACACCTTTGAAAGCTGGAAGAAGTCAAGGTGGAGTCTTCAGGTCAAAGACATTCTGTTCTCTCTTCTTTCTGTCTCCCTAGCTGTGTCACCTGTCCGTGCTTTAGCTGTCCTTCTCAAAATGGACCTAAAGTCCTCATGGCATTCTCTTATCCTGCCACTCAGCATGTATGGAGGGTCTGCTTTCGTTAGATATTCCAACAAAGACACAAGAAGAAGGGGGTTAGTACCAGCCTTTGTGTCACTTAGCTGTTCTTTATTTCTGGAATGTCCAGTACACGGAGCGCATAGCAAGGACAAGGACATCCCCATTCTCAGACAGCTGGTCAATGAGCCAAGCCCTTGAACCTATTCTGGGCAGTCAGCACCTTCTCTGGGCATCAGTTTCTCCTGAGTCAGTGGCACAAAGCACTGAACCATGGCCCAAGGTTCTCCAACTACATATGGGCTGTGTGTGCATTAAACATCTGCTTGTCACCATCCACATTGGGACAATCTGCTTAAGTCCTGATGATTAGCGCCCACTTGCCAAATGATCTAGACATAGCCTTTCTCTGCAAAATTATAGCACTTCCTAAATGTCCCCAGAGTTCCTGCAATGACAAGGAGTCATATGTGGCTGTGCTTTGTTCCCTGTACTTATGGCCGGTCACCTTACCTGGAGTTCAGGTGGTTTTCTATGGATTTGAGGAGTTCATGCCTTGTTGACCCTGAAGATGGGCATTTGGGCTCCCTAGCTCTCCTCAGAAAGGAACTTCTCAGGAAAGCAACCACTGGGTACACAGATATTCTTGCGAACTCTTGTTTCTATGACTTTGCGTTTTCTCCTCATGTTTCAGCCTCTTTTAATAGAAGGCAGCAAACCCAGGCGCCTGTCTCCTTCTGTAGGGGCAGTCCCGACATGCTCCTAAGCATTCTCTTCCCAGCTCTGTGCCCCACCTCCTACCCCCCTTGCCAAGAAAATTTTGCCAGCGTGTAGGGTATGGATTGCGTCTCTTGAGACAGATGGGCCAGCCCTTTTCAAGTAGACCCTAGACCTCCTCTGAAATGATACCACCTTTCTCACTCCTAGAATGCATGCTCCAACAGGTGAGCGTCAAGCTGTCCTTTGTGGGGAGGCGGGTGGTCCCACGTGGGTCCTCTGCCCTGAGCACATTCTCCAATTCAGTTTTACCTGAGAAGCTCTGCGTTGCTTTCACGGGGCTCTGAGGTGCTTTCACAGTTATGAGTAAAACTGCGTTTTGTTCTCCATTGCGAGTACTCTCCTTCTGTTAAGAATTTCGGAGGGAATGGGTGAGAAGTATGATTCAGGCACAGAAAATAGACCTCAAACCCTAACACTGCAGAGAACCTAAACGGCTTCTAAAATTCTATAACATCTGGGCAACATCCTCTTTGTTGTTGGATCTTGAGGTTCAGGTCACCTGCAGTTAATTCACTTTCGATCACTTTTTGATATTACAAGAATGACCCCAGACAGCCTGCCTGGGTGGTAGGTTTCAAATTAGCTCACTGTTCCCAAAACTCTCTCTGACTCTGGACAACTGAATTTCTCCTACCCAAGTGTCTCAAGGCCATGAGGTGGTAACCTCTCTGCCAGCAGCCTCCCCTTCCACAAGTTCATGAAGATAAGCGTAACGTGGAGGCTAAGCGATCTAGTGACTTTCTCCAGTGTAGACAGCTCATCACGACCGTTGGGAACAAACATGCACTTTTCCTTCCCTCACAGCTATCTCTCCTTTGATGGACCCAAGTCATTCTTCCTTGGAAAATTTCATTAGCACTCCCTACTCCAGCAGTGCCATAAAATAGTGACGTTGGAATCTCCTGATGCCTTGGGAAGAGAGGTCGGCATGGTCATTGCTGGGTCAAAGTTATTTTGTCAAAATGCATTCCTTGAGTAAATTGCCGGGAGGAGGAGGATACTTTGAACTCCCGCCCCATCTTTCGTGTCGGAACTCTGTCAGCCTCTGAAGGTCGTTTCCATCTGAAGAGCTCCCCCAGGCCTGCTAATCAGAAGAGCAGCGTTCCCATTGCTGTGAAGTAGGTGAGGTGTCTGGTCCTCTCTGTGTTGTCCCCTCTTCCCCTCTCAGGAGGTACCCCGACACCTCCCTCTCTTCCTTCCCGCCTGTCAGAAAAATCCCCCGCACTCATCATGTACCCCGAGGGCAAGTCGTCTTTCTTAGGGACAACTGCCTTTTGATTTTGGTTCTCATTACGGATTCACTAACCTTGTGCCCTGTTAAAGAAATTCTGTTACCTGTAAGGGAGCTTCTTATTTTGGGGAGATGAGGGACCCTTGGAGTCCCCAACGTTACAACCTTATAACAGCATCTCCTCATTCCATCCGTAGGGTGACCTGCTCATCGCGGTCTTTTTTCCAGCGCACCTCCAACCCCGCCCTGAACTCCTGGACTCCAGAGCAGTCCTGAGTCCCTCCTTCTCTAAGGCTGTGTGTGCTCAGTCAGGATGTCCCTGATGCCAGCCCCACAGCAGCCCCTAGCGCTTTTTCGGATGCCCGCATGGCTATGGGAGCAGTCCAAAGGCTGTTGGGTAGGCGCTCGCTGCTGTGAATCCATACCTGCCTTGCCCTCGTCAGGGCTTTGTGGCCATAATGGCTCCTATGCAGGGACCCCGCCCGCTGCCTCTGCCTGTGGGAAGCAGCTGTGAAATCCCCAGCAAATGAAATTCCTGGGAGGCCAGATTTATAGGCCAGAGGAAGGTGAGTCAGAGCTGATTAGCGTTGTGTGAGGTGTCCCTCAGGCCACATTTCTCTGGTCTCCGGTGGAGGCATGAGCCCGCTGGCTGGGATGACCGAATGGTACCCTACTTTAGCTGATGGATGAGGGAGGCGTAGGTAGGCAGTGACGCATTCTGGGCTTCATCCAGATGCAGCGGCCCCAGGTAAATGGAAGGAATTGGTCATTACTGTGATTCTAACAGCGAGTGCATTGCTCAGCTCCACTCCCGTCAGCCTCCTAAACCCCTGATTGCAGCCTGTGGACGCGTTGCCTCCGAGGAGCAGCGGCTGTTGATATGCTGCAGAGGAATCAACTTTGACGTCATGGAATTTTGTTCTCACCACTGCTCATAAAAGCAACCGCCTTGAGCAGATGAAAATGTGTGTGGCAATTTGTGCGCTTCCAGTAATGGCCGTGGTTGGACGGGATTGTAACAGAAGGAAATGGCGTTCCCGCAGACCATGGCCGGCTGATGAATGATTAATGAGAAGAAGTGCGACCAAGATGCTGGCTCTAGAGAGATAAGGGGTATGAGGGTGAGGGCCGGCGGTGCCGGAACGGTGTGCCGCTCTCACGGGCGGGATGTGAAGGCAGCTGGCTGCTGCCAGTGACGCAGAATCATTTCAGGGGGAACCACCAGGCTTCGTTGCCCTGGAGCTGGCGAAAGGGAAGCTTACTTAGAATCTCCCTTTCCTCTGCCTCCTCTCAGTCACCTTCCCCAACACCCTTATCTTTTGGCCTGTGCATCCCCTGTCCACCCCCTTTTCTTTCCGTGATGAACTCTCTGGGCTGTATTTCCCTGCAACCCCAGCCTTCACCTCGCAGATGCTCTACTAACAAAACCCTTAAGACCACTGCCAGTTTGATCATTACTCCTTACCGGTCTCTGGGTAACACAGCGTTCTCTGGAGATCCCCTTGAGGGACCCCAGAACCCAACTCAGCTGCCTTCTACCCTCAGTGCTGTTCAGGTAATGCCCTCAGGTGATGTCTGTACTTGGCCTGGCTTGCAGCCTGGTTTCATAATTTGAGTTTCCATCTGTCTCACACCCCTGGCGTAGTCAAGAATTGAAAGAAGGAATCTGGGTTATTTTGGGATATATTTTACAAGGCCAGAATTCTCCGTGCCAGGGTCAGAGGAATTTGGAGACCGAGGGAAGGGGTCTTTGATCTACCAGGGGCATAGCTGCACTAGGACTCAGTAAAGGGCCAGGGATCCTGTGTCCTCAGTTATACTTGTCCCTGCGCTGGGAGGAGTCTTGGGTAGGCGACCGCTTCTGCCCCACACTGGAGGTTAATGCAAGTGCCGTTCACTGGGAAGAGACTAGAATCATTGAGTAAGAACATGGGCTGTGGAGTCGGACTAAACTGGATTGAGTTCCCACTTGGGCTCTTATTTGCTGTGTGACCATGGGTAAGTTGCTTAACCTCTCTGTGGCAGATGAAAGATGACCCCAGATTCCTTCCCACTCTCCTATTATAGGATGGGGCCTGTTTCTCCTCTTGAATCTGGGCTGCTCTGAGATGGCTTTGACCAACAGCTTGCATGCAAAGCAATGCTGAGCCAGTACCAGGCCTAGCCCCCGAGATGATTAGCAGCTTTGGCTTTGGTCTTTGGGGCCCCGAGTTGCCATGTAAGAAGTCTGAGTATCCCGCTGGAGGCAGAGGCCATACAGAGGCACCCTGAAGCACCAGGCATGTGAGTAAAAAGCCATCTTGGATGCCTGGCCCAGTCGGGCTGTCAGATGAACCATGGCCCCTGCTAACATCCGACTGCAACTGCATGAGAGACCCCCATGGGGAACTATCCAGCTCAGCCCCAGTCAGCTCACATAACCCTGAGAGATAATAATAAAGTGTCGTTTTTAACTACTAGGTCTTGGGGTGGTTTTGTTATGCAGCAACCAGAGCACTCTATTTCTTCATCAGTAGAACTGAGGTAGTGACAGGGCCTCTCTCACAGAGTGGATGCGAGGATTAAGTCAGAGGCTATGCATCTAAGTCCTTAGCAGGGCTTGTGAATGTTAATGAATTAGGCTGTGCATGCCAGGTGTGAAAAAACATTGTTGGTTTTTAGTACGCTGAGTTTAGCCCGAATACAGTGGATTCTGCGATGGAGTTTGCAGATCAGATTTTGAAGATCACTGTGAAGTCAGAGGGGCTTGCATTCTGTCTTGAGTTCATGGTGCAGGAAATGGACTCCGGGAGAGTGGGGCTGGCCTAGGAGGTCAGAGGGCAGGGACATGCTGGGGGTGGCATGGGGGCATGGGTCAGGGGTGCTGGGTGGTGTTGCCTTTGTGTTTCTTGGAAAATCACCTTACTTGCCTGCTTTTATTTTCCCACCTGCCCCAGGAAGGAAGCAAAAGGAAGATCGATAATGTTACTATTAGACGCATAGCATCCTTGAGAACTCTAGTAGCCTTTGAACTTTTCTTTTTTGTTAGAACCCCTCTCAAAGCTGTCTGTAACATATGTCATTACATCGTTGCATCTCTTCACTCTTTGATATCTCTCCTTATACTGAGCAGAAAACTTATTTCACATTTACTTCTGTCATTCCCCCTAGATGGTGTCTTCCTTGAGGCTTCCAAGACTTATCCTGAATCTCAGGTTCTCAGACCTTATCAGAGAGCCTGACAGAGTGGTTGCTCAGTCATTGCTAATGAATGACAGCCATCAGCTTGGTTCTGGGGTTCCAGTCTAGGAGGTCATGTCTGGGGAAGTCCAGGGCTACTGGGGAATGGCCTCACACATTTGACTGTGTCGGCTTGTGGACCTCTTTGGAGACCCTTGATGAATCTAAGAATGTATAAGTCAGGAGGCCAGTTTTCATTTCATCAGTGCCTTAAGGAGGAAAAGTGAGTCAGAGCATTGATCGTCAATAAATTAGTTACCTGTTATCCAGTTAGTTTGCGTATGCATGCTCTGAAGAGTTAAGCAGGAAGTGGATCAGAGCATCTTATTGGCTGGTTTAAGCGGTTTCCATTTCCATGGGAGATGCCAGTGTTTGTTAGATGTCTGGGCTCCTCAGGTAAGAATTACCTACAAGGGAGGCCAAGTTAAACGTACATTGGGCAGGCCTGGACAATGCAATACATTTGACCTCAGTCCATTTGTGGTATAGTTCAAAGTAGCCTTGCTTCTTTCTTCCATGTCAATACCCTTCCTCTATGTAATGATAGGGGTTGAGAGCAAAAATGGGCTTATCACAAAGCAAAAGGAATCAAGCCAAATATGATCAGAATGCATTTTTTTCCTTTCCTCTCTCGTTAAAAATAGTTTTATATGTCATAGGAGGAAGAAAATAACATTTGTTGTGCTCTTGCTGTCTTAAGTCTTATTTGAAAGAACCGTGCAAACTTGTTTTTCTCATTATCATTGCAGTACTCTCACAAACACCAACCAGCCCTAATGAGAAGATTAAAGACCCATTAAAGCCATTTGTTTTGTTTCTAAGCGGTAGGCGACAGAGAGAACTAAATATTCTCTCTGAGTTGATGCGGTGACTCTAAAGGCACGGGGACCAAATGGCTGCAGTGACCTTGCTTTTTTATGTTCAATTAAATGGACCAGAGATAAGATCTATATTGTTTCTGAACTGGTGAGATCCACAGACAGGGGATGAGAAATTTCTTTGCCTGTGCCACTGGGAAAAACAAATGGAACACCCTGGGAATTCAAATGGGTCTCTGAAGCTCATTTTTTACTCAGCCACCACGATGCCCATATTTGATAGCGAGGCTTGGTGTGGGGAATCTTCGGCCATCACAAGGGCATGGCTGTGATTCACGGGCTCATATTTGCTTGTGGATGATATTGTTCAAAAGTCATCATGGGGTATCAATTACACTATGACACTGTAGTGGGTGCTAGGGGGGCTATACAGAGGCGTAAGATATTCCTGCCTTCAGCAATTGTAACGTCTTGTTTGGAAGCAAAGCGTTTGTGCAGGGGAAGATATTGGTACTTGAGAACAGAGGCTAAGTGTGGGAGGATTGAGCTGACCCTTTGTTCTAGAGAAACCATTAAAGCAGACTTAGTGACACGGGAAATGAGGTACTGATTTATCACGCTGGGTATTAACCCCAAGGGTTGCTTCTGAAAAATCGAATTGGGAAATATGAACTAGATCTGAGGGCATGGTGGGGTCTCACCACTCCCACCCCACTGTGGCTGGGCCCACATAAGGGATCCTAAACATTTAGGGCCACAGAGAAGAGCGGACTGTTCCCACGTGTGCATACTGGGGACAGGAAATGGCGGAAAAACGGTCACTGGCCACAGGAAGTGAAAAGCAACATCAGGGACAGTTGGCCTGGTTTCTGATTTTGAGACACAGTTAACAGCTTCCTAGTAAAACATGGGTCATTGATTGTCGGGTTTCAACCCGTCAGATGGCAACTCTTCTCCTGGGGACGAGTCATTAGAGGTAGAGTTTGGAATTGTTTCTTCTAATAATCCTTTACTTGAGAGAGGGCTCTTGAGGGGAAGTCTCTTAGGAATATGAGAAGATGGGGAGAAACGTTTCTCTTTCTCCAAGAATGTGTCAAATATGTTATAATAATTTGGTGGTGGTGGGGCAGAGGGGAGAGAACTCTAGGCTGGCAAGGCTGGGAGTAGTCTGGGGTGGTCTCATGGAGGGTTTTTGTTTGTTTGTTTGTTTTTTATAAATTTTATTGGGGAACAGTGTGTTTTTCCAGGACCCATCAGCTTCAAATGAAGTAGTTGTTTCAATCTAGTTGTGGCGGGTGCAGCTCTGTGGCCCATGTGGGAATCGAACCAGCAACCTTGGTGTGGTGAGCCTGCGCTCTAACCAGCTGAGCTAACCAGCCGCCCCAGGAAGGTTTTGTTTTGAGTTGACTTGAAGGTGGGGGGTGGGGCAGGCCTTCTCAGTGGTGAAGGAGGACCATGAAAGGGTGTGTGGTAGCAGGGAGGAGAGCATGCTGGCTGGAGCGCAGTGCGAGGAAGCAACGGAGACCAATCTGATGCCTGTGGATTTGATACTGAACTTTTACTTTCCATTGCTTGGTGCAGCTTCTGGGAAAGGTTACTTGTAAAAACTGCTTAGGTTGCTGCTTGCAGAGCTTCTGCGATTTTATTACCACACAGAGGAAAGGGACCTTGAGCAGGGAGGCCTCATGCCCCCAGCACATGTGGCCACACTATTGTAAACTTCCCTTTATGCGGCTTACAATAAGGCAGACTGTTTTTAGGAAAAATATTTCAAGCAGGATGAACCCTGCATGGTTTCTAATATGGCCTATTTGCTGTAAGAATTACATCTCTCATAAGAGGCTGGGTGGTTTTCCAAATTCTGCTTGAACAGTTCTAGAAATCTCCCTACTTTTATAGGCATCCTTGTCCCATATCTCCTTTTACAGAACACTCCTCTTGCCCTGAAATTTTTCTTTGTATCATTTCCAAACACTGGTCCTAGAATAACACAGAAAATGTCTGTTTCCGTAATACAGCTCAGCTCTTCAAATACTGTAGGATGCTTCTCCTTAAATACCTGTCGGCCATGCTCCACAACCTGAGTTTCATGTATCTCAATTTTTAACACCATCTTATCTTTTTATCTCCCCCTCCCGCTGGAGAACCCTGAACTTCAGCAATTCTTTAATTCCATGAGGATCTCCAACAAATTGATCTTACTTTCCGTTCTCTATGCCTTGTCCTTTGGATATTCTCTCTCTGCTCTTTACCCAGATCATTCCTTAAATCGCCCCTTTAAATGTACCTGCTGCTCCCTTGCCCCCTCCCACTTGATGGTTTTGGTGAAAACATGAGAGGTTTGGTTAAATCTCTCTCCCCGTCGACTCTGTGACTACACCTGCAGAGTTGAATGTTGCTGGAGAAAATCATGACCTTGATGCCTGGTTTGACTTTATAGTCATGGCCATGAACGTCACAGGAGACCTTACTGCTGCCCAGTATCATCCTCACAACATATTTCCCCGGTCCGTTTACTCTCCCACTTTCCTAGATGACCACTGCACCACTTCAGACCTCCCACAATTCCTCCTCCACCCTCACTCTCACCTGCAGACCTTGATTCCTGCTTTACTAAGAAATGGAAACAGTTAGAAGAGACTGCTGGCAGACTTTTACCTCCACCTACCAGCCTCTGCCTGCATACCTCTGCCTTCCCGCCACCTGGGTCCTTTGCATGGTTCTGTCGAAAGCCGACGAAATCCCATCCACCCCAGCTACTCCAGGGCATTGCTTTAGCCTTTCTCCTCTTCTGCATCGCCAACTTTTCCTCCTCGGCTGGATACAAACATGCTGTTATTTCTCCCATTAAAAAAAAAACAAAAACAAAAAATAAAACACCCCCCCCCAAACTTCTCTTGATCCCACTTCTCCTGCCAGCTACTTCCCTAATGTTTGCTCCCCTTTGCAACAAATTTCTCTGAAGACTCCAAATTCAAAGAGTCTAAATTCACCATCTCAAATTCCTCTTCTCACATTTTCTTCAGCCCATTCCAATCAGGTTTTTGCCAGTATCCCCCCAACTGTACGTTAAATCCAATGGTCAATTTTCAGTCTTCTTTTTACCTGACAATCAGGAGCATTTGACACAATTGATCATGTCCCCCAATACATTCCTTTCACCTGGCTCCCATGATACCAAACTCTCCTGGTCCACTTCCAACCTTGTTAGTTACCACTTCTCAGTACTGTTGTTGCTGGATTTCCCTATTCTTCTTAACCTCTTAATGTTGGAGCTGGAGTCCTTCAGGGTTTAGTCCTTCATCCCCTTCTCTCCTTAGAGTCACTCCCAGCTGCTCTCGTGCAGTGTCAGGGCTTTGAATAACAACAGACTCCCACCTTTATGTCTCTAGTCCAAGCCGTTCCTCACAAGTCCAGAGAGAAATATGCAACTGCTTATTTGACATGTTTCACGTCAGTGTCTGTATAATCCCCAAACTTAGTGGCTTAAAACAACAGGCGTTTATTATCTCATAGTTTCTATAGGTCAGAAAGCTGGGCATAGCTTAGTTAGGTCCACTGCTTCAGGTCTCTCATAAGGCTGTATTATTCACAATAGCCAAGACGTGAAAACAACCTGTGTCCATCAATGGATAAATGGATAAGGAAGATCACACACACACACACACACACACACACACACACACACACACAGGAATATTATTCAGTCATAAAAAGGATGGAAATAACTGCCTTTTGCAACATCATAGATGGACTTTGGGGGCAGTGTGCTAAGTGAAATAAACCAGAGAGAAAAAGGCAGAGACTAGGTTCACTCCAGTTATATGTAGCATTTTTGGTCTATTTTATTGAAAACTCTACCTCAGGAGCTCTTAAATGGTATTCATTTGGTTACGTTATCGGAAACAGAAGTCTCTTTTAGTCTTAAATTGATTCTTCTATCCTTTCCTAGTTGAGATTATTGTCCTTAGTGGAATAATTAAAAGGAAAATAGGGTAGAGTATTATGAATTTCCTTTTTGAATTTATTAACATTTCATAATATAATCTCTCTATATCTATTTTTGTAAATGTTGGTTAAGTCTGGGTTCTAGTTTCTACAGGTGACTACTACCCTCTTACATTTTTCCTTTGTCACATTTAACAAGCATTCCTTAATTTTGTGGTATTCTTGGAATTGTTTTCATTTTATAGATGAAGAACTCGAATTAGCTAGGTGAGTAGGTCATTCAACTGTGAAAATTAGACCTCTTTATGCTGTGTTGTACTTGTGTTTCTATGCAAGGAAACGCAATGAACCAGATTGTTTGCTGCTTTGTGGTCTAACGGGGGCCGGCGAGAAGTACGTGATACCAGGCTGTATTGTGTTTTGCTGTTTGGATCTCTCAGGTGGTATGGTTTATTTTTTCCGAGTTACTTGCTACGTTTACATTCTGCATCTGTTTTTCCTTTGGATTCCAATTCCCATGATTGCTGCCTCTCCTTCCAGAGAGGTGAAATGATCAGTAAAATGAATGTGGAGCTAATCTGCCATGCTCCACCTACATTGCTTAGTGGGACAGATGGTGGCACGTGGCTGAGTCAGTGACCTTGCACTCCTGCACTGTTCCACCCCATTTCCTTCATGTGAGAAGTTCAGAAGATTAGAGAAGGCCTTTGCCAGGCTGGGAATCTATTCGGTTTATCTCTTGGATTGCTTTCTCCCAGAGAAACCAGACTTTCTTGTTTAAAGAAAAAAAATAAAATAAAAAGGACCTAAACATCTTAAATTGGCACATTAGCGTGTTCATGCAATTATCTGGATGGCAACGGCATCTTCCTTAAGCAATGCTGTCGACAAGGCAGAAACAGATGGCCTGAGTTTCCCTTGAAATGTACTGAGGAAGAGAAAAAAAGTGACTTGGCCCCTTATCGTTTAGATTATGCCAAATCCACACAAAGCAAGGGACTCTGAACATTTGGCTGTAGTTTCAAAATGTGCAAAACAGGCCCGTCCTGGCCTCTGCTCTTTGGTACTCGCGGGATATTTAATGGAACTAGACGCTCACTTGCCCGGAGCACTCTGGGTAATGGGTAATGGCCACCTGCTTGCTCGCCATGCCGGCCTCCCATGTGCTCTCATTTGTCTGTCTCACCTCTGCCGACTGCGTCCACCTGGGCGACACCACTGGGCTTGTGAAGGTTCTCACGGATCTTTTCCTTGCTTCTTGTTTTCCTCTTGTCTCCCTTTGTTCTTCCTTTTTGGAAGGGAAATACCATTCTGGCTACTTAACCACGTCGGCTGTTCTCAGCTTTTCACTCATTAATCTTAAACTCCTGGAGCCGGAAGGGCCTAGAAAGGTCCTTCCCGCCGCCTCCTCTTCTCCGGCAGCACCTCAGCCGGATCACAGAGACGGGACCCCACAGCCTCGTCTGTAAATACAACCCCTCATCTGTAAATGCAGGACAACGTTCACTACTGGGAAATATATCCTTCACTCTAAATTTTCACAAGCCACATTTTCCTGAGTCTCTCCTCAGTGAAACTGGTCTCAGTAAAAATTACCCTAAATATGCTTGAAGAGCATTTAAAAGTCATTGTATAGCAGTGGGCCTCAACCCGGGGCAATTTTGCTTCCCAGGGGACATGTGGCAATGTCTGGAGATATTTTTGGTTGCTACGACTGGGTGGTAGCTCTCCTGGCATCTAGTGGGTGGAGGGCCAGGGATGCTGCTAATTATTCTACAAGGCAGAGGACAGTTCTGCACAGTAGGAATTATCTGACTCAAATGTCAATAGTGCTGAGGTTGAGAAATCTTGCTCTATAGTAAACAAAGCTTTAATTCCCTCGGAAATTAAAAGGAAATATAAGGTATCATTAAAATGGAAATAAGACTTGATCACTTAATGGCTGTGAGCTCGGGTCCTTCTTCTGCAAAGGGGGACACCATTCCTGTTCCATGTAGTTGTGGGGACCACTGAACTCATGTAGGTGACGCGCATGCGACAGTGTCTGGCATTAGTGGATGTTCAACAAAGAGTAGCAGAATATTACCACAGGAAAAAATTTACTTCTTGATTTGCCAGAGACAGTCAATTTCAAGGGCCTCTGAGTATACCAATGACTTCAGTCATTGCTCTGGGCCTATTTTATTTTGTCCTGTTTTTCCTGGTGACAGGAAGTCAGCTAATGCGAGCCCAGCGCTGGTTGGGTTCCACGGGGAATTATCCTGATTACCCCACGCTGTGCCTTGATGTCACCCGTCTTGGCCTCCCATGGACCAGGAATGTCCACATTCTATTCTCATCCTCTGGTCCCCTGTTATTTCATTCTAACTATTCGCTGACTGTCTGCTCAGAGTGGGAAAAATGATAAAATCGGTGATACTTGAGATGGCCTCTGAGGACTAACGCTGCTTAGCTTTGCACAGAAAAGAGAGAGGTGACGAATGTTTCCTTGTCATAGGTGGCACCACAGAATGGCCTCAGGATGCTGGAGACCACCTGTGTGCTTTATGACCTTTCACTGAAAATTCCCTGACTGGCAGCTCAGATATCCAGGAGGCTGGTTCTTACTGCAACTGCCTAATAAGATACTGTCAAGAATGGAGTGACTCAGAAAGTTGTCCCTGAGGGGTCTGACGTTCCCCATGGTCCCCTAGTGGAGTCCGCGGTGCTATGCCTTAGGCAGGTATATCTTTCTTCTAGAGTGCCTGGCCTGGAGAAATGCAATTTGCTTTGAGGGCGATTCATAGCGCAGGTGAGGGCTATGGAGGGGAGCAGCTCAATGGAGTGGCAGCTTTCTGTCCCCACGACCTCTGTGGGACACTTGGGAGGAAATGATTTGATTTGGTCCTGAGCAGACCCACTGATGGCACAGGTTTACTGATGGCTGGACCTTGCTCTTCCTGGAAGAGAGTTCCCTGTGCTGACCCAGGCCGTTCACTTCGTACCAGGAGTGTCCATATTCTATTTGGTCTCCAAGTGACTCAGTTTGATTGATTTCAATCCAATGCAAACAATTATCCTTCAAGCCTGTGATGAATAGGGTGCTGACCTCCCAGGGGGAGGGAGATAAGATAAGTAACGGAGTCCTCGCATCCCTCATGTAGCTTACATCAGGTGGGACAGAAGCCTTCACAGAGCAGGAGAAGGGCAGTAACAGGAGGGCACAGTGCAGAGCAGATGGAGCTTGCGTATGATTTGGGGCATTTTAGGGGACAGTCCATAATCAGGACAAAGGCTCGGCAATATCACGGATGGGGACATTTGCCTTCGAAGTCTCCCTTTATCTCCTCTTCAGATCCCCTGCAGCCCAGCTAACAACATCCATCCTCTCTGTTTTCCTTAGTAAAGGAACCCCTGGTATGTAGCTGGGCTCATGGCTGCTAGGGAGAAGAAACCCTATTTCCCAGCCTCCGTGGCAGTTAGGTACCCGGATGTTGCTAACGCCTCAGTGATTTTAGGAAGATTTGGAAGGGAAGTGCCCTGGGACGGAGAGCTGAGGAACACCAAAAGAAAGGACATCCAAAGGAGGAAGACCCACTACAGACAACGGAAAAGGAGTAGCAGGGAGAAGTGTGTGGATGGGAGGAGAAGCAGAGGGGGTGTCATGGAAACCAGCAGAGACTAGGGTTTCAAGAAGGCAGGAGGGAACAGCAGGGCCAAACACAGTAGAAAAATCACCAAAGAAATGCATGAGTCATGGCCTTAGGTGATTCCTTTAAGCTTGAACTGAATTTCTGAACTATTGGCGCAAAGACACATTTTTTTTTTTTTTAGTGGATGAATTTTGCAATATGCAAAGAGAAATGTGCCAGAGCAGGCTGATGCTCTGGGAGGGAAGACAGATCAAAGTGGCCTGAGCAACAGGCAGCATCCGAGTCCTTCCTGCCTCCCAGGAGTCCCAGCGGGCAGGGCTGTGGCTCTTCCTGGAAGCGTGGGGACTGTGACATTGAGAAATGCCATCTCTCTGGCTTTGCTGGCGACTATTAGGAACTGAGACTTTTCAGTATAAGTCCCTGGTAATTTGAAAATTGAGCCAGGTAAAAGACAAGCCTGTGCAAGACAAAGGTTATTATTATTTTTTTAAATTAATGAAAGAAAGCAGGATTTAAGACCAGCTCATTTAGAAGTTTTCTAACACTGCTTCAGAATTCAGGGATGAGAAAAAAATATCTTTCCACTTACTGTTGAGAAGCACACTGAAGAACCTTCTTTAAAAGAGACCATTGCACCTTACCACTGTGTGAGAAGCTGTCTGCTTCCATGTTTGAGAAAATGAGCTCTGTAAAGAGGGGGAAGTAAGGTAGGGTGTGTGTGTGTGTGTGTGTGTGTGTGTGTGTGTGTGTGTGTGTGTAGGAGGTACACATCAGAGCTTGGGTCTCTATGTCCTAAGCTTACTTTGAAGACGTACGTTCATATAATCTTAGGAAAACTTTTCCTTTTCTCCAAAGAGGGTATTGGTTAACCTGAATGATGCATGTTTGCGAAACCTGAGTGCCAGTTCCTTGCCCTTCTTACTCTGGGAAAGGGGCGTCTCTGTGGCAGTTCATTGGAGAGGTGATGACCCTTCCCTGGAAGTCAGCCCCAGGCCACATTTATCCTCAAAGTCAAGTTTGTGCCTGCCTTGTGGACAAATCCAAGGGCCAGTAGAGGAAAATGGAGAAACAGAAGAACAATTCTGAGGAGACACGCTGCCAGTCACCCGAGAAGGGGTTCTGTGTATTCAGCTTAGATTTCTAACACACTTTACAGTTTATGTAGCCTTGGTATGTACAAAATCATCGGATCTTCACAACAGTCCTGAGAGGGTTATTTGAGTATCCCAGGAGGAAATCAAGACCTAGAGAGGCCTTTGAAGGTGTAGGTGGAAAGTCAGCCGTGAACCTGGGCTTTGGGTTCCAGGCCCAGGGCCCTCTCCAGCACACCACCACCTCCCTCAGCGCCTCCTTTGCAGCTCTGGGCGGGGACCTGGACCCGCCTGCCGGAGACACCCACAGCCCTGGGTGATTCCATCCTTCCCCTGTCACTCAGCAACGGGCAGGAATGCTGTCATGGAGCAATCTCAGTGCCCCCAGGGTCTGTGATCATTTTCATCTTTATTAAAAATCCTCATCCTCATTTTGTCTGCACACTGTTTCTTTTTCTTAATATATGTTTTTCTGTTCTAAGCAACAAAATGGCGTCCCCTCCGGTTAGCTATATTTTCCTCTCCTTACAGTCACATCTGCATTCTCCACTGGCTTCAGGTGCATTTATTCACTGTCTTCTGCGTGCAACTCACCCTCTTTAATTCAAAGACATTGCTCATGTCATTTCCCAGCATTCCTTCTAACCTCTCGTTAAACCGTCTCCCTTCTTACTCTCTGCCCTAATTTGATGGGGAATTTCTCGAAGACTGGGACTTAACCTCAGTCATTTATTCATTCATTAAACATTTCATTCAGGTTTTAGGGAGCCAGTAAATCACATCTCTCTTCCTCTTTTGAACTTGGTACCCACTGAGCTATAGACATGGGGATCAGAGAGATGGAGATAAAGATATCCAGTTGTTGGGAAAAAACCGATGGGAGAACATAGCTTTGGGTCTGTGGCCAAGCGTCTTCCCTCTTAGTTAGAAAGACTTAGCCGGTCATGGCACAACTGGACCCTCACAGCTGCCCCCACAAAGCAGGCTCCTGACTGTCGGGTAGAGAATGGGCTGGAAAGCAGACTTGCTGGGGGCAGATTCTTTGGCTAATCACTTTGAGGGAAGAGCCAAGCTGTAAGGGAAATGGCAGAGTTGGAGGAGTTAGTTGTATTCAGTAAGGCCAAGCAGGACTGGTATCACTTACCCCCGGACCACTGTGGGATGTAAACCAGCCAACTGCTCCTCCTCAGAGGTCCTTTCTGACTCTTTGAAGGAATGAAGAAAATCTATCTCCCCCTCACTGACCTCTCCTTTAGTCTTTGCAAGGGGCTTTTGGAACCTGTAGTATAAGACACTGTATTATAGTCATCTGGGCAATTTGCCTCCCCTACCCACGCTTCTCGGGAGAGCATCTGGCAGAGGGGAAGTGCTCAGGAAATGTTTGTCTTTTTGTGTCTTCCTCAGTTTTGTTTTCCTAACACCTAGAATAAACTACTATTACCATCTCCATTTTACAAAGAGCAAACAGATACAGAGAGAGCAAGTAACTTGCTGATGTTCACACAGGAAATGGCAGAATGGCTCAGGGCTCTAAATGGCTCCTTTGCCCTTTAAAGTGGCTGGCCCACCAGTGGATGAGAGGAAAACATACTTCATACAGACAGACAGACACAGACACACTGGTGCATGCTTTTCTTGGCTTCAATTTAGAACGAGTTAATGGATCCTTTTGAAAAGCCCTTCGGAAAACAGTAATTTTTGGTACATTCTCTTCTTAGAAAACAGCAGAAATTCCAAAGAGACAGTGTTTTTGGATGGAAACTGCATCTCCTTCTGGTCAGTCAAAACATATTGGCGCTCACAGCCTATTTGAAAAAGAAGAAAAGGCCCTCAGGATGAGTAATCTAATGACGTTGCTCATTAGTTCATGGCCAACGAAGGCCACTGTCTCTGGAAAGACAAATGGCGCCTTTGCCCGTAACTGGTGGGCTTTTGGCCTTTGGTTTAATCCCACTAGACCAAAGCTATTTTGACTCTGCAAGTGAATCATATGATCAGATTAAATCCTTTCCCCCTGTCACCCATGATGGAAGCTTTTTTTTTTTTTTTCCGCTTTAAGCCAGGAAAGGACAAAATAATGACATTTTCAGAGGATTTAGTCACTTGAGTCTGATCTGATCCAACAGAGTAAAAAAAAAAGCCTGTTCTGGACATGAGAGGACCACAGGGTTTCCTCACCCATTATCCATCTCTATGGATGTCTTTTTGGAATTAGGACTGAAAAAAGAAATACAACGACTGTACGATCGTTCTGTTGTTTAGACTCTGCAGTTGAACAAACTCCCCGTCTCCTAGGAAAGTTTGCTCATTCTTATATTCAGTAACCATTTGTGAATGTCCCGTGTATGTTAGTCATTGCGCTGGGCACTGGACAAGCAGACATAACCCACCTGCACTGCCCTTTGAGGCTGTTAGAGGCTGCGGAAGGCCGTGGGAGGGAAGTCTGGTATTTTATTGCTGGGCCAAATTCCCTCTTAGTGAGCAAATGGTCTTTTTCTGGGGAAGGGGGGAGGAATATCTTGATGGACTGATTTGGGTGAGGAAGTTCAAGTCTGTAGATGTGGCATAGCTGGAGACAGAGCACCACGGAGGTGACTGAACAGTCCTGCTTGAGACATTACATGTGTTAGAAGATGGGTCCAATGACAAGGTCCTGGAGGGCCAAAGGACTTTTAGAAATCTTGATATTTAATAGCCAGTCTTTAGATTCTTTGCTGTGAAGTGCTGTGACACCTCTCCGTGTGGTCTGCCCAGGAGCTCCTGGATCCGTAAGAGGCTTCTGAACCCTGTTTTCCTGCTAGGACCAACCTCTCCCAGCTGTGACACGACTCACTGCAGCTATAAAGGGACCCACAGAGGTCAGTGTGTCTGTCCCTCCTAGAGCCTTACCCCCCCCACATCACTCCTACAAAATGCCTAAGAAAGTGATCTCTGGAGGGACTTCTAGCCAGAACGGATCATCTCCTTTCGCCCGAGAAGCCATTAGGACTAAACTCATCGCCCCTCACTTCCCAGTTTACCTCAGGCAAGAGGCCTGAGCTCCCCAAGGCTGAGTTAGCCCCGGACACTTAGCCCCACATGTGTCTGTACCTCTCCAGGCTCACCCCATCACCCCTAAGCACGGTCTTCCTCCTTCCCCCGATATGTGTCTCTGGAGGGCATGGCCTGTGTTAAAAAATGTCTGACAGTTGTTGGAGTGGCAAGGAGGACCTTATGCAGGACTATTGCAATAGGAGAGAGAGACAGGGTTCCACTTCGAGTTCAGCAAAGACAGCTGGGGATTTACAGCCAGTGAGCAGGGTGAGGGGGTCAGTGGATGGAAAATCACTAAGAGGACACATCAAGGACAAGGGCATTCTGGCTAAACCAACTTAACAGGGTTCTTGCTAAAGGCAGGCCCAGGTGGTCAGAAAATCAAGAGGGGGCGTGTTCTCATCAGACTGACTCAGCAGGATTCTTGCTGCGTTTGGATAAGGCAGGCCCCGCAAGGATGGGGCTTCCCTTCACTCGTCTTCCTTATCTCTGCTCCTGTTCTTACCCTTTCTTTTCTTATTCCTTGTGTGTGGCCAAATGGTTTTGTGAAGACCCGTGCTCACACATCTGATTATCTTAAAGAACAATCATACGCATCACAGAGATGGCCTCTGAACTGCGGAATGACCCCTCCCTCAAATGTCCCGCTTTCCACCTGAGGGAATAGATGGGAGTATGGCCACTCTGTGGTCTGAGAACCAGGCAGGGCCACCCGTGGTGGGTATGAGATACGGGTCAAATCATACTCAATGTTCCTGCCTCTCTATTTTCCACTTTTCCCAAGGAAATGTATCTGCGTAAAATCTAGCTCAGTGTGATTATTCAGGAACATTCTGAATAGGGAAAAGGAGTCCCAGAAGGGCAGCCTGAAGGGTGTGGGTTAATAGAGGGACTGAATGGCTGTTGTAAAGGAAAAGATTAATTATCATCACAATAACAATGATAATGACCAACCCAACTTTTTATAAACAGTCCTGTGATTAAATGCCCAGAAGGCTAGATTTTCATTGAATGCAGTTTGAACCAGGTCTTTTGGCACTTCCAATGTCTAGAACTTTTCCGTACACCAGACTAGTTGTGTGGCTTGAGGCCTGTGGGCATTTTTCCTCATCGGCTAGTGCAACCAGGCCGTTTGTCTTTTTTTTTTTTTTAAAGATTTTT
>NW_017731395.1:3972936-3980547 GCF_001890085.2 Hipposideros armiger | reverse complement strand
CCGTTTGTCTTGATGCTGCCTCCTTAAGTCAAATGCAGACAGCATGGAGCCTTTCAGAGTCTTTGGTTGGGAGATTGTTCTAGTTGCCATATCCAGGAAAATGGCCCTACTGCCAGCTGGACTGGAGGCATCCCAACTGGGCTGTGTCCTGTGTCCCTGTCATGTGTGTTGGGTCTGCAGATCCAGAAGGAAAACAGCAACATGGCCAGCACCAGGTAACAGTAGAACCAGGTAAAGGATGCCAAGTTCAAAAGATGAGATGGGAAACAGTTCTTCTACATGTGCCTACAGGCTCCTTTTCAACCGGGACTTAGAATCTGGAGTCTCTCCTGGAAAGATGTATTCAAGTCATCACAAATATGAGGCTTTCTTAACTGGCATTTGTTAATTGCTTTAGCTTTCATGCAAGGCCCTAAACACTTTTTCAAATATAGGCTGTGACAATCAGAAAACATGTCCATTTTTTCTTTTGGCATTTATAGTTATTGTGATATGAAAAAAAGACATTTAAAACCGAACGACTCAAGGTCCCAGGGTTAGCGTGAGACACGCACTGCAAAGAGAACGGTGATGGATAGGTTAAATGTTTCCCCGGAGCTGTGATTCCCTTCATCTCAGATCTACCCTGAAGTTCCCTAAGGTGAAGGTGTTTTTCCTCTGTTGGTGATTCTGCTCAGAATCTCTGATGGAAGGATCTGGGAGGTCTCTTCAATTCCAGACAGGCTCAGGGGACCTCTGACCTGCCATCGACATCTGAAAACTAATGGAGCAGTTCGATGCCCCTGGAACTGGAAAGGACACTCGCCTTTGACTTCACGGTCTTGCTTCGTGATGAATAAGGCACTTAATGAGTGGCAGAATGGGTAGGTCATGGTCAGAGGTGCAGCAGGGTCTAGGACGTGACAGAATGAAGAGATTCCGTTTTGTGTGTGACTTCCCCGGAGGTGGCGAGGTGAGATTGCTCCTGTTTTCTGAAACGCCCTTCTATTTTCTCTTGCATTTTGCAAAACGGAGGATCATTTTCTACGTTTGCGCCTTGGCAGTGCAGCATCGATGCAATAACAACTCCGCCTTCACGTGCGAAGTTTCTTATTTGGATTCCTAAGCAGCAGAACTAGCTGCTCCTTCCCTGGCTTTGGTGGAAATGTGTGAATATGAGTCTTCTTAACCTCAACGATAAAACTCCATTTTCTTTTGTCTTCACATTCTTTGTGGTTGAGACCACTAGCTTGATTGACTGCTGATGACTCTTAAGTCCCTGGCTGCGGGTTCCACCCATGACACGTCACGTGATGAGGCGTCCTGTCATTTCCTCCCTTTCTCTGCCCATAGAGTGAGAAGTGGCCATTTGTCCTTGATTCTTGAGCCTGGCGCCATGCTGATTTTTATGCAAAGCTGGATGGTGAGCAATACCTCATGTAGCTGCCAAATTGCCTTGTGGCCATGATCACTTCAGTCCTGGGAAATGCACACTCGTATTTGCTAATCCAAAAAGCACTGAGATGAAGGGGTATTTTTCTCCTATTCCAGTGGCTGTAATCAGTCCCCGAACAGAATTTATCTGCTGCAGGCAGCTCTTCCTACTAGTTGCTGTGGGGATCAGAAAGGTGGAGGCTACCTATTGTCCTCTCAGTACTGGGCTCCCAAGGCACGAGATCACGAAGAAGAAGTGGTTCTATGCCCTGGAACAAGGGTTAGGGATGTTGAATAAATACGGATGATTCATAGCCACAGGAAAAACTTTGAGCAAATTTGAGTGCTATGGGTCGTTTTTCCTGGAGGATCATTCTGTTATTTCAACAAAAGACTTTATACCTTGATTTCTGTAACAGGCAGCACAGGAAAGTGATGAATTGAAAGATTTTTTTAAATTGAATCCATTTTCAGTGATGCAAGGCCCCGAATGTTAATGAGCTCATTTACAACAGAAGAATTAACTTGACAGTCGACATGCAAGTGACAACATTGTGGTTTGGTTAGTGGGTCTTCTGCGCTACAGGCAGCAAGTGGGGTTTGGTGGTTGAAGACAACATGTGACTGCCCAGTCGCAGATTCATGACCTTGATAATGGAGAGAAAAGCAGGCTTCCTGGACCTCTTGTGTAAGCCAGTCCATCGCGTAGAATGCTACACCTTCCTCTCGTAGAACCAGCTCTCTGATCACACCTCCTAGCTTTATAGCCTGCTTACCTTTCCTTACTCTCACTGTGTTTACTCCTACACCCCAGAGAGACCTCTATTCCATGCCTTCTCCCTTCTCACCCTACTTTATCACACATGAAGGCCTCATGGTTTGTTATCTAAATCAGGGATTGGCAAACGCTTTCTGTAAAGGATCAGATAGTAAATATTTTAGGCTTCGTGGACCATCCAGTCTTTGTCACCACTACCTAACTCTGTCATTGTAGCATGAAAGGAGCCACATGTAAATATGTAAATCAATGGGCATGACTGTGTTTCAGTAAAACTTTGTTCATGGAGAGTCACATTTGATTTTCATATCATTTTCGGTCATGAAATATTCTTCTTCGTTCCCACCATTTATAAAAATACAAAAATGGTTCTTTACTTTTGCTCTATACAAACACAGGTGTTGGGCTTGTTTTGGCCTGAGAGCTGTGTTTCTTGAATTTTTAAACCCTCCTCTTAACAGCCTTGATTTCTTTACTCCCTTTTGTTCTGCTGAAGGACCCAGGCAAACCTCACTACTGGATTGGTAAAATGGTGTGCTTTATTTATTTCTCCTCCTCTATATCTCCCCTCTCTTAGTTAAAACTCTCAGCTCATGGCCTCCCTGTTTTCAGTCTTGCCTGCTAACCTGTTCTTCACACTTTTGACAAAATGACCTTGCTCAATTGCTCACTTGATCTTGCACGCATCTTGCTTAAAGTCCTTCAAAGTCTATCCCATTGCTTTGTGACAGTGGCCTTCTACTACACCCGTCCCCTTTCACCAGGTGCCTGTTGTGTCCTTTCTCCCGAGCCCCTGCTACCATCTTGGGTCTTCGTTCCAGCCAAACTGAAATTCTCCCAGTGTCATGAGTATCCCTTTTGCTCCGTGGCTTTGATCTTTCTTGAATTCCATTTTTCTCTTCATCATCTGGCTAACTCATAAAAGTCCTTGACAATTTAGGTTACCTGTCAATATGTCCCTCTTACAAGAGGCCTTCCTCAATCCTCCCTTTTCATTGAAGTCTGATTTAATTGCTTTTCTTACGCAGCACACTCGAAGGTATAGGCTGTCTTTATGTTTGAGCTCAAGGGCCTATGCACAGTCCCAAATACACACACACACACACACACACACACACACACACACACACACACACAAATATCCATATAGGAAAGGTGTTGAAGGAGATTAACAATGTCTTAGAGTAATAAGGGATGAGTGACAAACACTGTAGGTAGGAGACAGATTACGAAACTGTTGCTATAGATCAGGAGAAATATCAATAGAATGACAGTCTGAGCCAACGCCCTGAGCAAAAGGGATGGATGGGAAATAGTTAGAATGGATAGGAACTTCCTTAGCAGAGGAAGTAAGAAAAAAGAACTCACAGATTCAACCTTTCTGGTCCTCACATTTTTCATCTCAAAAATGAAAGGCTTGGATGAGTTCCAAGGTTTCTGATTCTATGACTCCAAGGTTCTAAAGCTGGGTAACTGGGGACACTTCGGTAGGTGTCATGAATTTGACTTTGGAGTTATAGAGTTTGGTGTGTTGATGAAGTGTATCCATGTGGAGAAGTACTAGTGGCGGGGACATACAGGAACAGATTGGACAAGATCTAATGACCTGGCAGTTATCTGCGTAGAGCGAGTGCTATGAGTCCATGCCTTCAATGGGAGGCATGGTGCAGAGGGAGAAGAGCATGGAGCCTTGGGCATGCCTGCCTTCCCGGTTCAGGAATGAAGGAGACTAGCCGGAGAGGTTCTCCAGGCGACTATGTACAGAATAAGGAGACGGTTCTGTCTGGGTTTGTGTTAGGGTGGCGGGTGCATATTTTTGGCAAAGGGAAATAATGAGGGAGGGGCCAAGAAGCTGAAGACCCCAGAGAGGAGATGCTTGATGAAGTCCTGGAGGAACTGGAAGTCAGGATGTGAGTGAATGGTTGGATTGGGATGGAGAAAGGCACTCCTTCCTCTGTAGGGGGAAGGAGAGATACTTGCAGCTCTAGAGGTAGTTTGAGGTGGGGAGAGAGAGATGAGGCCCCATTCTTTTTTTCCAGAGAGTGACAGAGGCACAGGGTCTTTGGGAGCCTATGGCTTTGAAATAGTGCATGTGAGGAACGGGACGGGGCTCAACTGAAGATGAAACGATTCTTTATTAAACATGATTATGGGAGGGGGCAGGGAGCTGCACAGGGAGGTCTGTGGAGCAGTTGTTGCTTCTGACCGCTTGGGATGTGTGAAGTCAACGAGGGTAACATGAAAGACACGATGCCGCCTGTGGTTGTTTGGAATGGAAATGAGATCATTAGAAGCCAACAACAGGAAGGAAGAACTTGCCCTGGGATTTCCCCATTCAGTTCTGCCAAACAGACTCCAGACCTGAGCTGGCGGTGTAGGGGGCGGGGCGGTGTGGATTTTAGGGGCCACCCTGGTGCTATCTAATGGGAGGCCAGTCTTTATAGAGTTGGAGGGTGATCACACTCACTAGCTGTATTTATTTTTCTGAAGTTCCCTCGATTTGATTTTTAAAAGTAAATTCACAGAGATGTCTAGCAAAGAACATTAGTCATCGGAAAGTCATTTTAAAATTATGTCAGTAACTGTATTTAAACAAGACTGAACGATCACCGATATGGGTTATTACACATCTGTTTGCTGCTTTGGAGGCAGAAATTACAGATCGCCATAAATGTCCTTTTTTCCCCCTTGAGGTTTTAGGAATAGTTTATGGGTGCAATTCCCGTACATCCTAGAAGACGGTAACCTTCCACGCCATCACATTCACCATCGCATGGCTTCAGGTACTTCACAGGCTGAATCCTGTCTCAGACCTAACTACACTCAAAATTCTTTACAAAATTTGCTCATCTTCTGTGATCGATGATAAATGGACCCCCCAGAATCAGCACTATTAAGCAGAAAGGAATTAGCATTCCACCAGCATTCCATTACAAGGCAACACCCTGTATGGAGTCTAATGCCTCTGGTTTTGAATCCTGATTTCACTGTGTGTGTGGTTATTTTGTTTGTTTGTTTGTTTGTTTGTTTGTTTTACCTCCTGAGACTCTCTTCTTCTCTTTGCTTCTGGGGTAAAATACTTCCTTTCTGTACCTCTAGCTGCTCCTCCCCAATCATTCTTCACAGTCTTGTCTTCTTCTGTACGTCTTGTGAATGGTGTTTGTCTGAGGCCTTCGTCTTTGGGCTTTGTCTCTACACACACATACCACCAATCTCATCCATTACCAATGTTTGATTACTGGCTCTGTGCTGATAGCCCCAAACCTGTTTTTTTTTTGTTCTAATCTCTCTTTGAGCTATAGACTCAGATCTTCTACAGCCTCTGGTCATTTTCCAGGGCGTCTCCATGGACAAACACAATTTATTGGAAGATGAACTGATTGTCAGTCTCAGTGAAATTTGTTTCTCTGTGAAGTGAACAACTCATCTAACAGTCACTAAACACAGAAACACAAAACAACTCAACCATTGTCCTCACACGGACCATGGTATTTCTCATTTGGTGACTTTGCGCTTGCTAATAGCTCTGCTTAGAACGTTCTTTTTCCCTCTGCTTTTCTTTCTACTCCCATTCAACACTTGATCTGGTGTCTTCTCCTTGAGGTGCCATCTTGGGATGGGTTCCTATAGTACACAGAATTCTAAGGAGGTCCCTAAGATGCCCCACCCCTTATATGGAGTACACATTCCGCATAAACCCCTCCCTTTGAATGTGGGCAGGACATACAAATATAATGGGATTGTGCTCCCACGATTAGGTTACATACTTGGCATAAGTGAAAGGAGTTTTGCAGATGCAATTAAGGTTCTTAACCAGTTGACTTTGAGTCAATCAAAAGGGAGATTATCCTAGCAGGGCCTGACCTAATTAGGTGAGCCCTTAAAGGGGATCTAGAATTCAGAAAGCTTCTGCTGTCGTTTTTTTTTTTTTTTTTTTNGGGAGAGGGCGAGGGAGAGAGGGAGAAAGGGAGTTGTTGTATATTCCTGGGATGATGGGTAAAGTAGATCACCAGTCTCACATAAATTGGGGCAATCTTTCATGTAACAAGATAGTTCCAAATAGCCCTGAACAGAAATATGTGTGCTCTGATTGCCTTAGGCTTACCTGCTTTGTCCTGGGACATCTGAAATGACAATGCTGTCAAGAGGATGACAGTAAGAATATGAGGTTGACAGCAGTCTTAGCAAGGGTGGGGGGTGTCTCTCTAAGTCAAAGCTAAAAAGGAAGGGGTTGACCTTGGATAGTGGCTGTGTTCATTTCAATTTGGAGTGATTTTGATGCCTGTGTCAATGACATACAGGATGGAAATGCCTCTAGTAGGAGCCGAGATCTTACTCACGGAAATACCTTTTTAAGAGCTAAAAGCCCAGCCAAGTTCATGATGTCCAGATCTTGCTGGCCATTCACCGAAGCAGGAGCACACAGTGCAGTTTCTTTTCTGCCCTTTCAGGTTTTTCTAAGATCACAGCTGGTGATTTACAGCTGTGAATAGAAGGAAAGTGTTTATATTAGGCATGGGGGATGGACCTTGGAGAATGGAGAAATCTTTTGCCTAGATCCTCCCTTCCTTGCGGCCAGGAAGTGTGAAACAGAACATACTATACAAATGCCTCAGAGCATTCTCTATACCTTTTTTTTGTTTTTTTAAAGATTTTTATTGGGGGAATTGGGGGAATGGGAACAGTGCTGGGGAATTGGGGGAAGGGGAACAGACAAGTTGCTGTCATCTTGTTCAATCTAGTTGTGGAGGACGTTGCTTCACTGGCCCAAGTTCGCACCATCATTGCGCTCTTCTCTGGCGAGGCAGATCAGTCTCTCTATACCTTTTAACATTTCTATTTTCTGTGATCTTTTGGAAAGTAAATGTGAAAATGTCTTGCCAAAATATTTCTTATATACCTGGATCTCTTAGCTTTGATTTCTTAGTAGTATATAAGGATGTGTCTAAAAATAATTTATTGGGATGTATTCCCAGAAAAAAACATCAGTAGAGAAGTGGAAAACCGGGACTAGAATGGAGGGAGGTCAAGTGAGAGTGTGATGTTAAGAAAAGTCCCTTGGAAAGTTTGTTTGGCTTGGTTCTGCAGGGAACTCTGGGGACCGTGTAGGTCCCACCTCAGATTTGTCCTAATAACAGGGTAAGGCAGCTGGAGTATTTATACCTCCACTTCTGTCAGCCATTGATTGAGAGCTGCTCCTGGGGCCATGTAAATTTTCAGGCACGCTGGTTTCTCTCTGTGTGTACAAGCAACCTGAATTCTAGCTACCTGAATGCAGTCAGCTAATGAAGAAACATAAGTGCTTCCTGTTGGGATGAATAAAAACTGAGCCAGTGTACACAAAAATGGCCAAGGAATTCAAGGAGGTGTGAATGGAAGACCAACGACAGTCCATTTCTTGCACCGCCCAGAGCCGCTTC
>NW_017731395.1:3965445-3970736 GCF_001890085.2 Hipposideros armiger | reverse complement strand
GGGGAGAGGAAGGGAAAATATCATACTCACCTTGGGTTTAGCTGGTTATACATATAGGTGCCTTGATATTTCATGAGCTCTAGGTGTTGTTTTTTTTAAATCATCACAGGAAAAAGAAAATAAAGCATCTTGTACCTTTTTTTTTCATTTTGAAGATCAGCCTGGAGTGGAGTTGATAAAAAAAATACCAGTAAAGCAAACATCTGGGTGAAGGAGCAGCAGATCAGGTTATAATTCTTTTTCATATGAAAATATTTATATTCTCCCAGGCCTTGGATGCTCAGTTAGCGTCTGATGTAGAGACAAAGGAATGTTTCCCTACATTTAGTGATGAGCGTGGGGGATGAACCATGAGTGTGACACCATCTGCAAAGCAGTGTGCATTTCAAGTGTGTTGACAGGACTTCCTGGAGGGGAATTGGAAAAAGATGCTCAATTCCTAATGAAAGGGTATCTTGCATTTTCCTTTCTCTATGAACAGAGCCATTTATAATTCCCCCCCCCCCAATTCTTACATGAACAATTTTAACACTAAAACTTCGTTTGATTTAGTTAAATCCTAATGGGACTGGAGACGTGTTTCCCCAGAAATCTCCTCTGTGATGGGGAATGAAATCGGCCCCAGTACAGGAAGCATTAGCATCGTAGGAATCAGGACACACATTTACTTACCTGTTTAGTTTCAGCTTTAGAAAGTCTCATCTGGGGACAGAAAGAGGTCTGTCCTGTATTTGTGTCAGCCCAGGACAGGGGCGGAGCCAAGGAAATAGGAGGATGGAGTGGTTGAGGAGGAGCAGGAACAAGGAATGCAGAGATGGCGACTGTGGGCTCAAGTGCACCACACGGGGTACGTTCACAATTAGCTGACTGCCCTGGGCCACTGCCCCTCGGTACTTAAGGGGAACTTCAAAGAAGAGTTCTCTCAGACCCCAGTGCTGGTTTGGATTATTTTTATTTATCATATGCAAAAAAGGGGAAGAGCAGAAAGGCAGGTATAAATTCATTATGTAATAGCTTTTATTAAAATGTAAGCAAAGCAAATTTTAAAAGTTACGCACAAGCTTGCAGTTATGGTTTAGAAAGTTATAAGGGACTGTGGCTCTGATCCTAATGGCATGGAAAAAGCTGGGTCAGTTACAAAATAGTGATTAAAAAGAAAAGAAACAAAAACCATCAGAGCATTAAAGGTGCAAAGAAATCAAAATGAACTCAAGTCCAGCACGGAACAAGCCCTTCCAGGAGAGAAGAGACCCATGCTGCCTGCATCTCCAGGAGTACTGCTCGAGGGGCAGGTAACCGCTCTGGATTTTTCCAGTCAGCTCGTTACACTGAAAGAAGCATTACTTCTTCACTTCGAAGTTTTCATGATGACAATACAAAGCCTTTGTTTACTAATTTAAGAAATGAAAATGTTTTCATTCTTCAAAATCTGAACTTTATGATTGGAGAAAGAATCAACCAGTTTATAACTGGTTGAAGATCTTTATGACTGGTGAAAGAACTCAGCTGACGTTACACTTAAAGCGAGTTAGTTAGTAGAGGGACCGTCAAGCTCGGGGCTGTAAGCGTCCTCGTCAATCTACTGATGGTAAACACTGTCATCNTGAGCTATAGACTCAGATCTTCTACAGCCTCTGGTCATTTTCCAGGGCGTCTCCATGGACAAACACAATTTATTGGAAGATGAACTGATTGTCAGTCTCAGTGAAATTTGTTTCTCTGTGAAGTGAACAACTCATCTAACAGTCACTAAACACAGAAACACAAAACAACTCAACCATTGTCCTCACACGGACCATGGTATTTCTCATTTGGTGACTTTGCGCTTGCTAATAGCTCTGCTTAGAACGTTCTTTTTCCCTCTGCTTTTCTTTCTACTTGCATTCAACACTTGATCTGGTGTCTTCTCCTTGAGGTGCCATCTTGGGATGGGTTCCTATAGTACACAGAATTCTAAGGAGGTCCCTAAGATGCCCCACCCCTTATATGGAGTACACATTCCGCATAAACCCCTCCCTTTGAATGTGGGCAGGACATACAAATATAATGGGATTGTGCTCCCACGATTAGGTTACATACTTGGCATAAGTGAAAGGAGTTTTGCAGATGCAATTAAGGTTCTTAACCAGTTGACTTTGAGTCAATCAAAAGGGAGATTATCCTAGCAGGGCCTGACCTAATTAGGTGAGCCCTTAAAGGGGATCTAGAATTCAGAAAGCTTCTGCTGTCGTTTTTTTTTTTTTTTTTTTCTCTTTTTAGCTGAGCCATCCTGCCACCTGTTGGCAGCTCAGCGGCAGCTCAGCTTGGGCCGGGAATCGAACCAAGTTTCTGCTGTCTTTGAAGAAGTAAGGTGCCCTGTTGTGAAATGGTCTGTGACAGGACCACATGGCAAGGAGAGCTGTGGGGGCCTTTAGGAGCTGAGAGTGGCCTCTGGCTGACATCCAGAAAGAAAGGGGACCTCAGTTCTGCAGTCCCAAGGAACTGAGTTCTGCCGACATCGGTGGGAGCTTGGAGGAGGATGCTAGCTCCTGAAAGGAAGGCAGCTCTAGCTGGTACCTAGATAAAAGCCTTGCGTGACCCTGAGCAGACTTCTGTACATTGTGCCCCGACTCCTGACCCATGGAAACTGTGGAATAATAAATGTATTCTTGATGTATGCCACAGGTTTGTGGTAGTTTGATTCACAGCCAAAGGAGACCGATCTGGGACTCCTCCTGGCAGTTCCTCTAATACATAGCTGATCTCCATGATAGCTCTGATTCCACTGACTTGAGAAGCTGTTGACTTGTCTGTTTTCTGCTCCGGACTCTGAGCTCATTAAATGCAGGGGAAATTTTCTTTTGTTTTCTTTATATCAGAACCTGACACAGGGTCTTACACAACTTTCATGCTCAGGAATTGTTTGTGGGATGAATCAGTGAAATGACTCATGTGGAAACTAAAACATATATGCTTGGAACAGGTTCGTTTTGCCTTTTTCAATGGAAATTCTCTGGAAAAAAAAAAGATTCTGAAATCATTTCTCAGCATGGTTCCTGCCGATAAAGAGTGAGCTT
The DNA here is from genome assembly GCF_001890085.2 of Hipposideros armiger. Taxonomy (NCBI): domain Eukaryota; kingdom Metazoa; phylum Chordata; class Mammalia; order Chiroptera; family Hipposideridae; genus Hipposideros; species Hipposideros armiger. The sequence continues at coordinate 3,967,680 of NW_017731395.1, read as the reverse complement.
TTTTTGTGGTTGTGTACCTTGTTTTCTGAACCCCCCAGGCTTTCACTAAGATAAAATCTTTGAAATGTGTGAATGTTTTAAAGTCCCCCCAAAGCTAGATTGTGCATTAGCAATGCACCAACCAGTACTCAGGGGGTCAGGAAAATGAATTTGCACCTGAAGTAACTTATGCCAGGAACTGATGGAGGCATCAGGGAGAACGGGGCTCAGTAGTCATTTTATGGTTCACATGATGTTTTCTTTGCAACAAGTTTTATCAGCTAATGAGTTGTGTGTCTGTGTGTGTTCCCACATAGCCCTAATTGAAAATGGCATGCCATTCAAATGTAGGCTTTCAGATTGGCTCAGGTGGATTTTTCTACTGGGGAGAGCTGGTGACAGAACTGAAGAGAGATCACGAGGTGTCCTGCCACTGTCTTTTAGCTGAGAGTTCTTAGACAAAAACGAAAGCATCATGCATGTGGGTTATGTGGCGTGATGGTGAGCGCAGTAAGACCAGCTCAAAGTCAAACCCCCGGGGGAGAAGAGGAATAGCTAGGGCAGAAATTTGGGTGGGTTGCTTTGCAAATAGTTTTTTACTAATGATGTGGCTTTTTACATTTTCCCCTTATAAAAATAATCTATACTTACTATAAAAACATCTAAGTAATAAAAAATGATGAAAAGGAGGACGTCTACTCATAATTTCATTAAGACGATCAAAATCGCTGACGCCATTTTGGTCTATTTCCTTGCAATCTTTTTTCTTTTTTAAAAACCATAGCTATGATCACACTCACGCTCTAATTTCATTCTCTTTTTTTTCTGCTTTGTTAGAACATTAATTTTGTTATTATGTACTCTTTATAAGCATTTTTAATAGCAATTTATTTTAGGGAGAAAATTTTAAATATAAAGAGAAATAATTGCTGGATGATCTAAGATGCTTCCCACAGCATTATTTATAATAGAAACATCATTGGAAACAAAATTAGTATTCAAAAATGAGAAACAGACATATAAAACATAAGACAACCATACCATGGACTATATTTCATTAAAGTTATTTCATTAGGATAAATGACCAGAAATAGAATTACTGCGTAAAAGGAAGTCAGTATTTTCAAAGATCTTGGTAAATGGGTTTAAAATTTTTAATTTGCATTTATTTCTTGGTTTTTAATACATTTTAAATTAAAGTGTAATGTTAATACATAAAATGCTCAGATCACATGCACAGCATCACAAATGGAACATACCAGTGTGGCCATTGCCACCACCCCAGGCTGGCTGGACCCCAGAAGCCTTTATCATGCTCCTTCCCAAGCCCCTGCCCCCTCTGTCTCCTCCTTCCTAAAGATAAACCCTTTTATGACTCCCCACACAATAGCTTTGCCTGTCTTTTCCTTTGCATTGTGTAAATGGGATCATTGGATACGTATTCCTGTGGGCTTGGCTTTACTCGCTGAACATTGTGATTGTGTTTGGAAGATTTGTCTCTGTTGCCGTGTCTAGCAACACTTTATTCATTTTTGTTGCTGTGTGGCATTCTGTGGTAATAGGATCGCACAATTTAGTGATTCATTCTACTCCCAAGGTTTGGAGCTATTTTTAGAGGTTATGAATAATGCCCCTTTGAAAATTCTGTTATATTTGGTTCACATATATACATTTCTGTTGCATGTTTATCTAGGAGTGAAATTGTTAGGTGATAGATATGTTTCACTTTAGTAGATACTGCCAAGAAGTTTCCAAGAATAGTTGTACCAGCTTATACTTCCACAAGCAGTGTATGAGAATTCTCGTTGTTTCAAACCTTCATCAACACTTGATTTGTCAGTTTTTAAAATATTTTCAACTGTGTGGATATATAATTGTAGGTATCTTATTATGGTTTTAATTAGCATTTCACTAATGAATATGGAGGTTAATGACAGTTTTTTGGGTTTTTTTTGTTATATTTATTGGCCATTTGGATATCTTCTTTTGTAAAGTAGCTGTTCAATTCTTTCTTAAAATTTTTATTAAGTATATTGGGGTGACCTTGGTTAGTAAAATAAGTTTCAAGTGTGCAATTCTATAATACATCATCTATTTATTGCAATGTATGTTCACCACCCAGAGTCAGTTCTTCTTCCATCACCATATATTTGACCCCCATTACCCTGCTCTACCACCCTTCTCTCCCCTTACCCTCTAGTAACCGTTAAACTGTTGTCTGTGTCTGTGAGTTTTATATTTATTATATCTATCTAT
>NW_017731395.1:3939943-3960490 GCF_001890085.2 Hipposideros armiger | reverse complement strand
AAAACGACAGCAACTTGTCTGTTCCCCTTCCCCCAATTCCCCAGCACTGTTCCCATCCCCCCAATTCCCCAATAAAAATCTTTAAAAAAAAATTCAACCTTCAAGAGGAGAGCTGTAGTGCTGGGCCTCTCAGCTCCCCCACTGAAGCCTTGGCCATGAGAAGAAGGTCCTGGCGAGCCACAGCACAGAGTAACCCTGGGTGTTGCTCAGTGGGGCACTGCCACACTTTACAATCTCCCGGTAACAAGCAGACCCTGCAGCATGGAAATGCAGAGTGAGGATGAGGGATAAGTAATGCAGATTCATTTAGCAACAGCAGTTTCCTGACTGTATGGTCAAAAGTGATGAATGACCCCTTCATGCCCTTGCTGGATGGGCTGTCTCCTGCTTGAAGACCAGGAGAAAGGAAAAACAACTGCCCAATGAGAGGGATGGTTCTCCAAAAGGAAAACCACTGGGGAATGGTTCAGTATGTAATCAAAAGGACTGAAAAGCACCGATTTTATGGGTTATCTTGAAGTTCCTTTGGAGAGGTCTGTGTGGATTCATCAGAATCGGGGTTCCAGAAGACACCCCCCACCCTCCAGGAAGATGGATGTGCATTTCTGCCACCACACACCAGGCCCTAAAATGGGCCTCAACATCCACTGGATTTCCGGTGGAGACTCATTCAGAATGTCACATGCTGTAGGACAGCTGCAGAGGATGACAGTGGCAGCAGCTGACTCCGTGATTGCAGACAAGGGGCAGGATGCTGGCTTCACAGAGATTTTCTTCCCCGAGATATCTGGAGAGCTTTTTCTTGGCCATATTATATAATCCTAGAGTCTGGAGTGGTCAAGCTGCTCATCTGAGAACTCAGAGCCACGATGCAAGTTATATCCATGGCCAGTTCCAAGAAATAGTTTATAATACCTTTGAGATTTTCATTAATATTAATTTGAGATGATTCCTGCCATCGGTCTTCTCTGTAAGACTCATTTTCCTCACTCTAATCCAGGCTCATGTAATGCATTTGAATTGCTACAGTGCTTCCTGGTATCTGATTGCTCTCTGCAATATCCATCTTAGGTCCCACTGTAAAGATCATTTGCGGGAAACACCACATCATATCACCTCTCATTGTATCACTGCCCTGTATTGGAACCCAGATTGGCTTCCTATTATTTATGGCATAAAATTCAAACCACTGTGGCTTCCAAGGACTTCCAGTGCCTTCCTACCCTCCTTCCCAGGTACCCTCCCATTGTGTCTCTGGAGGACTGGTCCTTTTCAATGAGAGGCCTCCTCACTAGACCTCATGTCACACCTGGTGCCTTTCCAGAACTTGTCTTGCATTTTGTGGATCTCTTATGTCTTCCAGGAAGCCTCTCCAGCTACTCTAGGCCATGCTCATTTATTGGTCCATCCATCCATCCATCCATCCATCCATCCATCCATCCATCCATCCATCCATTAACTTTGTTGAGCGTCTTTCATATTCCATGCACTGCCAGACTCAGGATACATATTTGTAACCTCTTTATCATCAAGACTACTGCGTGCACATTTGTGCAGTTTACTCTCTCTCAAAGGGGTTGGGGGACCAGGAAAATTGGAAATCAAACCTGATCTTCTCCCTCTCCATAAAAGGAAAAGAAAACACTATGGTTCCTGTATAATGGTGTGATTCACATTGTTGAGTGTATTCCTGAAGGAGGGAACATCCACTTTGATCAGAGGGTGAAGACGGCTGACTCCTCTTTTAACGTTTTACACATTTGATGATTGGAAGGATTTTCTGCAGACCAGTTTCTGTCTCTGTGCTTGTCAGGCCTTGTTTGTCCTCCACTGTCCACACCATTACTGGGCATGCTNGCAAGAATGGTGTGTGCCTGGGAAGGAGTCTGCTGACAGCTTCTTGTAACTCTCATCTTTGATTAAAATGCTTAATTGCTTCCCGAGCTCAGCATTATTTTTGATGCTAATGAGAGAAACGTGTTCTCTGGAGGTGTGCACGTGTGCAGAGAGGAGAGGGGGGGCCCATGGCTAATAAACAGCAGGTCGGCTCCCCAGTGTGGGCTAGTGAAGACCAGACCAGGAATGACAGCTACTGGGTCAGTCCTCGCGTCACCATTGTAGCAGAACGCATCCTTACCTCAGTTTCCACATCTGTCACGTGGGGACAATAATAACTACCTGGAAGAGCACTTGGAGCATGAGAAGAGAGTCAGGGACACTGTGGGAGCTTTCTAAGCCTTCCATTTTTTTTTTTAAATCTCTTCTTGATCCTGTTACTTCCTCGCAAATCCCTTGTTATTATAGTAATAATGAAATTTAGGTAGAAAAATAATTAAGTACTATGATGCCATGTATTGTTTCTAGCTTGAGGGTGAATTCTGTGGGCAGAGGGAACAATGAGGAAATCCATGGGTGACCTTCCATCCTTGAAGGTCGGTTTCAAGACTGGGTTCTTAGAAGGTGTGGCTTAGAGGACTGGGCGGGGTCATCCTGTCCAGTCCCCTCATTTAGCATGCGAGGAGATACAACTTGCAAAGAGGCCCAAGGTCACACAGCTGGTTATGGTTGGACCTAGGGCAAGAAACAGTGTTATTTTGCCATTACATTGATTTAAGAAAGGAACGAAGAAACTCTTGAGGGTGATGGATACATTTCTTATCTTGATTGGGAGGATGGTTCTACGGTATTTACATTTGTTACAAGTCATCAAATTGTACGCTTTAAATTTTTGCAGTTTACTGTGTGTGAATTACACTTCAACAAAGCTGCTTACAAATCTTTAACACAAAAATTTTAAACAATTGATTTAAGAATAACATAGCTGCAGTGTAAGCTTATCTAAAATCTAGAACAGAAGTGAGCAGTTTGTTAAACAAATTGCTTTCGGCATCGTGCTTTCGGGGTTCTAAAGTGCTTTTCCTAATATTGTATTTATTATAATAATAATAAAAGATTCTTTAAGGTGGAAATTCAGTGTAAAGGAATGTCAAGGAGATGCCAACCAGTCACAGACCCCTCCAAGCAGGAAGTGTGGGAATCCTGCAATCTTGAAGGTCGAAGGACCCTGAGGGGCCACACAACTGCTAGAGGAAACTCTTCTTAAATGAACTGCACTTCTGAGAGGAACAATGGGGGTTATGACAGCGTTCCTCTCCACTTGACATTTTTGATGAGAACAACGTTTCGGCTCTTTTCATCCCCAGGAACAGGGCTGCCCCCAGCCTGGAGGAGTCTGCGTTGAACAGAGAAACAGAGCACTTTCCAGACCTAAGCTGCTCTCATGGGGGGGGACTCATGTGCCCCCACCTTCCTGGGAAGGAGAGCTCGGTGCAGAGGCGGGAGGCTGGGAAGGGTCTTTTTCGGATCCTTGGCAGGTGGCTGGACTTCAGAATCATTTGATCTATCTACCTTCCTTTAGAGAATACACGTCTAAAACGAGTCAGTGGGGAGGCTGATTAGAGAGGTTTCAAGAAAAACAATAGGAGCAGTGAAAATCAAACATAAAAAGCATAGTTTTCAGCATTCAGATGAAGGAGTTCAGGGGCTTTCATACGTCCTGACGGTTTGTGGGCCCCAGGAAATACTGGGGAGGTCCCTTGGCTCCATGCCACGTTGCAGAAAGTCTGTTTCTCTTGTTCTCTCACATGGTGGTGGCGGTGGGGGGGAGGGTAGTGGGGAGCAGCAAAGCCTCTTCTCTTTGGGTTCCTCTCATCACATGGGGAATGTTTTAGGTGCTTGATAGAGGTTGAGGATGGGCAGCTCCCCAGGAGGCGAGCACTGCAGGGCCGGGGAAAGGCACACACAGTTCTTGAGAGAGCGCTTGACAGGATTAGAGCCAAAGACAGCGGGTTGGTTTTCTCTGATTGCTGCTTTTTCATTGAAAAGGAGGGAACTCTCTTCATTTGTGATTTCCCCCTCAAGTTGCCTGGAAAGTGGGTTGAACTTTCCTCAATGGCATCATTTTAGTCTCATTGGGTGAGTTGCCCTTAGGGAGTCCTACTCAGAGCCCCGGGGTCTTCTCTGAAGGACCTCAGTCACACTGTCATCCGTTCTCACCCCCTCATCTGGGAAGAACGTGGGCTGGCTGGCCAGCCCCTGGGAATCGCCCGCTGCTCTTGTTGGGAAGGGTGGAGTGGGGTGGAGAGACGTGAACCGTGAAGAGGAGAAGGCACTATGGATGGAGGACAGTGAGTGTCGTCGTTGCCACTCAGTGTCTGGGAGACCTGGGCACGTCCTGAGGACCCAGGAAGACACACAGAAGAGGCAGGAGGCAGGCTCTGCAGAATCTGCCCCATTGTTTTCATATGGTGAGGTCAAGATGGCACATCTTAGAATTTCCTTTTTCCTAAAAATGCCGTGTGCACAACAGAGAGTGACAGACACACACACAAATCTTTCGCTATAAATGGAAAGGCCCCATTTCTGTTTCAGGGCTGATTTTGTTTTCATGGTTAATTATTTATTCATAAATCTTGCCTCAAAGATTTTATTTTGGCTCCCAGAGCGATAAAAGCTCAAGGTCACAGGGGAAGTATTTCCAAATGCTAAGTGAGCCTCCTCCAACCTAATGTTGTAAAATTTTAATTTCAAGAGTAGTGTTGCTCNTCTTCATGCCCTACTGCCAGGTGAGTTCTTGTGGTGGAGGATAGAAGCACAGCTGAAAATCTTTACACGTGGATGACCAGCAATAACTTCATCGTTCCCCAAAGCGACTGTGAATATTATTATTATTATTATTTTTTTACCATTGCTTTTTGTACCAGTCAGGGTGCTATGACTTCTTTTTTTTAAGCTGAGCCATCCTACTGCCTGTTTGCAGCTCAGCAGCTGCTCAGCTCGGGCGGGGAATCGAACCGCTGTTGCTCAGAGCTCAAACTCTTGAGCGAGCTCTTAACCAACTGAGCCACTCGGCCGGCCCTGCTATGACTTTTTTAAAGTTAGCGTTTGTTACGTGGAACCCAGGGTGCTGCATGGTGAGCTTCAGTTCAACAACAGACCACAGGGAGACTGAAATACAGAAGCTTATTACTCAGAGGTCCTGGAGGAAGTACACGGCATGCTTTGAGGGGCCACCCAGGGAGGTCAAAGCAGGGTGAGGGCAGAGAGAGAGAGGCAGGACCTGGGGCACAAGCCTTTATTAGGGTATGTGGCTGGAGTGCCTTGGGGTTCCTGGGCTAAGGATGGATTGGTCAATTCAAACTGAAAAGAGCAGGGTTTGGGTATTCCATGAAGGTGTTATCTGAGGTGTGCACAGGGAGAAGGCCCTGGGAGGCAGGGGAGACTTGATCACAAGGGCTGTTGGGAAGCCATATTGGGAACTTACATTGGCTTGTGACTGCGGGCTGCTATCTAGGGCATGTGCTGGCATGAGGGGCTAGTGTCAGTGTAAGGACCCCACAGGCTGCTTGGCCAAACAAAATGGATGGCAGAGCAGCAATACCGTGGAGTAGCTTAGCTCGACTCTCCCCACGGGATCTGGAAAGCAATCAAAAGGTTCACATGGCTAGGACTTTTGAGGAGAGTTTAATATTGCTAATGATTTCGGAAGCGGTGTGGGTTGAAAGAACCCCAAGGAGAGCTGAGGCACACGGAAGAACCAGCAGCAGGAATCTGTCACCTCCCCGAGGGTTCCACAGGGAGGACCTGTTGTGTTAGAGCAGCGTTTCTCAACCTTGGCATTTGGGAAATTTGGGCTCAGATAATTCTGTGTCGTGGGGGCTGTCCTGTGCGTCGGAGGGTCTTTAGCAGCATCCCTGGCCTCTACCCACGACGTGCCAGTACCACCCACCCACCTGGTCATGACAACCCAAAATGTCTCCACACTTTTCCAAATGTCCCCCAGGAGGCCAGTTCACCTTCCTGTTGAGAACCACAGCCATAAAGGGATACAGTGGCTGCCAGACCCAGGGCAAGGGGTGTGTGTGTGTGGCAGGGAGGGGCAGAAAGAAGGAAGCTTGTGCCTCACTCAGCCTGTCCTCTCACCTCTGTCTCCCAGTCATTGCTGAACCCAAACAGAAGCCACAGGACACATTTTTGTTCCCTCCAGGATGCTCCTTTCTTTGACTTTAGAACTAAATCCCAACAGGCAATTAGATCCTCAGCTCCCAAGGTGGAGCAGGTGGAGCGCAGGGTCACAAAGGCGACCGAGCCATTTATTTACTCACGACTGCTGGTGAGGATTGCCGCCGCCAGCCCTGAGATTAGGGATTGAAGCCGTTGCCAGGGACAGGCCTCAGCCTCTTGGCTTACCCTGCTTTTGTTCCATTTGAATGCACTGCTTATTTCCTGTTATCTCTAGTTTAACATCTTCATTCAGATCTGCCTGCCCACTTATCAGGAGCAGCACCTTGGAAACGTCTGAAGAAGCTGAGGGAACAATTATGGCTGTCCTCATGTCCTTCTAAACTCCCAGGGCTCCTTTGGAGACAAATCCCATCACAGCCCAATTTTCCTCACTCATGTGTCCCTCTGTGGTCTGCCCAGTGCCTTCCAGAGGAACGGCTGCCAGCCTATCATTCCACTGATGCTATTTTGCACTAATGTTTTAGAGTTTGGGTAATGCCTTGGCCACCCTGTCAGCATCATTGCATAGAACACACTGTCAGGAAATGTTTCGTTGATTGATTGGCTAGGCTCTCAGGCATCTTGGGGCAAAATTCCTAGATTATGTTGAGTTTGTGGAGAGTAGTGCTTATCACATTTCTAACGAGCATAGGAATCACCTGATATCTTGTTAAAATTCAGATTCTGTAGGTGGGTTTGCGGAAAAGCCCGAGTCTAGATTTCTGACAGACTCCCAGGATGCTGTGTGCTGGTCTGCACACCACATTTCGAGTAGCAAGGATCCAGATGACAGCAAGACTCACAGGGTCTTCTGATGTGAACAATCCATTCAATAATAACTTAAGAACCTGTTACAAAATACTGGGCTAGGTTTTGTAGGGGAGACAGATGCTTATGGTTTTCGTCCTGATGACCCCGTGCAACTATGCATTCAAAGACAGAGATTTCGTGGCTTTTACACTCCTCGAGAGATGTTTCTCTTCCAGGTGTGGACAAAGTTTTGATTCCAACGAGTCTCAGCATTTCCCCAGGTCACCAACGTTAGCTAACTTGGGCTGCCCCTGTCCTGCCATCCTCAGCTTTGCTCCACAGGCTGTAGTTTTTATCTTGATGCCCAAGGAGAAAAACGGCATTTCTTGTCCTGGGCCTAGATGGAACTTGGCTGTTTCCTTTCTCTGCTATGGATGAATCATTTTGGGTGACAGGGAAACAGATCAAGCCAGGCTGCTTTTCCACATGGGGAGGTTGAGGCATGGGTATGTGTGTGAACCTGTGTTGGCTGTGAACTCAATTTAGTTTTGCAATAATGTCCTCTTGTATGAACTGTAGACTCGTGTAATGGTTCTTGCATGCCAGCCCAGTGCAGCTGGGTATATTACAGAGACTCTGTCATCATAGGAGCCATCTTTGTTTACCTCAGAATTGTCACTCGTGGCTCATTGCTTTCTTCTGGGGGACTCCATTTTTGGTCATGACTGAGTGCTAACTGAGGTGATGGACCCCAAGGAAGGGTCGGAATGGGTGCAGGTCTGGGTAGAATATGGATTCCTCTGAGGTAGTCACGTGACCAAGGAGGTGTGTCTGGTGAACCGGCTGGAATGCGTCTGGGCGCCTTACCTGTGTCTCCACGTCACAGCTGCCCCCATTACACTCTTAGTTTCTGCTGTTGTTGTTATTGTTATTTTCTACAGTGTTTTCTTTCTATTAGTTCCTACCTAAGATAGTAATTTTCAGAAATTTCTCCTCTTAGGCGTTTCATTTGAATTTCTCCTAGCAGAAACTTTCTCTTTTCCGTTTTCTGCTCTGACATCCGTGTCGAGGGCTGTAACTAATGAGTCTAATAGGAAGCTTCCTGTTATTTGACAAAAACGTCTTTAGAAATAAATCAAATTTGTTCTATTTTGGACAAGTCTGAGAGCAGGAAGTGCACACTCTAAGTGGGGAGCTGTTCTTTCATTTTACTGTTGCCTGAATGTCCATATTACCTCTTTTAGCTTTCCCATGTTGGGCTTTGACACTTTAGAGTGATGTTAGAACTTGGTTGGAAGGCCAAATGAAAGCCAAAATGCCCTATATTGATCAAAGGTGAAGGTGCTTTTTGAAGCATTTTGAAACGTCCTGGAAATTTTTACATTGCTCTTTGTCCTGTACATTTCATCGTATAATTTCCAAATAAAATTATTTATCTATACTATAAACTCATGGACTTCGAAATGCAGGTACATCCAACTCAATAAAATAACAACAATAAAAAACAGGATCGTCCAACTTCGTCTCCCCATCGCCTCATCTTCTACCACCCCTCCCCCTTGGTCATCTGTACTCTAACCTCCTAGGTTTTCTCTGTCTGCAAGAAGCCCACCTCCTTTCTGCCTCTGGGCCTTCACAGAGTTTGTTTACTTTATTTTGAATACTCTTGCTGGTTACTTCTCCTCCTGCTATCCCTCTCTGCTTGACATCCTTTTTCATCTTCTGGGTTATAGTTTAAATGTCCCTCTCTCAGGCAAGCCCCCTCTGAGTCCCCAGAAGATGGTAAGTTCTGCGTTATATGCTCTCGTAGAACCTTGTAATTCTCCTTTGTAGCATTTGTCAAAGTAGTAATTATGCATATATTTACATGTATAATTATTTACATAAATTTTTTTTGTTTGATGTATGTCTTATTCCTTAGGCTTCATACTCAAGCCCCAAGTTTGCCCTATTGTCTCTGCAGTGCCCAACATAGTGCCTGAAATATGATAGACACTCAGTTAAGTACTTGTTGAGTGAATAAACAGAGATACTCTTGGGTACTGGATGACAAANGTCCCAGAGTGTGGTGAGAAATGTACCTTCTGGCCATGACTTTGGATAGAACAACAATAAAACTAATTAGGAATAATGATGGTAATTAATTGCACCTTTTGGTGCTTCCTATTTTTTTCAATAGGCTTCCCCTTTTATTTCACGTGTTTTATTAATTCTGACAAGCCTGGAAGGGGGTGAGGTACATTGGTGAAGGGATCACTATCTCAAACTTATTCCCAAGGAAGCTGCGGCAGCAGGTGCCGAATTTCCCAAGGTCGCATAGCAAGTCACCCGAGGACCTGGAGTAGAACATCTTCTATTCTCATTTAGTTACTGGTTAAGAAGGAGCCGAGGTGGAAGTCGCCAGATGGCGGATGGCTCAGCAGAGTGTGCAGAGCATTTGGGCAGTGGAGTTAGCAGGTGCCCTCGTACAGAGGTTCAAAGCGAGGGCTTTGGAGTCAGGTGGCCCAGGTGTGAATTTTAGCCCTTCCACGTGCTCATCTGTGCACACTGAGCAAGCTGCTGAAACTCTCTGAACCTCAGTTTCCTTCTCTGTAAATGGGAAAAATGGTAATAATGATCTCATGGGGTCTTTAGGATGTAAGTTTGTATGTAGAGAGAGCTTAACATGATGCCTGGAACATAAGAAGTACTCAGTAAATGTTAACTCAATCTATTGTTGTTACACTCCAAATTCCCCTGTGAAGACTTCTCTGATTATACCACTGAACCCACATTGACTCTTTTTCTTCTCTGAACCCTAGTCATTGAAGGACTTGCTGTTTTTTGTAATGGCATGACTTAGCACTTTAGAGTATTCTTGCTAATACTCTTTAATAATTATTAAAGCTGTATTCGGCTTGTCTCTGTAATTATTTTGCACACTCCAGAGGCCAACTGTATGTTGTATACATCTTCTGAATTACTGCCAAGCCCTTAATGAATATTTGGATGAATGACCTTTGGATAAAATTGCTTAGATTCCACTGTTTTTGTTTTTCAAAGATCATTTTAAGAACATACACTTGCCTGGAACAGTAGAGTTTTATATGCTTGCATGTAAGTTACTTTATTTACATTTCACAACACTGTGCAGCTGACAGCATTTTTTTAGACCCACTTTATAGATGACTGATACTGCCCTGTGAGCATTTCAGTGATACAGTCATTAAGTCCATGAATTTGAACCCAGGTCTTCTGACTCCAAAATGAAGCACTCTTTGCACTTCATTGGAAGGGTATGGTCCATNAGCTTTAGGTTCAGTGGAACCTGACTGCGTTCCCTACTGAAAGCTGATCCTTTCTTCTCACTCCTGCCTCTGGGAGCCAGTACATCAGGACCTGCCAAACCTAGCATTGTGGGGATAGGAAGCACAAAGTCCCCATTGACCCCCCACCCCCCCGCCGGCATGATGGTGAGAGAGGTCATGTCCACCTGGATCTTTTGATTCCTGGACTCGAATATTTTACTTACCAAGATAGAGTAACATATAACAGCCGATGGCTCAAGGTATAGATCACATTTTGAAGTGATAGCTCCTTGGTCCATAGATGTCATCTCTTAGCTTGCACCTTAGCTGTATTTTCAATAGATATTCCATGTGCCATGAGACTGGCAGCTTCTGAGTAATGGGCCAGTGATTCCCGTGATCATGTGCCCTGTGTTGAACCTTATTGGCTTGAATTAGATCTGTTGGGCTGAGACATTGTTATGCAGGATTTTCTATTGGCCAATCTGATGCTCTGTTTGCCCTTGGATAGTGGTGCTGACTGAGGTACCGTGGGCAGGAAAAGCAAACCCATACCTGGAATACGTGTCAGTCCTGTTGAGGATGGGTCTCTGCCTTTTCCAGGGTGGAAGAGGTTCCATGTAATGCACCTGCCCCAAAGGGGCTGGTTGGCCTCCCTGAAAAATGGCACCGTACCTAGATCCCAGCATTGATCTCTGTGATGGATAGGCTAGACATCCGTCTGTGGCAATACCTAGATTAGCCTCGGTAAGAGGAATCCCATTCCTGCTGCCACGGCTACTGCATTCAAGTTCCCGTTGTGCAAATCCTCTGATGGCTGAGGACAGAGGTTGGATGATAATTACTGGATGAGAGTCCCTTTTACCTGATCCGGGAATCTCGTGTCTTCTGCTAGCATCCATGAAACAGTAACAGGTTAATTTTTTACCTTGTGAGTAGGGTAACATGCCAGATCAGGACAGAAACTTCTCTAATTGTAGGAATGTCTTCAGAATGAAGAGAAATGCAGGTCCAAGAGGAATCTAGTTGAGTGTCTTCTATCTTGAAGGGCATCTATAATGCTGAGCCTAACATCTGTGCAGATGCGGGCGACTGAATTCTAGGGGTTCTGGACGGGCTCCTGAGGAAGGTGGCGAAGTCTGTGGTAGGCGGTCCTCCTGCCTTGGTGCCTTGATTGAAGCAGTTATGGGCACACTGGGCCCATTAGGACGAGAGCTGAAGAGGCTGTTATCAGAATGAAGGTGCCCAATGGATGTTGGGGCTGGAGGTGAGCCACAAACCCAGAGAGTACATGGATTCTTTCATGTAAATTCTTAGCCTTTGAAAGAGAAGATAAAGATCTCCTTCAATTCCACCGAACTCCTGTGGAATGTGCCAATGAAACATCCAGGATTTTCAGTCTGGAGGAAACCTGAGGAACTTTATGCTTCTGGGGTGGAAATGTGGGAGCCTCGCCTACCCTCAGTGAAGCCCACGTCTTCAGATCTGCCCATATACCCAGTAGTGTGTGGTCAGTGCCTGATGGCACACTGCTCCGCCCACAGGAGACGTCCTGGGGCAGATGGCCTGGCGCTTGTCTGGCCCCTCNACAGTTACTAAGAGAGTAGATCTTAAATGTACACCCCACAAAGAAGAAATGGTAATTAGGTCAGGGAAGTGTTAGCTATTGTGGGAATCATGTTGCAATATGTAAGTGTATCAAATCAACAAGTTGTGTATCTTAAACTTACACAATGTTCTATGTCTGTTATATCTCAACAAAGCTGGAAAAATCCCTGTAGAACACTATTATTATTGCCATTATTATTACTACTGTCAGCGATCACTTATATATACCACATATTTAATTTTTTATTGTCCCTTGTCTGTTTTGTTCACGGCTTTATCCTCAGTACCCAGGTCAGATCCTGGCTCACAGCGTGTGCTTAATAAATATTTGATCACATGATTAATCGGAGACCAGGGATCCCACCAGTTTGTGTGGTATAAGATGCTCTGTGGGAAGAAGTTCTCCGGGAGAGAACAGGAAATTAGAGTCTCCAGGGAATCAGGGTCCTGCCCGAGAGCCACAGGCAGGGACCTGGAAGGATCTTGCCCTTCAGCTCATGTCTGTGGGTATCTCAGGCTGGAGCCATTTGCCTTGTGCAAGACATCCCTTAGCAGAAACTTCCTACTACATTTGGGACTCTCTCAACGGCAACTCTTCCATCCTCACTTTTTTCCTGAGGTTAATTTTTTTTTTTTGGTAGTAGAGACTTTGTGTAGGACCTGTAATGGAAACTAACGTTTAGATATGAAATGCAGCTCCGTGAATGCGAGGGACTTTCTTGAGAGTGGGACAAGTTGGAGTTTGGGAAGCGCTAACTGCTAAGTCTGCTGCCCTGCCAATGCTGGAGTTATGTATTGGACAGGTGCTTGGAATTCTTTGAAGAACCAGTGATGGCTATAAATGCCAATAGCGATTCATTGAGAACATGTCACGCTGACCTTGCTTCATTTGGAATGAGGTCAACAGACAGCCAGACCAGGCAATGCTCATTGATGCTTTGTTTCGACTCAATTTTCTGCTGAACAGCCTGGGAATGGAAAGGAAAAACATATCCTGTGCATTCAAACTGAGCCCAGCAAGGAGTTGCTCAGCTGGAGTAATGGAACAGATTGGGTCATGACCATAATAGTATTAACGCTCACTTTCGGAGCCTAAAGTCCAGGCAGTGGTGACATGTTTTATGGATACCTGAAAAAAACAGAAAAGCCAAACTTTCCAAACCTACAAGGGAGCGTAATGCCAGCTAGGCTATTGAGAAAGCGCTTTTCATTTCTAAGTTGAAGAAATAGGATAACAGAACTGCACTGCAAGAATGCTGATTGGTGCCCTGGCTCGTCACACATGTGGCGTGCCTGAGGATTTTGTCTTTGGAGCCTGTGCTCTGGCCTGCTTGGCATCCTATCAGTGCCTTCAGTGACGCTAGAGACGCTGGCTTGTTACATTTCCCTTAAGCCTGTAGTACAGGTCGTTTGTGGGAAGATGCTTATAATGTAATAGCATGAGGATCCTTCTTTAGGGTTAATTTGTTGCCATAAAAATAAATTGGAACCGTATGTCTATAAAACCCAAATGTACCGCATCAGATGTCCTGAGTAGTTTTCATGCTCACCACCCTCCACATGATTTGTATCATGTGTCCCTGCTACCTGGTCTCTGTGGATCAGTGCCTGAGTCAGGGGTGCACCTGGATAGCTCTTGGGAGAATTCTTCCCAGCGAGGGTGCTTTATATTGGATCATGACTAAGAGACCCAAAGTGAGTCTTTGGTGGGGATTTTTATGGGAGAAACTGGTGATGTACAAAGAGTGGCTGCACAGGTTAAGAGAGCACAGATAGGGAAGCGCTACCTGCTAAGCCCGATGCCCTGCACATGCTGGAGTTATAGATCGGACAGGTGGTTTGATAGGGACAGACATGGACATGCACCATGACTCAGGAGGAACTTCCGGTAGACACAATGGAGACCTGAGAGGGGGCGAGTGGAGAGGAGAACCAAAGAGAAGAAAAGGCAAGAAGCCCCGAGGAGAGGTGACACAGATGATGGAGCTGCTTGCTGTTGGAACATCAGAGTTGCCCGTGTGTCCTGAACAGCTTTCCATGTGGACTTTTTTTTTTTTTTAACATGTCATTTCTTCCCTGTTTCTCTAGCAAAAACTCTGTGGTACGTGGGTCACTCAAGTGTTCCTGAAAAAAGCCCCTAAAAGCCCCAAAACTTCAAATAGAGAAGATGATGTGGGTTATCCAGTGACTTTCTAGGGTTTTAGAGACATACAGTCTATATCAAAGCCCTAAGCAAAAGGATCTTGAGGAGATTGGTCCTTTTGGTGACAAAACAAATCAAACTAAGGTGGTGCCTTATCAGGGAAGCTACCCTTCTCAACTACCAGAAAACAGTTACATTTCTTTATATATTTCATGAAAGTTTTTCATTTATTTTGATCAGAATTGCTACACAGACTAAAACATCCAAGTGTGACTTTAAATTCACATGACCATTTACATTACATTTAATGTAATGTACAACATTACATTAATGTTGGATACATTAAAAAGTATCCAAACGAGCATCTATCCTCTAATTTTTCATAGATTTTGGAGAAACTTCAGAGTTAGAGTTTCATGTTCTGAGTGAGGCTGACAGCCTTTAGCACCATTAGATATGTGGTATCTTTTGGTACAATGTTGGCGGTTGCATTTATTTCCTTAACTATCACAACATAAAATAGCATCATGGGAGGAGCCAGGGGTTTATAGAAAGAAATCCTTTTCTTTTCTTTAGGGCTAAAGTGTATCAGTAGTCCCTTTCTCCTGGCTGCATAAAAAGAGAAAAATGAGATTCAGTTATCTTCATCTCGCTCCCTCCTACTGATATTCCGTCTCCTTTACTCCTTGACCCTGAAATGTTCAGCAATGGGAAAGAGAGAAAGGAAGTAGAAAGCAAAAGAGATCACCTCTGACTGGAAATGTCACCTCCGTTACTGAAGTGTGGTGGGGACAGGATGAGGGCTTGGGACCACAGGTGGAGAGCGAGTCATGGAAATGGGACCAACTGTGGGAGAACCTCAGGGTTATCACTTGGGGAGTCATGGAGATCTCGGGCCAGGTAAAGTGGGAGCTGGCATCTATTCAGATACTTCAAGATACTATTCAGATATTTCAGATACTTCAACAGAACCAAGTTGTGGGTCAAAACCAGGCAGGCTGGGTGGCCAGGTGGCTCATTTGGTTAGAGCATGTGCTCTGAGCAACAGGGTTGCCGGTTCGAGTCCCACATGGGCCAGTAAGCTGCTCCCTCCGCAACTAGATTGAAGACAACGACTTGAGCTGAGCTGCCGCTGAGTTGCCGGTGGGCGGCCGGATGGCTCAGCTGGTTGGAGCGGGTACTCTTAACAACAAGGTTGCTGGTTTGCAACTAGATTGAAAATGGTGACTGGACTTGGAGCTGAGCTGTGCCCTCTGCAAATAAGATTAAAGGGCAACAACTCGAAGCTGATGGGTCCTGGGAAAAACACCCTGTTCCCCAATAAAGTTAAAAAAAAAAGCAGGCAGGAAGTCCAGAATCAGAGGGTCCATCAGCCACTCAGGGCCAACGGAATAAAAATTCAGCCCTCAGGGCCTGCCGAGTGGTGCATTGGTTAAGAGCTGGCTTGAGACGCCAGAGGGCCCCGGTTCGGATCCCATATATGAGGGCCAGTGACATTGCCCTCTACAGCTAAGATGCTGAACAGCAGCTCAACTTGGAGCTGGGCTGCCGTGAGTCACTGGCGACGGTGTAGGCTGCAGCCCCTGCTGCAATGGGTTGCCATGGGCTGCCGTGTGTAGCCAGCAGCCAGCGTGAGCAGCCAGCAGCCAGCGTGAGCNCTGGACCAACAAGTGAGTCCAGCCAAGATCAAGGATACGAGTGAATGAGTGGGCTATCCATCATCTCCCTTCTCTTCACAGAAATATGGTCCCTGCGGTCCCCACAGAATGACATACTTTCCTGGTCAGAGGCTCCCAGAGCTGTGGGCTCATTGCTATTGATACCAGTCACTGGGGGAAAGGCCATGTCAGCGTTTGGTGATCTGCCTGCAAAATGCATTTTTTTTCTTTTTTTTTTTTGCGGTGGTGCAGCATGTGTTTGCTTTGGGAACCCATATATTAGCATTTAACGGCAATAAAGAAAACGGATGGCAGTAAGCAGAGCTTGTGAGGAGCATGCACAGATATGAAGCATGCGTATGAAGAACATTACTGCTATGAATCTATCCGAGAAGCCGGGGATGGAGGTGGGGGAGGGGATTAGACCTAAGAAAAGTGTTGCATATAAAGATGCTCATCCAAGTGTTTGGCACACAAAACAGGCTTGGAAGGTCAGCTCCCATCGGCTAACTGGCTTGGATCCTCTCTTTATTCCTGGAACTTCTTTCTTTCGAAGTTGACTGTGAATTTAAAAACCTATATTCTCAAGCATTTAATATGATTTTGAGAGAGGCCTTTATTTCTTTGTTATCAGCTCAGTGTGCCACATTGTGGGAAGCCCCCAGAAGACATTTTGACATCAGGAAAGTGCAAATATTCAGGTCATGGAGAGAGCTTTTCAGTGAGAACTCCAGCTTAGCAGAACCTGGGGAGAAACAGCGTGCTGGGCAGACAACAGCTTGTATATTATGGACTCTTGATCACTTCCCCACCCCCTTCTCTTCCTCTCTGTCCTACAGGGCTTCAGAGAGGTCCAATTCCCTTCCATTTTTAAAGGCTTCCAGTATATTAAAACATAAAGTCTGAACCTTCTTGTAGTCTGTTTTAGAGGTTTGCATTGAATAAATCGATGCCATAAAGCACAAACCCCAAGCTAATTCTTTCTGTTCAGAGCTCAATTGCAGCTTGATTACAATTCACAGTGCACTGGAGGTGGTGCATTCTGAAGACTGGATATGAGTTTAAGCCTGGGTGGTAAATGTCTTCTTTCAGCCATTCAGCGTCTCTGTGTGACTGATATAGGACTTCATGTGGAGATGACTTCACATCTGAATTTGAATCCCTTTGTGAATGTGAGAGCTTGTCCAAACAGATTTCCTGGGCCCCTGCCCATTGATGAGGGACAGGGTGATGTGTCAGAGCCCACAGAGGTGCCAGGGCCTGTTGATTGAATGAATTAATTCACTGTGTGGTGCAGAGAGTCAGGAGAGACCACTCATGGGAGGTGGAAGTCAGGAAGTGTTATAATGTGTTCTCCTTTCACTGGTGGCTCATGCATTTGGGTGGGGGGCTGCTGTTTCCTGGATTTCATGCTTTTCCAGATTGGAGGAGGCTAGGAAACAGCAGTACCAGAAACTCGCCCAAGTCTGCCTCTCCCAGCAGTGCCGACTTGAGCAGAGCCTACCAGAGTGTGGCTGCATAGCATGCCCCCTCAGATTAGATGCGCCTTATCTGACTCAGGGGTGAGTGCTAAATGCTTGTTGGAGAGCAGATCTCCGGAGAGACGGCATCGTTTCAGCTCAGCAGCAGTCACTGAGGACATGTCTTGCCATGATGGCAGAGGCCACGGAGCAGATGGCCCGGAATGGAAGGACAGGAGCCGTACATGGCGTAGCATGAGTAGCTAAAGTCTCTGCGTGATACTCCAGTGAGCTACCGCACGCATGCTCTGTGCTTGGGCCACATTCGTGTTCTTATGGCTCAACTTCCACTAGGAAGCCTACCTTGGAAGTGACACCTACCCTTACCTACTGCAAGCCGCTCTTAACAGCTCTGCAGAGCTCACTACTATTTTGGAAGGAAGGGGAGTTTTTTTCTGAGGAGTTGGGGGCTGGACGGAGCGACGCTGGGAGGGTTCTCTTGGGTCTCAGGTTCTATTGCCTTGCTTGTCATGGGGAGCTCAGTGATGCATTCAAAACTGAGTGCCCCTGTCCCCTCTTCCAGATGGCTTTCTCAACCAAACACTGACACAAGAGGGGAAAGTCCCTTTCCTTCAAAGTGTAATTGGCCAGGTTAATGTACTGATGAAGGGCGTGGGTGTCAACACGTGTCCATTGGTGTCCTGGGCAAGGAGGTATATTAAGTCTGATGGCTTCTGTTTGCAATAATCCACCAACTGGCCAGAGTGTTCCTGGAAATCTCGGGGTGCGTTCCTGTGAAACTGGAGCCACAGGTCTACTTTTCTCTTGAAATGGGAATTGACTAGTAAGACAGACAAAGAATGGATGATAAGGCTGACGACAGAAAATAACCCAGCTTTCTACAGTTATTGTCCCAAGGAGTGGAGCTAGTGCTGCAATTCTTTTTTGCTGGGAGATACATTGAAAAAAAAAAAGAAAAGAAAAAGTCCAACCTCTCTTTAATTCAGCTCTTTTAATGACGGTGCTTGGCCCCGAGCTTTAGTACACCTGTCTGAAAGGTGGCATCTCCTGCAGGGCTCTCTGCACAGGGAACATCTGTGTTCCCCTGTTCTCTCTCATCTTGACATGCCCTGTCCCGGAGAATTTGTGAAACCATTTTTGGGGTTCCAGGACAGCACTAGCCTGGAGCCCTGATAAAGTGATTTCTCTAACAGATGTGGGTAATTAGGAACCGCTTGCTAAGTGGAGTGTGGGATGGGAAGTGTTCTTATTGTCTTATTAGAAGTGACGAGGCATGGGCAAGAATGGTGTGTGCCTGGGAAGGAGTCTGCTGACAGCTTCTTGTAACTCTCATCTTTGATTAAAATGCTTAATTGCTTCCCGAGCTCAGCATNCACACACACACTCACACACACAGCTGTGGGGCCTCTGAGGTTACATCCACGAGTCTTACTTGTGTAAGCCAAAACCCTGAGTCATCCCACACAGCTCCTTTTCCTGCATTTTCCATATCCCATTTATCACTACGTCCTTTTGATCTTCCTTTCTAAGTATTTCTCAAATCTGCTTCTCTTTCTCCACACCATCTCCACCCTACACCAAACAGCCATCATGGGTTGGACTATTGCAACGGATGCATCCCTGTTGCTCGCCCTCAGCCCTGAGCATTCGTCTTTCACTGCACTTGTCATGACAACAATTATATATTTATTTGTATGAGTGTTTGATTAATGTCTTTCTCAGAAGCAGGCTCTGACCTGGGGCCATTGTCTTCTTTGATTCATTATTGTATCTTCAGTGGCAGGCGCATATTAATAAATGAATGAGAACTCTGACATAATTCAAAGGAGCTGTTCAAGAAATGGAGAATGATGTCTCCTTGAAGGGAGGTCTTAGGGCTCTAAGCAGAGTCATGTGTATCCTGATATCCTTTATGCTGACCCAAGTCAATATGACCCAAGTAAATTGGGGATTGCCTCAGAATAGGGAGAAAATATGATAGAATGAGGATAGAAATATTTTAATGGGTTACAACAAGGTAGTAAATTTAACAAAATGAGTGGTATATGAGGTTGGGTGCCATGCCCTCACTATTTAAATAATAATTTTTACCAGTTTTAAAATCAATGCATGTTTATTAAAGCAAAAAAAAGAGGAAAAGTCCAAAAGACCATTAACCACATAAACTACTTTTAACCGTTTTCCTGTGCACATATTTTGTAATAAAATAAGATCACATTGCAATGTTTTGTAACCCATTTTTAAACAATCAACTGTCTATGTATTTAAATATTTTTCATGACCTCATTTTAGTATTATATTTCTTCATATGACTGTGTTATCTTTTAACTAATACCCTGTTGTAAGAGACTTGTTTCCAATCTTTCTTGCTGTTGTTAGTTACAATATTAGAATGAAACCTTTCACATGTCTGTTGTATCCTTTCTATATGATAAATACTTAGAGGTAGAATTGCTAAGCCAAACATATTCACATCTTAGAATTTTCTTATTTGAATTGCCAAATAGACCGCCAAAAAAAGCAATTTATATTACCACCAGAAGTATAAGACCTGATAACAACAAACCCTAGTATTATTGTGTTATCTTTTATGTAACATTTGTCAATTTGTTAGGCCAAAAATAGTTTCCTGTTATCTTTATTTGCATTTCTCATTTACTCTTTGGCCAATGTTAATTTTCTTTTATAAATTGCCTATTCATATCTTTTGCCCGTATTTTTACTGGATGTCTACTTTTTTTTATTGATTGATAAACTCATTCACATCTCTGTTGAAATACGAGTTTATCTGAGTATTAGCCACAATTTCCAAGAGGTTTTCCATGCATGTTCAGACACAGCTCCTAGCATCCTATAGTTTGGGCTGTCATTTATGCTTCATTCACATGTCTCCCTATTAAATTTGTGCAACATCATCAGGTTATGCACAGCTGGCCCCTCATGACCTCACTAGCAGCAGAACTCAGCACAGCGGGTTATCACTGCCAGGTGACGACCAGCGCCCTGCACTGCCTTACTAAGGCGCAGGTGCCCGAAGGGACCACAATGAGTGTGTCACCCAAGCTCTTCCAACCCTGAGAGGGGGTGAGAGTGTGGTTGGGGCCTCTTTACCACAGGTCTTCATAGCTCTTCGTTGTACCCATTGCCTGGGGGATGAGAGCCATACTGCTCACCGGGCAGCCAGACCAGAGTTAGCTCATTCGACTAATTCCTGCTAGCTTTGACTTCTCCTATTTGACTTCCCTTGTTTTCACAAAGCGTGCTTTTAAACTACAAATCAAATCCATCGCCAATGTCCCTGTACCTCCCAAAGCTCAAGCACCAAAGTGTTCCTTCCAACTTGACCTTATTCGGCGACAGTTATTTATGAATCCCTACTATGTGCCAGTCAATCTTCCAGATGCTGGGAATATAACAGTAAATAAATCAGACCTTGTAAGGCTCACATTCTAGAAAGGAAATGGATAATATATAATGATACAAACAAGAAATTGCATGTTGTGATAAGTGCTCTCAGGACACCCATCATCCTGGAGGTGCCATCAATCTTACGTGGT
>NW_017731395.1:3932002-3934428 GCF_001890085.2 Hipposideros armiger | reverse complement strand
GTGTGTGTGTGTGTGTGTGTGTGTGTGTGTGTGTGTGTGTGGTTTGAGGGAGAGTATGTTTGGAGGCAAACCATTATTAATACATTATTTTTGATGATAACTGAATTTAAAAGACATCTATTGACTGGTGAATAAGACCAAGAAGACAGATCCGTTAACAAATATCTATAATGCAATGGGACATGAGCCGTCAAAGGAGCATGGGACTACAGATCAGGGGAAGATTGATCCCAGGCAGGGAACTTTTGGCCTCTTTCTCTTTTCACCAGAAGAAACTATGAGAAAACATTTGAATTGGAGTTTGGAGACCATTATTCAGGTCTTGGTCTTATTAATTATGAACTGTGTGACCAAGACATTTAACTTCTCTCAGATGAATACTGGACATTGAAGTGATAGAATTTGAAATCCTGGATTCAGCTGTGCCTTTAGTCGGCCATCACTCTTGGATTTTCCAGTCCTGTGAGTCAGTAGAACCTCATCTGTTAAATGGGTACATCACTTCTGCACAGCCTGTCCCATGGGGCTCAATTCAGCATGATAGCAGCTGTGAAGATGCCTTATGGTCTGTCCAAGGCCGAGGTAGAGGTTTTTAGGATAACCAAAGGATGTCTGTGAAGTACCACAGTTTCTTCAATTGTAGGATACTTTTTCAGGACAATAGAAGAAAAAAAGTGCCCATGGGAAATCAGAAAGTCTATGCCTCACCTCCCAGGGACCCACTATTTTAACCCCTCAAGTCATAGCACAGCGAAGACACAGCAGCCCCAGCCCAAAGACCCAGGCTGATGACAAATGGGGTTATTTACAAAGAGTCTAGCAGATGAGGCCACTTCCTTCTAGCTTGGCTACTTCCGAAAGTGCTGTGAATGGTACCTCGAGGTCGCCCAGAGAGGAGGAGATCAAGAAACAATGGAAAGTGTGTATGTAAAAGGTGTGTGTGTGGCCCAGTGAGTTGTATTTACGGAACAAGGGTGGGAATTGTATCCACAGTGTCACCGTGAGAGGCGGTTAGAAGCCGGTCTCCTTGGTAGATTTCTGTTTCTCTGAAACTGCTGACGAGACTTGTTTCAGCTCCACAGTGGAAAAAGAGACGCCTGCTCTGCCACACCATTCAGAGAACCTGGTCCGGAGTGTCCAGGCGAGAGTGGCTAAGCATGAATTACCTTGAGAGTTAGGCAAACGTGAGAACCGCCCGCCAGTGGGGTAAAACGTGAGCTGGCTCGTCTGAGAAAGCCCGCTCTGCTCTGGGCTCTGCCTGCCCCTGCAGCTCCCCCTCTTCCCACTTCCTGCCTTGTCTCATTCACCAGAGCAATGCCAAGCTGGCCTGTGTCACCCACTCTCCAGCTCATCTTCAGTTGTCCACTCCCGTGGGCCCTCTTTGTGGGAAGTCTCCCTGCCCCACCTCACCTGGCCTGCTGCTACTGACACTTGAACTCTCAGCCCAGGTGTCGAGTCTCCAGGAAGCGTTCCTCCTGCCTTTCCATGACCCCTTCACTGCTCCTATCGTACCTGGTTTCCATCTCTATGATGACACAGAAACTCATTGCATTATGTGTGTCTGCTCATATATGTTTCTACCACTGGCTTATGAGCTCCTCGTATTATGGACTCTGCTTCATTCATTACCCAAAGCTCCTTATCCCATGTCTGAGCGCTTGGCAGTTATATGACAGTCACTGAAATGACTTATGAATGAAGGGAGTAAGGAACGTATAAATACTTGCCAACGTTTCTGTCACAGCTACCGTTCTATTCCTGTGCTCTTTCTAGCCACGTAACGCTTCCCTTGGATTTAGCAGACATGGAAAGCGCCAGGAGGTACTATTGATAATTCTGTCTCCTTGTTTTTTGCTTGTTCTCAAAGGCAAAATGGATTCTTCCTGCACTAACACTTCCCCATTGTGTATTTCCAGCCTTGCACACGTGGTCACTCCCTGAGTCCAGGACTGGGCAGCAGCGCAGGCTCCTGATTGAGTTGTCACTTTACTGTGGACTCACTCATCTGAGCTTCTTGAGGCTTCACTGTGAAGCCAGGGGATGTGCTTTTTAGAAATTCCGCTCACTGCTTCCTAGAGCTTCTCTACACTGCCAGGGTAGACGCGTGTATTGAAACAGGAGACAGAAATACATTTCAATACCGGTTGTTCACATTCCTACTTCTTCCTTTATGTAGCCTGCCTGTGTGTCTTGCCTGCATCAACGGAAAGTACATTCAAAAGTACACAATTTGAAAGTGAGACATTAAGTAGCCCTGTGTAAAATGACGCCAGCAGAAGGCAGGATTGGTTCCTAGCATATTCTCTCTCTTGTATGCACCCAGCACCCGAACTTTTCAGATCTGCACGTCTCCATCCTACGTGCTATGGGACGCAGTGCTTCGTCCATCATCCAGGCGTGGTTGTCAGGCTGTGCCGATCTAGCCT
>NW_017731395.1:3927824-3930122 GCF_001890085.2 Hipposideros armiger | reverse complement strand
ATACAAATCTATCACAATTCCATTGACTCCATTCCCACACTCTACTCCACATCCCATGACTATATGTGTATATATAATTATAGTTGACATGCAATATGCTTTTTTAATGACTTAAAAAAATAAAAATGAAGGGGAAAACCCAAGAAAAACAAAACTTCAGAACGATTTCAAGTGCTTGGTAGGGAGGAAGGTTATTTCTCAAATCTTTCAGAAAAATGCCTCTGAAATGCAAACATTTATTGTTTATAGATCCTGCATGGAAATAAAATAGACATTCAATCTTGGTTTTCTATGTCCAACAACGATGGACACCAGTGTTCCTATTTTTTTAATTCAGAATACCCTGGAGTGACAATTAGGGACATTGATTCATTGTCATGACCTTATGCTTAGATTTGCAGCATGGCCCTGGCCTTCAGGCTACCACTGTTCTCTTTTTCTGAGAGTTCATTTTCTTTACTGGTAGAGTCAGAAACTCAACAGTAGAATGTGAAGGGATGGCAGGCATCGGAAGAGAGTTTAATAAAGGAGCTATTTTCAAAGGAGAAGGCAGGGTCTAAAAAGCCATAAGGGACAGCGTAGTCCCTCGGATGAAGTAATGGAGGGTGAAGGGTGTGTGGAGAGGCCTGTGGAGGTGGAACCCAGAGACAGAATTGTGTGGCAAAGGCTGCCTGATCCGAGCATTGCTTCCATCTCACAATCACACAGGACTCTGCAGGGAGAGGCGCACTCACCCTGTCTCCCCACACCTCCCCCCCCCTTTCTGCCAGTGTTCCCATCAGCTGGACCCAACCAGGAGCCAGAAAGCCTATAGATGCTGGTGGTACAAGCCAGCCTCCCAGGACACAAGGAAGGCAGGTGAAGAGATGGAGAGAGGGTGGTGGTGATAAGGGCAAACGGAAGACAGCCAGCATAACATTAATGAGGCTTTGTCAGAGATGAGCATGTTTTTCTTCTGGTTTATGCAGCACAGGACTCTGAGTGGTCAGCCATTTCCTATTCTACATGGCTGCGTTTCCTGGGTGTGCTGTGGGATTCCCTACTTGCCTGGGAGAATGGCTCTGCCCCAGAGTTGGAGGAGAAAAGAGCGTGTGAAACATGGAAATCTCTGCCCCTAAGGTCTCTGTGGTTTCTAAGAAGTCCTTCTGGGGGTCATGAACCTGGAAGAATAAGAACTGAAAGTGACGCCTGTCTGGTGGTCAGATGAAGTGCCTGATGGCCTCCTCCCTGGAAGCACCTAAAGAGCCTCTCATGCCCAGGCTCTGTCTTTCCTGAATGCCCCTTCCTCATCTCTTTGTGTTTCTCTCTTTCTGTTTCCTCCCCTGTGTTTCCTCCCATGCTGGCCACTGGTCAGCAAGTGGCCTTAACAGATTCTACTGGGCTCCCTGTTACGCGTCCAGACACTGCCGTTTTTCCAGTGTGGGCTAGTTTGGCCATTGTCTGCAAGGCATTGGAGAAGTCGGGGTGGGGCTGGGGCTGAACGTTCCAAGCTTCGAATCATGGCTTGTTCTTTCTGGCAACCAGCCCCCATCCAGGAGTCACCTCATTAGAGCCAAAGATGCTCCTAGTGTTCTTATCACTTAGGAATTTACAAGGGTGTTAGGAGCCCTGTGTCAGGGACAAGGTCAAAGACCAAATACTAGACAGAGTAAGACATGCTCCTCGTGTGTCTATCACTTAGGAAACTACAAGGGTTTCAGGAGCTCTGCGCCAGGAACCAAGGGAGAGACAAATACATATGTTTTCTATTGTCTTAAAATGAGTGATTGTGTTTCAATAAAACTTTATTTACAAAAACCAGAAGCAGCCTGGATTTGACCTGTGGGCCAGAGTTTGCTGGCCCCTGGCTTAGAATAAAACTTGACACATAGTATGTAATATATAAGCATTGATAAATCAAAGGGACTAAATAAATAAATTCCATGTGAGATGGTTATATTTTAAACGTGATTATCAAACACACTTGTACCGCAGCTTTGTACCTAAGATAAATACAATGAGATCTGGATAAAAATTCACAGGTACACACTCATATACCCTCACATACATCACTCCCCCCCCCACTTAGCTCCCCCCACACACACACACTTTATCATACATCACGTTATGGTTTATCAGCCCTGTTTAACCCATTACTCGCTGACCTCTCTTGCCACCCAGATGTGCTGAGTTATACTCCTCTATGACCTGGCTTACTGTGCTTGGGGAATGCAAGCTACTAATTTTAGTGGGATCCAAGCACATATCAAATCACTGTCAAATCACATAAAAATCATATCACATTCCTTAGGCAGCTAT
>NW_017731395.1:3917384-3922594 GCF_001890085.2 Hipposideros armiger | reverse complement strand
ATATATGTTTATATCACTGTCGTGCATCTAATAGAAAGCAGAATATTAGCAAAATAAATTGGTTAATGTTTTCTAAAACTTCTTCACATTGAGAGTCTGATTTTTCTGAACCCTTTTTCAGTTCTGTCATCACTGTCCACATTTTTCCACTCACTGCTGTCCTCTGAGTCATCAAGAGCTTTCCTTAGACATGTTCTTCACTGTGTCTCTTGCGTTTTCCTCTGGGCCACTTACCCTTTTCTACATGTTTTGACGCAGGTACTTTTTTGATCTTACAAGAAAATGGCAACCAGAAATTTTATTGCGTCTTCAGCATGTCTTAAGTGCTATGTGAACTGAAATGCTTAGGGTTTGCATTTGTCCAGACAAGCCCCAGGAATAGCAACCAAGATCATGTGGACGCCGGCAATGGCAACTCTGTCTTGATGACCCCCTGGCCAAGAGTGGTGTTGATTATTAGATGAACCTCGGTTTAACAGATGTTAATATGTGGAGAAAAAAGCACATTTTACAATTCACTAAATAGTGTTTTTAAAATGTAAGAGGTGAATAGATTCCTTCAAGCCATTAAAAACATCAGATACGGACGTAATAGAACATTTCTAAAGAAGCCATAGCGTGGGGTTTTGAGGGAGATGCATCTATGAGTAATGGACTCGCTCCTAGGATGTACGAAGCCTGATGCTCATCTTTATTGTTAATGTCACAGACTCAGTGAGGGGAAGAGAACTCGGTGTGTTTCATGCCCTGCTTTCTCCAGCCCATTCTAGGTGCAGATACTAATACCTTCTTCCTGAAGCCTCTGTTCTGCTAGGACTTAAGCCATGCTGACTCGGGAGACTTGCGTATCCCATCAGCCTTGTGGTCTTGTGGCATGAAAAGCATGTAGCTGCTACACCTTTCTGGTGGCGCAGGGTGAGTCAGGGTGTTGTCGTTCTTGGCCCTGTATGTAGCCTTCTCCTGAAGTGGAATGTGGGTTCCCACCCTGCAGCTTTGGCTTCCTACTTGCTTCTCCCTTGCAGCTGGTATACCGGCCACTTCTATACTTCTGTTTCATCAGGTCAGATTTTGCTAGGACGTGGTTGCCAGTTAAAGACCTCTCTGTACTGCCCAGTCCTTTGGGGGAGTTTTTAAGGGAGTCCTTGCTTTCCTGGGCTCTTAGGCAGTTTTCTGCAGACTCATCTTCCAATGATACCCAATCCCTTATGCCAGCTGAAGTCCTGGGAGAACCCGCTCAACTCAGGATCCACTGGGGATGAAAATGAGTGGAGCATGCAGGCTTTTGAAAAGCTGGTACCTTGAGGAGGACTTATCCCTGGAGAAGAGCCATCTGCGGTTTTCCGAGAGTTCCAAAGTCTTAAAATGAGTGGATGTCAAGATAGTAATGTTCTAACTATTAGATTGGACTTCAGATAGCTGTTAAGTTACATATTAAGTGGTCGGTGTCTTATCTGAGGACTTCGCAGCCATTGTAACTGGAGTGTTAAACCGTGCCCCCTAACGTCCACATGTGGGAACTGTTAAGGTTAAATTATTAACCGGAAGCCATATTGGTAGAATAGATGAGGTTCCATAATCAGGTTTTCTGGCGTGTTTAATTAAAATGGCCTATTGTAACTTTTCTTTGTTAATTTGTTCCCTTGATCATCACTTAAATTAAAATCTTGGCTCTTAACAGTTTTATTTTATCAGCGTTACATTTGTTTGATTTCAAATGACTCATGATTTGCAGGAATAATCATGACTATTTGATTATTAATGATGTAGTTTTATTATTCTTTCTTATTTGTTGTTTTTTGTTATGTTTATTATTAGTTATTTTTCAGAAGATATTTGCACATCATTGTGTATGTGACCCTCCTTTCTTAAATATATTACAAAGGCGTTTTGAGATCGTTTTGGAGGACACATCATTTAAATGCTGTCAGATACCCAGGTAATTTATCAGGAATTGGACAGCACGAATTGCAGCTGGGAGACTAATCACAGCCCATTCTCTGAGCCAGGCGATAAGTCCCATAGACTTGGGTTTAGCTGTTAACGCAGGTGGTACATCCAGGCTCCATTTCTATCAGAGCCAGAATATATTAGAAGTAGAACAAGTCCAATGGCTTTCTAATGTCATGCGTATTTACCCTTTCTTCGGCTCAGTGGGCTTTGGTATTAAATTCCACTTATCATACATCCAGACATGTAGAGATAGTCTAGACTTTTACAAATCAGGTAACCTCATTTGAGTCTAGCTTTTTCCATGGAGAAAGAGTGCTGGAGCAGAGGGAGAGGAGTAGTATTTCAGTGCTTCTCTGAAGGAGCTTTCTCTTACCTCTCTCCTTTGGAATAACNGCCACTCAGCCGGCCCTCGCATTCTTCCTGGTTACCTTCTTCAGCACCATTTTGTTAGACATGGGAGCTTTCTGAAGCTATTAAGCCCTGTGACCTCACTAAACCCCACGTCTAATTAGCTTCAAACCTATGGGTGTCCTCAGAAGAGTATGAAAGAGCCCAGCATTTTCCAAGCTGTTGTAAAATGTCATAAAATGTGTCAGCCAACCTGAAGGCAGCCAAGTTATAAACCCTTAATGGGGCTGAGAATGGCCATTGACCCTCAAAAATAGAAGCAGCAGCAAAAATAAGACCTGTTTCTAGGAGTCCTGTGGCTTCTTTCTTTCATGCCTTTATGCTTACGCCCAGGGTCTAAAACTTGGAATCTGGTGTTTACGCTGTCCAAGCTGGCACGCCCCAGAGAATACAGGGTCTGGGGAACGTGGCTGGCATTTATTTTGAAGGTGCAGTTCACTCCATGCAGCAGCCCTCGCTGAGTCTGTTTTGTAATTCCACACAGGCCTTCCCTATACCTAGAAGCCTCCAGAAACTTCCTACGAGGATCAGTCAGTTGGCATTTGTCCTGATGCTGAGGCCAAGTTGTCTGTCCTCTATGCTGTTTTCTATTATGAGATCAATTGGCCCAAGTGCTTGATTGGATGAAGCTCTGAGGTCTTTTAGATTCCATGATGACCCTTAGACTGGGATAGCCACAGTGGGGAGCCCGCCATTTTACCCAGTGTAGTTCTGGAGGTTCAAGCTGGAGACTGTTTTGGGTTCTCCCAATCACCTCTCTCCTTCATCTACAGAGGTAATCGGAGTTGACTGGAGAGCCACAGATGATTGCCTTTCTGACCTCTTGGCTACCTTGACTCATCCCATCATCAGATTAACCATAGTTCATGAGGCAGCTGTTTAAATGTCAGGGAACATTTAGAACCTGGAGTGGAATGCCTGGAAGAAAGGTTGAAGCATGGAGAGAACAATTAAAGAATTCAGATAGCTGGGTCTATTCAGGTCAGAGTCATTACATGAGAGAAGGACTGCTGGACCTGGCCAAAGGCAGCTGGCCGAATGCCAAAGAGAAGGGCAGGAGGTATAGATAGAGCCTTCAAGGGCAGTGCAAGTACCAGACCAGGTCAGAATTGCAGCAGCCCCAGAGATAAAAATGCAGATGTTCGATGAGTGGTGTCAAGTATTTTGAGTTGCAAATGAATTGTTTTGACATTGTTATTGTTTGGCTTTGGTGGCAGTGGTCGTGGGAAGGATGTGTGAAACTAAAATTATCAAGGTTTGGTGCAACCCTTTTTAAAATGCCTTTCAAGGAACACGAATTCAGTGGGAAGTTAATAGGCATTAAAAGAAAGAAGCACGGTTCATAAGTCAAATAATTCTGGGAAATTCTGGCTTAAGCAATGTTAAACACCCAAGTGCTTCCTAAAACCCGAAATACACATTTATGCACCATGAATCCACGAGGTTGGTATACAAGATGCAGGGTTTCCCTAACTTACCTGAGCATGAAGCTATTTCTAATGGACCATCTGGCACAACTAGTCTTCGGGGGAACAAATTTGGGGGAATGTTGGTGTAGCACATGCCAGAGGGAGACACAGTTCTAATTTCTGGGTATTTTAGCCACTGAAGAAGGGGCTGCAGAGGGCACAAAAATGGATGTTCCCCTACTTCAGGATTTCTCCGAAACCTGAGTCCGGCACTGGTACTTAAAACACTAAAGGTGATATGTTGTGGAGGGTAATGGTCAACTGTTCCTGTGGGTGAGAAAAGACAGGTTAAGTTCAACACCCAGCATTTGGGAATTCTGTAAAGTTAGGATTCGGACCCACTTGTTAGATTATGTATTAATTGGCTTCTGGGAGCTGTTTTGCGGGGTTTATGAGGATTTGGATGCATTTAGGATGGAGGGAAGCGGATAGGGAGATTCAATGTAGGCATAATAAGCCTTGAGGGGTTCTTCATTTAGCTGAAAATAATATTGCCCCAGGGTTGCTGTGGTGGCAGCTAAGGGGTATCCTGGAAATGGTTAGCTTGTTCTGGGCAGTTTCTTTATATCAGGAGAAGGTAATTGGCTAGAATGAATGAAAAGACAGGACAATTATGGTCAACTATTTTCACATCTTGAGTTTTGAAGGTTATTGAAACATGCTTACCTACCTGTTTGTGATCTCTCTCTCTATGGTTCTTTAGGACTTGGTCCTCTAACTAAGTGGAACTTCACCAGTTAGTTCTCCAGTATCATTTTGCCACTGCTTAGGACTTTGGGTTGCTACTGAACCTGTTTGTAGTGCAGTTTCCTTGTCTAAATTGGGCACGGTAATTTAACCTGTGTTACTTTTCTCCTATTATTAATTAATTCATTAATTCACTGAATAATATTTTTGGAGACCTGTTTTGTACTGGGCACTCTTCTGGCCATGGAGGGAGTCACACTGCTGAGCAAAACAGAGTTTAATGTTCCTGTAGAGGAGGCAAAACAGCAAAGAAATAAACCTATAATTTAATATCAGATAGCGATTAGTGTTACGAAGAAGAATAAAGCAACATAGGGTATTAGTGAGGTAGGAAGGTCAGGAATGGCATCTTTGAGGAGGTGAAATTTGAATATAGACTAAATGAAGTGAGGGATTGAGATATTAAATGTCTTAGAGAAATAAAAACAGCAGATGCAAAAGCCTGTGGTGTGAATGTGCTTGGCAAGATAAGGTAATTGCTGTAACAACAACAAACAACATCCACCATATTTCAGTGATTGAATGCAATAAAAATTTATCTTTCGGGCCGGCCGAGTGGCGCGATGGTTAAGAACTCGCTTGGGATGCCAGAGGGCCCCGGTTCGGATCCCACATATGAGGGCCAGTGACGCTGCC
>NW_017731395.1:3894271-3911479 GCF_001890085.2 Hipposideros armiger | reverse complement strand
ACTCTCTTTCCTATTTGGGCTGCCACCTCCTAGCTTGCATGGCAGGATTTAAAGAAATGAATTGACTTCTTCTATCGGCCTAACAGGTTCTTGGCTCTTAGGTCTCTCTGAGTGACCATTGTTTCCTGGAAATCGTCTTGGTGTGATTTCATATGCTTTCTGAGAAAGCCAGGCCCTGGTTTGTAATACATCATGCATTGTATTAACGATATGGGCTGAGTCCAACCCAGTGGAGCATATCAGAGGCCTTGTGATCACGTTTCCTAAAGCGTGATCTGGGTTTTGCGTCAAGTACTCAGAGGGTGGTCTTGCCCTGGACTTTGTAGCCCCAATATCTTTTTATCCATTTTCTTTTTTTCCAACCTTTTAATAATGCTCTCCATGTGCTTCAGTATCCTCTCTGGGTTTCTCATGTTGAGCTTTTTTAAAGAAAATTATTAAAAAAAACCTGTTTATGAGGGATAATTTCAAACACATACAATAACATAGTCAGAAGAGTGTCATGGAACCCAGGTGTCCATAACCCATCTTCAGCTTCAACAATTATCAAGTCTGTGTCCTCTTTCCTGACCCTACCCTCACAGGAATTATTTAAAAATAAATCGAAGACACCATGTCATTTTACCCATAAATACCTCATGAATTAATAATTGTTAAGGGGTTTTTATAAATATAACCATCAGGTCACTATCCACCTAACAAATGAACAGTTCCTTAATATTAAATTATATTAAAGATATCATAAAAAATTTTTAATTTTAAATTAACATACAGAAAAACAGCCATTTTGCATGAGGTCTTGTGAATTTTGACACATGTAAGAATACAGAACCGCTCCATCACCCCCTCAAACTCTTCATGACTTTGTAATTACAGTCTCCCCACATCCATAAGAGAACACCATATAAATGGAATAATGCCGTATGTACATACTCTTGTATCTGGTTTCTTTCACTTAGCATAATGCCTTTGAAATTCATCCAAGTTGTTCCATGTATCAGTAGTTCTTCCCTTTTATTGCTATATTGTGTGGAATACAATGAGTACTGTTTCACTATATGGATGTTCATTGTATGGACATTTGGGCTATTTCCAGGTTTTGGCAATTATAAATAGAATGATTATAAACTTTGTATCAGGTTATTTTTTGTGAACATAAATTTTCTTTTCTCTGAGATAAAGGCTCAAAAGTGAATTGCTGAGTCGTGTTGTAAGTATATGTTTACCTTTAAAAGAAACTGCAAAAACTGTTTTCCACAGTGGCTGTGCCACTGTGTATTTCTCTCCCTCAATGCATGAGGGTTTCAATTGTTTCATACTCTTGCCAGCACTTGGCATTGTTAGAATTTAAAGTGTCAGCCNGGAGAATAATTAGGTTTTTCTCCGATGGCTGCATCTCAGACAAGGGGCTGATCTGGGCCACATGATGAGTTTTGGCCACCGAGGGACTTCAACTTCTCCATGCCCTGAGCTGCCAGCTGGTTTAGAAGTCCCACCTGCCTAAGGAATGCCTTTGCTTTCCTGGGTGCAATTCTAAGCAGACTCTGACACAGCTAGAAAATTTGCTGACTGTAATTAGAGAGGCAGCCAGCTGTTCCTGAAGCAAGCGGACTGTTTATGTGCCCTCCTGGTTAAGTCAGTTGAAGGAGTTCGTTCAGTAATAGCTGAGCTGGGGTTTTTTTTTTTTTTTCTAATTTAAAGGCGGAATGAAAGCAATAGAACATTTTTGCCAGTTACATTCTGTTTTGAAACGATGAATCATCCTCATGTTTGTGCTCAAAGGCACCTAGTTAGGTGCAGGATGATTTGCAGACTAATTTTGTACAGGAATCACCTTGTGACAGCAGATCAATATCAGTGTATGTGTTTTCTCTGGGGAAGAAGAAAAAAAGCGCACGTCTTGCTGATCAGGAGAAGAGCTGCTACTTCTCAAATATATTATTGTAATGTTTTTACATAAGTCGAAAGGTCATTTACAATGACATTAAACAAGTTAACAAAGAAAATCTTCATTCATGTTTTGAGTGCAAGACTCAGTGAGATCCTATAAACAGCTGTTTACTCTTCCTTTAATTAATTTCAAATTGGATGACATTGCAGTTTTAAGTGCTATTGAAACTCCCTACTTTCTGGATTCTCCTCCCTTCCCTTCTATCTTTCTTTCCTTTCCCTTCAGACAAAGAAATCTGGAGGCAGGGAAGGAGAACAGAAGAGAGCCTTGAAGAAGCAGGGGCCAGTGTCAAGGACATGAAATAACCTTGAGAAGTCTGGGCCACTCGCTGATTTATCTAGCTCTGGTGGCAGTGGGGGAATGTATGGTAGAATCATTTTCAATAGGTGCATTTTCAGCGCAAGCTAGGGATATGACTGATGGGTGGAAAATGTCAGGAAACTTGAGATCCAAGTGGAAGGGAGTAAAATCGCTTCTGTCCATTTTCATTATGAGAGAGCGAATGCTATTGGGCAATTCAAATATGACAATTTTTACTGAGGGACCAGGTATAAATGATAAGACATAAGTTCAAACAAAGAGTTCTTAACTCTTCTTTCTTCCTTTGTTGCAGAGGGCCAGGCTCAGTAAGGAAAGAACCAGGTTATATAATGAGTGCTTCCTTTTCATGCTTCCTCTCGTTGTTAACCATTTCCATAGATCTGCAAGTTCTGTGAATTAGTTGTTCTTTTTTATTATACATGCAACTTTTTATTATACATGCAAAAATAATATTATCATTATTGTTAGTAGTAGTATTTTTAACCTACTGTTTCTGCTTTCTTTACTGGTGTCTCACATTCCTTTTTTTTTTTTTNCTATCTTTACTCCAATGTAAATTCTTGCTTCCATTGTCATAAATTAAATGACCATATGTGGATGGGCTTATTTCTGGGCTCTCTATTCTGTTCCATTGGTCTATGTGTCTGTTTTTATGCCAGTACCATACTGTTTTGATTACTGTAGCCTTATAGTATGGTTTGATGTTGGGTAGCGTGATACCTCCCACTTTTTCTCTCCATTTTCTAAAATAAATCCAGTTCAATAAGATCAGTATCACATGTACAAACTTTTGCTTTGGAAATTTCCTGCCAAAGAAACGAAGCATTTTCTTTTCAAATCATTTTGTGTTGAAAAGCAAGTGCCTCTGAAGTGATCGAGGTCAGTGACAGCCAGGCAGGGGTAACCACAAACAATTACGGGGTGTGAGAATGAAGGGGGCAGGTAGGACTGCGGTCATCCTCTACTAAAATTCAAGACAAATCAAAGTTTTCCAACTCCATGAGAGAAAGCAGAGAATATTCCAGAAAAGGAGTATTGCTAACACGCCGTGAGTTTAAAGTATTTCCAGAGCACTGGTGGGTGAAGCCAGCCAGCTGTGCGTTCAGCTTCTAGTTATGAAAGTAACTCCTGGAAGGAGGCCCCACAGGAGCAGATAACACATGGCATTAAGATAGAAAATAAAAAGAATTACAGCGCATCTCTATTGGGAGCAATAGAGAGAAATGAGTGTATACATTAGCGGGACCTGTTCTTTAGGGACTTAAAGAAGGGAAAACTTAAGTGTTAAAAGTAATGTCAGTGATAATAGTACCTTCTAATTGCAAAATTTTGTAGCTACAGTGGTGTGGCAGGGTCTCCAAGGCCATCCCGGATTCAGTGACTTGCTAGGAGGGCTCATCTGCCTCATCTTTTAGTTGTACTCATGGCTGTGATTTATTTCAGCAAAAAGGTGAGAAGCAGAAGCAGCAAAGGGAAAAGGTGTATGACAGGTCCAGAGGAAAACCAGGTGCAAGCTCTCAAGGGCCCTCTTGCACTGGGTCACACAGGACGTGCTTCATCCGCTCAGCAACAAGTCATGGCAACACATGTGAAATGTTGTCAGCTGGGAAGCCTATCAGAGGCTCAGTGCTCAGGGTTTTCATTGCGGGCGGGGCAGGGGGGGGGTCACCATATAGGCAACTTCCGCTACAGAAATGCCAAGATTCCAGACTTCCAGAAGGACAACAGGTCTTGAGCACAAACCATACTGTTTGTATAACCAGTTTAGGCACACACAGCAAACAATTCATAAGTTAGGGTGCTGGGACTCCTCCTGAAATCCAAGTTTCCAGATACCAGCCAAAGGCCAACCTTGTAAGAAAGCCTTTCTAAGGATGGCCTGCTATGGTAATGCTTGTCTGCACAAGTGGCACGAAGCATGATTGATTGGGAAACTGCCATAAAGATAAGCTTAGTGTAAATGTTCAAGCAATGGGATTTCTGAAGTTTAGTTTGAGTCTCCTAAGAGGAGATGGACTGAAAGTGGCCCTTGATGGAATAGGATAAAACTCCGCTGGTGGGATAAAACTCCCACTTCCATGAGAATTCCATGTTTACGATAATTTCTCCCACTCTTTCCACCCCCATCTTTGCTCTGAGCATGACCTGGCCAATCATTTGAAAATAAACTCTTGTATTTTAAAATAACATGAGAAATTCTCTTCTGGGACAACATTTGCGAATTCTTTTGCTTGTTGGGATGAAAGCTACTATTGAAAGGTGGAGTTCTTACTGGACTCCCAGCACGTTTCCAAGTGGCACTGCAAGTGTCCATATAAGGGTTTTTCTCCGTGTGAGTGTGAGTTGTTAATATTACACGTTCCGACATCGTGGCTCAGTTTGTTTCTATGGACACTCTGAGCATGGTATGTCAAGTGTGCCATTAAACCTGATCTTCTCTAAATTTCATACTTCTGGCCCCATAAACAACGAAATGAGATCTTTTTTTTTCTTTTCTCCAGTCTTTAGAAAGTAACAAATCTCTTCTGGAATGGGAATAGAAATGGCATGCCTTTAATCAGAGATTCTACACATGAAAAAAGACCTTATTCGGTCATCCAGCTTGCAGCTGGGTTTTTCTCTGTAGAGTTGCCGGTGTTTAAACAGGGCCAGATTCAAGGTTCCAATATGTCTCTGAGAAGCTCTGCTCCCATCCAATGAAGCTGGGAATTTCACCTAGAAGGTAATTGTGTCACCTGTCTAGGAGCCACTGCTTATAACTGGTGAGGAAATGTCACATTGTCATGGTGACAGGAGGAAAAGAGCTGGTGCAGGGCTTCGTGGGGGAGGGGAAGAAGGAGTAGACAGTCCACAGTCTGGGACATGGGGAGTGGGGGCACTCAGAAACGGGGGTGTGGTAGACACACGGGTAGGGAGTAAGGACCCGCTGTGACGAGGGGAGTCATAAAGGAGCGTGAAACAGCAGCTTATGCCCTAAAGGGTTATCATAAAATGAATGCAGCAGGAAAGTCCAAATGTGAATTTAAGAACAATACAGAACATTCTTTATCCTCTATTGTAGAATCCAATTCCATGTCATCTATTCTTTACAGTGCTATTCACCGCTGTCATTACGCCGCAGGCATTCAGTCCACTCCCAAATAGTCAGGGGACTACGTCTGGCTGCCCCCGTCTTTCTGGTGTCCCTCGATGTACTCCTGACATAGGGAGCTAGACTGATTCAATGCCCAGCTTGTTTGATATAAAAGCCACGTGGCTATGCAAACATGATACGTACCTTACATCTGTTTAACATATAAAGGCACATTAGTTTAACACGTAAGGGAAAAGTGACCATACACAATTTATAACATTTCAGGTTTATTGTTACACCAAATAAGGACTTGGGAAGATGGCAGAGAAGGATCCTCAGGGTTTCCTCCTTTTTTTCTTTCCTCCCTTTCCTCCTCCTTCCTTCTCTTCCTTAATTACTTCACCTAATTAATATTTATTAAAACACATCTATGGACCAGGTACTCTGATCGGTGCTGGGTCACTGTGCTCTGAGAGTTTTCACTCTAATGGAAGATCAAATATATAAACAATTGTAACATGATGCAGTAAAGTCTATGAAAATGAACGAACAGGGTGCTGGAGGAACCAGGTAATGTGGCCCCGACTCAGTTTATCTATTAATAGCTCAAAGAAAATCCCTTCTAGGAAGTGACATGTAGGCTGATCCCTAATGGATACGTAGGCATTAGCCATGTAAAAGAGAGCTGAAAATATTGGTCATTCGTAGAGGATACAGCGATTGAGAGGGTCTGTACATCTGGAAGACCAAGGTTCTGACAGGCAACAGAAACAAACCCAGTGTACCTGGGTCGCACAGCGGAGATGGGTGGAATGATGGTGATGAAGTGTGAAAGGAGAAAATGTGGTGAGATATAAGGGTGAAAAGATGATCAGAAACCAGATCAGGAGGTTATGCTTCGTTAAGTTGAATTTTACCCACAGAGCAATTGAACTCAATGAAGAGTGTTAAGAAAGAAAACACCATAATAAAATCTTCTTAGAAATATTCCTAGGACACTCCTGCCTAAGACTGAGCTTAAACTGGTGGGACTCTGAACTTAAAAACACAAGGCGCAGTGGAGGTTGGGGGTTCCAATGAAAAGAGGGGAACTAACGGAAGCTTGATGTTCTGAACGGTGAGTTCCATAACATCACCCCCTTTCTCTCACGTGGCTTCCAAAATTCTGATGGAAAAGGCAGGTGTTTGTCAGGTGGACACGGACGGACAGCACCTGTGGCTCATGGCAGGAGTAGAGAGACCCACCGCCCAAGGGCCAAACAAGACTTCAGGGATGAGGGTGAGCCCATGAATCTCCCCAGGTGCCCCCGACTGGAGGTGTTCACCTTTGAGAAGGGAAAAGGATAGGGCCCCATAATACCTGGTCACAGCATAGGTTCCCATCTGCCCCAGTAACAGGACAGTAGTTTTGTTTTCCTCAATCGGATGACTAAAGACAGTGAACACTAAAAAAAAAAAAAGAAAAGAAAAGAAAAAAAGGGAAAAAGTCCTGGTTTCCCTCAGTGAGAGCTCCTCAGAGGTCCCGC
Organism: Hipposideros armiger; assembly: GCF_001890085.2. Taxonomy (NCBI): domain Eukaryota; kingdom Metazoa; phylum Chordata; class Mammalia; order Chiroptera; family Hipposideridae; genus Hipposideros; species Hipposideros armiger. Next base: position 3,904,608 of record NW_017731395.1, on the reverse strand, counting down.
TTGCTCCATCCCCATCTTCCTCCCCTCCCCAGCCTCTGGCAGGCTCGTTTCTGCTGTTTGGATTTTCACACACTAGTCAGGCCTTCTGGCTACGGGAACATTCTATTATGTGGGCCATCTAGTTGGATGAAAATCCTCTTCTATGTCCATGTCAGCTGTGGCAAAATGTGTACTTTCTCCTATCCCCGCCACCCCTCTAATTCTTATCTGTATTCTTGATTTAATCTCCCCATACAGTGTAGCTCTGAAGTTTGGTCCTGTTGTCCTGTGCACCCCCTCAGCCCGCCCATTTCTTCCTCTCCAAAGCCCATGGTTCTAGCAGCATCCTTTGGGGTCTGTTTTCTGTCTGGTCTGTGAGGCTGGAGGACCTCCTGACACCTGCTCCTCGAGGCGTCACATGATGGGGCCTCACACAACTTGCCTTGTGCAGTTTTTTTCCTGCCCTGTCAGCAAGTGTGTTTAAGCGTGAAAACATGGGCATATGTATTCATTCAGCATTTATTCAACAACTGTTTGTTAAGCGTTGCCATAGGCTTGGCATTTTACTAGTCATAAGGGAATAGGATGGATGACGCCTACAGGAAGTTATCATCTAAAAATAAAATAGCTAACATTTCTTGAACATTTACTAGTACTGGGTAATGCGTGCTTCCTAAATGTATTTCATTTAATCTCAGCATGACCTCATGAAGTAGGTATTTTCATCCCCATTTATAGGTGAGAAAGAAAAGCACTGGCCAGGCTCACACACCTTGAGGCAGGATTGCTGGGACATATAACCTATGTCATGTGACCCCAGGTCCTTGCTACAAATGACAGCTCACTTCTAACTCAAAATGCAGTGTGATTCAAGGTGTATCTTTCCAGATTCAATTGCATATCCCATGCTCAGTTGCTTTTCTAGAAATGTAGGGAGCTCTTAGAAATGAGGACAAAGAGGACTAGCTACTCTCACACGCATTGCTTTGAAGAGTCAAAATTGCTCCATTTCTTTGGAAAAGCAATCTGGCAGAATATATCAAGCTACTTTAAACCTTTAAACCTAATTATACCCCTTCTGGGAATCTACTCTGAAGAAAGGACCAAAAACATGGAAAAAGCTTTATGCCTGGGGATGATCTTTGAAATATCATAAAGAGAGGTAGAAAATGTACTTACACTGTGTTCAGATGTGCGAAGGAAATGTAACTTGCCTTTCTTTTTTTCTTGAAACGTATCTAATCTTCCTCCTAAGTGCTCATCCCACCATCTCCCCACTTCCCTCCACTCAGAGGGAAGTCTAAATATATTCTCATCCGGTAAGTTTAGCTCAGTCTCTTTGGGATGAATTCTCATATTCTTGCTGTGCCCGTCCCGGTTCTCACCAAGATGGCCTCTGGGTATGTGGGGAGGGTGTGAATGTGACCTCTTGGTGGCCTTGGAAGCACACGCACAGGTCTTGGTTCTGTCCTCTGCCTCCCCTGGTCTCTCCAGTTGTGGCACCTTTCTCTGGACCTCCTGCTGTCATTTGATGTGGACGTTTTGGGTGGTGACTTCATGGTGGGCTCTTGGTGCATGGCCAGGGCCTGGAGGCTGACTCACCCCACATCCCCAAAGCTGGAGAGCTGTGAATCTGGGGCGTATCTGAGAGCTCATGGCGACTGCCATTCAGGGTCAGTGTGTGCAGCTTGCCCCGGGGCCCTCAGCTTCAGGGCCACTCAGCCCGTCCTAGAGTCAGCCTCTGAACACTGCCCCTTCGAGTCTCTACCTCCTTGCCTCCCTTGAGGGCAGGATCGTCTGCCCTTTGCTGTTCACCTGGAGGCACTGCCCGAGGCTGTCTCTCTGCGTGACCCCGGGGCAGTCCCAGGTAATGACCTTGGCCATGGCAGAGCCCCATCGGAGGGTCAATGGGAATCCAGGCTGCAGCAGTCCCCTGGCTTTCAGCGTTCCTTCTCATATGACTCCGTGGAAGGGTGGTGAGATGAAGGATGATTTTTCTCTTCAATTTTTGTATGTTTATAAATACGATCATAATACTTTTTATAAACCTTTTTTTGTTTTTTTTTAAATAAACAACATGACTTTTACTATATGACCTGTCAAAGAACCTGGTTTGCTTCCCTAAAAAGGAGCCCCTTTTTGGAGGTAAAGCTGTTTCTAAGTATGAGAGGTCAAGCAGTACAGACGAACTGCCTTTTAAAATGTGTAGTTGTGGCCACCATGAACAGGACAGCCTTCGTAGGTGGTGATGTCAGGAACGGAGACAGAGCCTGTCGTCACACCGTGATTACTCCAGCCACATCTCCTCCCTCCTCCTTTGGAGACAGACCCAGTGTCCCTCCAGCCCAATTAGAAAATAAAGTTCACGTGTGCCCCTGAAGTACTCAGGGATCACTGCCAATGAACTCTGCGACCCTTGCTCAAAGCACTTGCTTTTCAGAGAGCAGAGCTCTGCAGCATTTTGAGAGAGAGTTCTAAGACTGATTGAGAGGGGATGGGTGAGGAGGCAGGGCACAGAGACATTTAGCAAGGGACAGCTGATTTAGGATTTGGTCAGTGGGGTGAGCAGTTCCTCTGAAAGGACGTTCTCATGAGGACCCTCATGGTCAGGCTCAAAGCAGGACCAGGTAGATATTTATATTTTCCTTCTCATCTATTATTTAATGGGGACCTCATTGAAGTGCTCCGATACTTGTTCACAGGTTTAGTCATTTCTTGAATTTAATTCAGTGACAGCGTTGCAAAACTGTTCAGCAGAAAATGGCTATAATATGTTTTGCAGACATCAGAAATACCCCAAGGAGAAAGTTAATGGGAGAGAACATAATAGGCCTTTGTGTGAAGAGTAAGATGTGAGGTATATTTTATCTTAACAGTTTTCAAGAAAGCCCCTGGAGGTTGTTTTTATGGGGGTAGAAGTTTTTCATTAAAGTGGAAATCTTTTTCTCTCTTTCATTGTTTTTAATTTGAGACATTTTGGCCTTAAATATTTTTGTGCCCAAAGGAAACCTCGGGTCAAGCCCCCTCATCTCCTGAGACCCCCCCAATTATAATGGTTAATCTTGGTTTTAAAGACTCCAGGACAAGCATGACAAAAGGCTCCTTTTTATTTTCCACGAGGATTTTTCCTTTGCAGGGGGAAGGTTCTCTTAAGTAAAAATGTCTTCTCATTAAAGACATGGAGAGTGACCTTGGGGACTTCTTCCTGTAGTTAGAGATTAAACAAATCAGAATCTGATCTGTGGGATGGTGTGTGTGTGTGTGTGTGTGTGTGTGTGTGTGATGTGTACAAACATAAATCAGAACAGAATGGAGTCTCATTAAGGCTGCACTTATTGGGGGGGGGTCCCTCTTTCCACATTGTCCTGCAGCTCTATTTTGCAGCCACACCGGCATCCATAAATTTCCTCCCCATTTCCCTTGTAGTGACGTCTCCAATTCTTTCATTTTAGACTCAAATGACACACACTTGAGGTTTATTAATTAATTTTTGGTCATAAAACTTTCTCTAACTTGGCACCAAGGAAAAATTCTTGGATTTGAGAACTGAAATGTATCTGATATATAACATCCAGCAGTAAATGTGCCTTTTCTTTACTATTCCTATCCCTGTTCAGTCTCCAGTTCACTGAGATTTCAAGAAATCTCTTTCTGTTGTGCTTCCCTTTACAGGTTGATTCTGAGAATTTCTTCACATACTATGTTTTAAAAAAGAAAACAAAGTTTTTGGAAAAAGCAAGAGTGATCTGTAACAATTAGGCACCAGGCTTGAATTGCCAAAGCACGCAGTATGCACTTACTGTTGTATATATGGTGTTCAGTATGTGAGGTAGCTATGAGTTGGCTGTCTGATAGAGCCCCAATCAGCTTTATCACAACTAAGAATTAAAATATCAACTCCATTCTCTGATAGATAATCATAAATCCAGAAAGCAACAGCTATCATCATCTGAAGTCCAAAGGAAAATTCGCTAGGATTCTACCACAGGGCATCTGTCCCATCACCCTATCACAAGTCATACAATTTGAAGTGAGTGCGTCTCTTAACATGGGTCCCGTTTGTGCAACACTGAGTATAGGTGAGTGCCTATGAGCAGGTGTCCACTCAGTGCTCTGATCACCCATCCTGTGGTTTGAGCTCTAAGTTCTCACACACCCTAGAAGAGGTGGCCTTTCTATTTCCTTCTGAATGTTAAGATCATGTAGGTCCCTGCTCTGGTCACGAGCGCCCAATGTCCCGATAGTCTGCACTTTCTCAGCAACCCATTCCAAAAACCATTTTATATTTTCATACTTTATATGAATTTGGGGGACACTATTCAGCCCATCACACCCAGGTACTCAAATCATTTTCCTTCCTCCATCCTGTAGGGTCCAGAGGGCACTTCTGGAAATCTGGTGGAGTTGAAGAGAAGGAATGGAATTGGAATTGGAGAGGAGGGGGGCCAGTGCAGGAAGTCCTGTCCATACTGTGCACAAAGGTGTAGGCTGAGCAGCATTCAGGCTAAGGAAGTTTCAGGAAAGAAAGGATAAAGAGTGTTCTTTCCAAAATCCGGTCTTACAGTCCAGCCATCCAGCCAGGCCAGACTTGCAGACCCTTGATGGCGCCACATTCACTGTTCCATGGCTCTCATGGAGTCCTTATGCTTGGAGCATTCTCTGCTTTGTTCATCTGACAAACTTAAACTCATTCTAAATACCCATGTCAAGTCACCGGGAGGTTTTCTTTGACTCTTCTAAGCATCTTCTTAGGATTGACGTTCTTAGTATCGACATTCCGTCCTCCATTTTTCTCTCAATTAGGACACCCTATTGCAATTTTTTGTTGATGTAAGATGGAGGGACACCACCATCTTGTTCACATATGTGCCCCAGTGCTTCATAAAGTATGTGACACATAGTGGCATGCAAGAAATCTTTGTGAAACACACGGCTTGAATTCAGGGCAGAGTCCCAGTGCGAGAGTTTATGTTGAATGCTAGATAGCAAGAGCAGAGGAAGCCCAGGGGGCAGGCCACTTTCCTGGCCGGGGCCAATGCAGTGGGTAGGGAAGGCGAGACCCAGGGGACTTCCTGGAGCCCAAGGACTCACCTTCCAGTGCTCCACCGACCAGACTGCTTGACTTGGGACAGAGAACTCAGCAGTCATAGTTGGGCTACCAGTTTGTAGGTCTAGGGCATGAAACTAAATTCCAAGATGATGTTTATGAGTTGGCTTTGGTCAGATGGGCCCTGGGCCTGGTGAAGAACGAATCTGCGAGTGGAGAGACACCAGTGGCAAAAGCAGAGCAAACAAAACTGGAGCTGACACCAGTTTCAGCCTCTTTCTGGGGATGAGGAGGGGTGCAGGAATGAGGGGGAGTCTTTCTCTTGAACCCCTAATGATGTGATTCACAAACTGTAATGTGCATGAGAGCTCCTCTAGAATCCCTGATAAAATTTATATTCTCAGGCGTCATACTCCAGAAATTCTGATCTACTAGGCCTGAGGCGGGGCCTGAGAATCAGCCTTCCGAGTGCTCCCTAAGCAATTTTAATGCGGGTGGTCTGGAGAACGAGTTTCACAAATACTCTTGGAGGAGTTCATAAATCCTTGGGGCATGGCTGCCGCCCATCCCGAGGCCTCTGAGTAGAAGAAGCCCAGAGATCATTCACGCACTGATATTTGGGTTAGAATTGGTCTTCGGGCAAACTCTGGATTCTTCCTACTAACTCCATGTTCAAATGGAGGAACCGTGTCTGATACGCCTAGAAAGTACTCACCGAATCCTCCCTCTCCCCCATCTCCTCCCAACACAACCACCAGCGCAGCGCTGACCTCATAGCAGGTATAAACAAATTCTTTTTTTTTCTTTATTATTATTATTATTATTATTATTATTATTACTATGAGTTTCAGCTGTACAAAGCAATGCAATAGTTATCCTTTTCACCCCTTACAAAGTGACAACCTGCCTCCCCCCATCCACAAATTCTTTTTGATCTCAATTGAATAGTACTGTTGACACCAATTGTCTTGTCACTGATCTCAGAATACAGAGACCATAGTCACAGCTCAGTAGAATAAAGATTGACATAAATGGAAAAACTCCAGAAGTTTAAAATCGGTTATAGGCTGTGGCTGCAGGATCACAGAGGATGACAGCTGTTAGGAGGGTCTCTGAAGAGAATTTGAAAGAGAAATGCATAAGTAAAAATTTGAGCTATATATAGCTGGATGCAGGAAAATTAGCTTAGAAAAATAATATCTTTAAGAGAATCGTATTTCTATTTGGGGAAGATTCTTTTTCTCTATCTATCTATCTATCTATCTATCTATCTATCTATCTATCTATCTATATCTATCATCTGTCTACCATCTATTTATCTGTGTACATATGACTATCACACACACACACACACACACACACTCACTCATGGTGGGCAGTGTATTTGACTAGAGGATGAAAACTTGGTCTCTTTTTCTATTTCAAAGATTTGTGGCAGCAGGAACATTTGGGGCAGGCCATTTTTACACTCTTGGTCTAAGTGACTAATGAACGTACTTCTTCTCATGCTTAATATATACATCTCTGATTTTCTTAGAGTGCCAGCTGGCCCATTAGGAAGGCCGCATTAATGGAAAAAGGCAGGTTACACCAGAGTTCTTTCTTTGCTCACTCAACCCTGTGGTGGGGGCTGATACATTAATTCATCAAGCACTGAACTCAGAGGTAGTTTTCATTTCTCAGGGGGTAACAGTAGGCAAAGTTTAGGTCCGTAGGGACCTTTGATTAGCAGAGAGTTCCTTCCACACTTGGTCTTAGGGGCCCTGATATAACACGTCTTGGGAAAATGAAGCGATCTGAGGACTCCGTGTGTCTGTGTTGTGTGTATGCACATACACTTCTCTGTCTGAGCAACCTCAGATGTCAGAGCTGGGCTGCATTTGACAATTGGCATGCATGACTCAGATTCAGTGCAGAGCGGCTTTCATTTCACTTCACTGCCATATCAGCAAGCAAGTAATGCAAATGATGTGTACACCATGTGACGATACCATGAGGAAGTAGGTGGGTCATTTCACGGTCTCCTTAGCTCCTTCCAGGGGCAGCCAGATGTCAGGAGGTCAATGGAGCCTGTGTGGGATGAGGACTCTTTTGGATTAGAGGAGCCTAGAGCTACGGGCTGGATGCCTTTTGTACCACAAATCTTGCAAAGATCTACCTGCTACCATTGTCCCCAGCCCCAGATACCATTCCATTCCCTGTTCCATTTCCCACTGCCCATGACAAGCCTGGCTGTGGCCCTTCACACTGAGCTCCTAGAAGGTAGAAATGCTCCCTCATTTGCCATTTTCCCTTTGGACCTTGATTGATTCTCTCACTTGACAAAAAGTGGATCCTCTGTGAGTGTGATGTTAACTATTTGTTTTGAACACCATTCTGGACCTTCCTAGCTCAAAGGGCAATTAGAAATTTTATCAGTGGGTTTGTTGAGATTTGCAAAATGTTTCAAAAGGCTGAACTTTTTGAAATGATTGCCTAAACTTTTTTTGGAAATACAGTTGACCCTTGAGCAATGACGGGCTTAGTGGCACCAATGGCCTGCGTAGTTGAAAATTGATTCCCAATTGTCAGTTGACCCGTGAACAATGTGGGTTTGAACTGAGTGGGTCAGTTGAACAGAATGGGTGAATTGACCTGAAGAGGTCAATTGAAAAAAAAAATCTGTGTATAAGTAACCCACGCAGTTCAAACCCACGTTGTTCAAGGGTCAACTGTACCTTTTTGAGATTGCCTCCAAGAAGGTAAGAGCTTTCTCTTATCCATTAATGTTTTGAACTTTATTTCTGTTCTACAATAGACACTAATGGAGAATTAAACCTAATATGTGCTGTGTCTTCAAGGAACTTATTCATTTATATATTTAAGCATCTATTATCTGCCAGTGTTGGGCTGGGTGAAGGGGGTATAAAGATAGAAATACGGATGGTTCCTATCCTAAGATACAAGACCAACACATGTAGGCTAACAATGAGTAATAGACATCGATGGGTAATTTTTCAAATAAAATTCTGAATCTAAATTCAAAGATACGAGCAAAAAGTGAGGTAGAAGTTCAGTGTGCTCATGTGCACACATGCGTGCTTCCCACCTACCACCTCATTCCTACCACTGAGCTCTTTGCATAGTGAGTTTCCAATACATCTTTGCTGATTGGATCTCATGATGAAAATGCTCTTTATGAAAAGATGATTCTCAGATGCAGGATGGATTGGAGATGTGGTATCAGGGGGTCAAGAGACCTCTCTGTACTGCCAGTGTCCTCACGTGTGAAATTAAGATAGTAACAGCAGCAGGGACATCTGCATTATTCGCCAAAAAGCAGTTGCTGCCCTCCTGACCCGGCACCAGGGAGCTGTTGTTATAATTGGGTTTGCAGCTTAGGGAATAGCTTTATATTGATCCTTCGGCACAGCCCCATCCAGCATCTTCATGAGCAGTCATTCACATTATGTGAAGTGGCTTCTCTCTGGGCAGGGAAGTCGATTTCTCTTTTGATAAAGCTAAGCTGACTGATTTACATAGCGTTGAAACCAAATCTGTGTGTTTACTGTCTCTTAGAGAGCAATCACAGAGGGTCCGTTCAGAAACGTAGGGGGCAATTCTGAGTGCGGAACACCAGGTGTTGTGTGTCGCCTTTACTGGTTGAGACTGCCTCCCTTGTAGAAATTGAAAATGCCAGCGTTGGCTTTCCCCAGCTTCCCTTACAACTGGTGTGTAAGCAGGGAGCCTAATGTTGGCCGGTGGGTCCTGAGCAGATGACTGCTGGGGAACTTCTGAGAACAGGAAGTGTGAGGAGAAAATCTCCTCCCTGTCTTTTGACTCAGGAGGGTGCCAGAGTGAGGATGGGATGTATGGAGCAGTGGTCTTTGGGCAGCCATCTTGAGCCCACGAGGCAAAGACTGAGGATGAAGGGCTCTATGCTGTGGATGGTAGAGCAGACAAATGAAAACACCTGGATCCTTGATGAGATCACTGTGCCACTGAGTTACTGGCTCCTGGGAACATCATCTCTGTTATTTGAGATCATAACAGTGTTCTTAATGTGTCAAATTCATTATTTTATCATCTGCTTACTTGCAGCTGAAAGAAAACACTCTAAAATACAGTGAAACACGCAAGAGGTAGTAGAGCTTTTGAGATAGTTGTAATTTAATATAAGTGAGAGGTAAAGCACATGCGACTGGAGCTAAGAAAACAAAAGTTGGAAATAGCCGAGTACAAGTGGGATATTAATAGCCTCATGGTATCATGTGCTGGGGTAGTGTTGGCGTAACTGCAGTGATGAGAACCAGGCATCTTTAACCTGAGACTACGTCACAGAGGATGCGATTTTATTTCCCCTCTGTCCTAGGCTTCCCAACTCGGTGACTGCTGCCTAAAAAGCCTGTCATTTCTAGTCTGCATGTTTTTCATTAAGACCATTATCCTGTTACAAGGATGGGAAATGGGGAGCAGAGAGTGCTGGCAAAAGACAAGAGTCACTGTTAACAAGTAAAATATTTTCAGATGTTCCCTGGGTGCAGAAAATGTTCCATTGTATAAGGGAATCATTACATCCCAAGAATCCATTGCTTTCAGACCTTGTTAAAATGATGGCTTCCGCAGTGACATGCACAGCCGTGGGGGCTGTCAGCAGCACTGGGTAGTGAAGGACTGTTTTCTTCACCAAGGAGCCCTCTCCATACCTCATCCCACCACTGCTGTAATGGCTTCCACTCTCCAGGTCACCTGGCACATGAATGGATCTACATCTTCTCTGAGCCCAGGATGAGTGAGCTCATGAACCGGGAAAGGACTGATTTTTCACTCACCCGGGCACACAACCCCTGTCTTCTAGACTCATGGTTTTCATTAGTGGGTCATGAAATTAATTTACAGGGGTGAGATCAGCATTGAAAAAAGACAAGTGGAATACAATGGCACCGAATTAAATAAAACACAGAGGACTCTAATTGAATAAACCAGAAAGCATCAGAGACTACGAAAGAGGATTAAAAGTATCTAGAGTGTCCCAAAAGTCTTAGTTCAGTGTTAGATGTAGTCTCAAAAATCGATTTTTAATTCTAATTTTTCATTGCAGTACCTCTGATGGAAGCTCCCAGATATTGAAAAAAATTTTAAATGTGTCTTTCAAAGTTCACAAAGCTAAATAAATATTGAATAAATTCAAGTGAACTTTCAAATGATGCTGTTCCAAGTTTGTAGCACTTACCCTTCTGAAGTTATCACAGATTAAAACTGTAATTGGACATTTGGGACACCCTGTGTTGCTTTGTGAAACTGTTTCAGTGTGTGTGTGTGTGTGTGTGTG
>NW_017731395.1:3877382-3894256 GCF_001890085.2 Hipposideros armiger | reverse complement strand
TGTGTGTGTGTGTGTGTGTGTGTGTGTGTGTGTGTGTGTGTGTGTGTGTGTGTGTGTGTTGGTAAAAATATGTTTGGAGCCACCGTTCTGCTATATTGGGGATTTCTAGCTCCAGCACATGGAGCCAATCTGATTTTCTAATGTCTTATTTACATTATCTGTGAGTATAGGCATTGATTAGACTCTGAGCCAGAGCCCTAAAGAAGTTAGATAGTGGCTCCAAAGAAAACAAGGCACACAGTCCAAATGAAACTCAAAGCTCTCTGCCTCCTGTTTTTGATACTTTCCTTTTCTCTTCAGTGAAGCCTGTTTCTGGTAAAATACCTAGTTGATGAGGTCTGCATAAGGGAGGATATTAGTGTGACTTCATTTTTTAAAATTATAGTTTATTGGGGTGACAATGTTAGTAAAGTTGCATAGGTTACAGGTGTATAATTCTGTAATACATCATCTATATATTCCATTGTGTGCTCACGACCCAGAGTCAGGTGTGACCTTTTGAGATGGAAAGTGCTAACACACAGACTGGCCATCTACAGTGGTTCTCAACCTGTGGGTTGCGACCCCTTTGGCGGTCGAATGGCCCTTTCACAGGGGTCACCTAAGACCATCGGAAAACAAAAAGATATTTACATTGTGATTCATAACAGTAGCAAAATTACAGTTTATAGAGTAGCAATGAAAATAATTTTATGGTTGGGGGTCACCACAACATGAGGAACTGTATTAAGGGGTTGCGGCATTAGGAAGTTTGAGAACTGCTGATCTGGAAGGAAAGGCTCAGTACCGAAGGTGCCAAGCAAACAGTTCTACCATGCATTTTGATCCGAGAAGGCAATTTGCTTAGCTGGCTAACATTTTCCCTTAGCAACAATTTCACACTCTGTTTTTAACATCCACTTCCCTAAGTTTCCTCTGCCCACTTCCATTCCAACACCACACACACACACACACACACACACACACACACACACACACACACACATCTGCACCCAATGCTGGGTTTTATTTTTCCCAGAGTCACATTTGCAAACCTGACAGGGAAAGAACTGAGTGTCTGCCTCATACAATGTGAGGCTGCTTCCTATTGCTACATCCTTCTCCCCTGGGACAGGAGACCAAATCAGATGTGTGTGAAGAAATGCTACAGATGAGAGACTCACTCTTCTTTCTATCTATCGATCTATCGATCTACCATTGATCTATCAATCATCTTTCTATCATTCAAAAAATAGTTGAAGAAGAATGACTCTGAGCCAGGCACTGTACTAAACTCTGGAGTTACAGAGAAACATACAACATTGTCCTTAATCTCAAGGAGCTTTCTCTCTCCTGGCTGAGATAGACAAACATCTCTCAGTGGCAGTGCAGGGTGTACGAGCTATGATAGAGGCATGTCCACTCAGTGTGGGAAAACAGATGATGGCCAGCCAATCCAAAGAGGAAGACAGAGTCTGATAAAGCTTCCGAAGTTTTTTTTTAAAAGATTTTATTGGGGAATTGGGGGAGGGGAACAGACAAGTTGCTGTCCTTTTGTTCTTCAGTCTAGTTGTGGAGGACGTCGCTTCACTGGTCCGTGTTGGTATTATCATTGCACTCTTCCCGGCTGAGGCAGTCACTCACCGGCCATTGGATGGCCGCTCCTGGCGGCTCTTGGCAGCTCACGCTGGCTGTCAGCCACTCACAGAAGCCCACTGCCACAGGGACTGCAGCCTATGCTGTCGCCGGCGACTCATGACAGCCCAGCTCCAGGTGGAGCTGTTGTTCACCATCTTAGCTGTAGAGAGCGCAGTGTCACTGGCCCTCATGTGGGATCTGAACCGGGGCCCTGCTGCTCAGAGCTGGCATCCCAAGCCAGCTCTTAACCAATGCGCCACTCGGCCGGCCCAAGCTTCCAAGGTTTTAACTAATGATATTCGAGGAGTGGGGAGTAATGAAATAGTAACAGGAGGGGCAGGGATAAATGTGGAGAAGATCCTCCAAGCTGAAAATAATAACATGGGACATCATTGATTGACATAAACATACAGGAAGAGGAATGAGCCTGTGGAGGGACCATGGAATGCTCTGGGTTTGACCTGCTGAATTGAAGCTGAGGGGAGATAGCCAGTAGGGAGTTGGCCACATAGGTCTGGATGGGCTTCAGGAGAGGAGAAGACCAAGAAACAGAGAGTGGGAATTATCAACGTATAGGAACTAATTTGAAGCCAGGGGAACGCATAAGGTTAACCAGAGCGTGTGTGGCATGAAAGCAGAAAAGGGCAGATGAAGAATACTGGAGATCATCAATATTTAAAGGATGGCCAGAGGACATGTGTGCAGTGCAGGGGACAGAGATATAGGGGTGAAAGAGGTATAAGGAAAAGCAAGAGCGAAGGTGTCACAGAAGTCAAATGTGGGTTTCTAGGGTTTCCAAGAAAAGACTGATGTTAAATGTCACACGTTAGTTAAGTAAGGTGGCACCAAGAAGTGAGCACCGGATTTGGCAATGAGGGGCTTTCGTGGGTGTCCTCACCAAGGCCGTTTCAGTGGAAGGGTGGGGCTACAGCTCAGATACAGGTGAATGAGGAAGAAGTAGGAGGTAAGATGGTAGACATAGGAAGTTCTAGACACACATAAAACGTTCCTAACTGCCAAGTAAACTGGTACAAACTGGATCCCTTCCTCCCCCTTCCCTTCTCCTTCGACACAAAGAAAAAACCAACACAGTCAGTCTCCCGCAGACCATCGTCTAGTCAGCGAAATGAGAGAAAAAGAATACAGTGGACAAAAGATTTGTCATCTATACCCCAGAGACAAAGACCAGGGCAGATACTTAGTTTTTAGTCTGTGTAGGAAGAGTGGGGAGGAAAGGCAGTTGGAGTGGGGAAAGCAGCGTTTGAAGCTGGTGAAGGTTTTAAGGATTCGGGGCCTGAGGCGTTCTAGGCTTAGAGAACAGAATAAGCGAAGGGTCAGGGGGAAGTGCGGGGCTGTGTCTGGGAAGGTGGAACACAGAGCACGGGGCAGAAAGGCGAGCTGCCAGGAAGGAAGTTAGGAAGGAAAGATGGAGGGACTTGCCTACGGGGACCAACAGGGGGAGACAAGGGGGTGCTTTGAGCCAGAGGAAGGTGATCAGAGCTGCGCTTTGAGAGCATTTTTTTTTTTTTTGTAGAAAAGAGTCGCAAATGGTTAAAGACCTCAGGCCCACACACAGAAGGCTAAGAAATAAGAGAATAATTCCTCACGTTGTATTAATCAAACTGTGGCTGTTTAATTAATATTCATTGTCAATGATGAATAATTGATTTGACCAATACTTTTGTGCCCTGGTAAGATCGGGTCTCCCTTTGGCCTGTTTCCTGGCATCTGTTGTCTTCTTTAAGAAAAAAAATCCCACCAACTCTCACTCTCCCCAGTGTCATGTTGCAGTAGCGCGCTGAATAAAAATAGCCAAGGGTGATTAAAACATTTTTTTTCAGTTCATTTCCTCTTGCTATAGATTGATTTTCTGAGCACCTGTTTGACACCGGAAGTCTTACATCTGTTAGGACTTTGAGGGTTGACTTTTTAATAGGCTTCTTACACACTTTGTAAAAATGGCTGTGATTTAGATCATAGGCACCAAAATGAACAACTGACCAACAACACAGTTCTTTTGGAAGATAGTCTAATGATGAGTTGTCCCAGCTCACCATGAAAATAGTATGTGGGTTTCTGGAGCCTGCTGACTCGCTTTTCAACACCCCAATTCTTAAGCACCCGGTATGTGGGATATGAGTCAGACTCAGGCTGGCAGGGAAGTGGGGGCCCGTTAGGGCACTGGGTATGGATGGCGCCTTTGCCCTGACATTCCCTGTGTGTTTCATAAGAGATACTGATAAATATTTGATTCAAGCTTGGCGCCATCCTGAGGGTTCCTTGGAGGGGAGCAGGCACCACCCATGGTGGCACTAACTTTCTCTGTGTTTTACTGTCTTACTGATGAAATTCTGAATTTTAGCCATTTGCATTGACTGTTAAAGAATAACACACTAGAAGATCAAAACTTGGCTTTCATTCAACATTGAGAATGCCTTTGAAGGTGACTTTAGCTTGACCTCTTTAGGAAAAGTTATATTTAGTATTCATTTCAATGCTAATTATGAACCAGGTACTGTTCTGAGATTATTTTTATTTAATCCTCAAAACAAACCTGTACAGGAGGTACCATTACTGAACACATTTACAGGTGAAGAAAACGAGGCAAAGAGAGTGTGGCTAGGTCCCTTGCCGAAGGCCACACAACTGAGAAGTGATGGGTGGCAATTTCAACCACAGTCACCCCCAAAGCCTGCCTTTTCAGCCATGCTGTGGGATGCGTCTCCCAGGCAGTCTCCTCACTGCCCTCTGGCCCTCTGGGACAGAGCTGACCCCTTCCGCTGAAGTCAACACGAGGAGGGGTCAGCTCTGTCCCAGGAGGCAGGTCTTTTCACAAATAGGTGAAACCCAAAACTCAAAAGAGTGGATGGAAGTCCTGGTACTTGGAATCCAGACACTCCATTCCCACAAATCGGTACGTGATGTCAGCGGAGAGGCAGGTGCTAAGCAAGGCTCTGGAATTCAGGAAGACAGACAGCCTCCCTGTCTTCCTGCGGCAGCAGGGAGGAGGCTGGGGCACACCTGCGTACTGTTTCCTTCTTAGGTAGACATGAAGACCCTGACTATACCCTTTGGAATTATGTGAAATTAGTCATGGAAGCATATGTGTATTTTTCTCTAGCAATCATGAAACTCGGAGGAAAGTAAAATATATTCCTAAATGGTTTCTTTCTTCTAAATAGGTGATTGCACAAAGAGGTACCATCGCAGTGAGAACCACGGGGGCCTAGACATGCCCTGTCACAGTGCTTTGCTGGCACCAGACCCTAGATGACCCACTCTGTAAAATGCATCAGGACTTTGTTTCTCGTTCCTGAATCAAACTTCTCCCGAATGAGAACACAGTGTTTTTATGTTCTCCACAAGAATGCAGATGGTAGGATGTTGGGAAAGTTAGAGAGACACGAAAGGAGAGGGAAAGGCAGCAGGTCAATGGTGGAACAGAAGTGGCTTTGGAGTCAGACAGCTCGGCCGGTGAGTCCTGCGCCTGTCGCCATTGGCTGTGGTCCTTGACAGGACACTTCACTTTTTTGAGCCCTGGTTGCCTTGTCATTAAATGATGCAACAGTTTGTACATTGCCAGTATTTTTGTGGGTGTTGGAGAGAATTTTTATAAAGGTGCTAGAACATGATAGGTGTTTCATAGCTGCCCCAAATGGACTCTTTCAGACTTTGATTTGACCCCATTTCTCCTGGTTCAATCTTCCACTTTGGCGACAGAGAGATGTGCTTAATATCCTCTTCCCTAAGAAACCTGGACTTGATGGTCAAACCCTGGTATTAAGTTATGCTGGATAAATGCTTCAGTTCCACCAGTTGTACGTCCAATAGGGTTACCAGATAAAATACAGGACGCCTGGTTTTCCCCTATGGGACATGCTTACACTAAATTATTTCTTGTGCATTTGACATTCAGAGTTAACCAAGCATCCCATGTTCTTATTTGCTAAGTTGGGCAACCCTATCCACCAGGCCTTAGTTTCCTGATTCCTCACTTTTAAAAGAGTTCATGGCTCAGGGCTTCCCCTCTTGGGACCTTTTAATATGAACCAGCATGCCCTGGGTTCCTGCATATTTTCAGATCTTGTTTTAAACTTCTTCCTCTGCGGCCCAAAGGATCTCTGTGGGCTTGGCAGGCTCCTCTCCATCTCTACAATCCACTTTCTACCCCTTTTGTCTTTTCAGAGCTCTCTGTCATATCCCACTGGTTCACTGAAGGCATGGGGTGGGATTTGCCTGCTGAGAAGGAGGGCAAATCCTTAGTCTGGACACCTTGATTTCCGAGTGACTTGTGTGGGGGAAGAGAAGGAGCAGGCAGTGCTTATTTGCTCTCCCCTAGATTGCACGAATTCACCCCACACTTTCTGAGGCTTCCAGTTAGTCATTCCATCAATACTTTCCCTGCTCAGTTCAGTTCAGCAGTACTGAGTATAATTATAGGGAGGTACCAGGCTGGAACCTGTGGAGACAAAGACAAGTAAGGCGCTGTACTGCTTCTAGGATCTTGCCGATGAGTAGCGGAGACAAGCAAGCAAAGGATGCCAATGCTGAATGACTCAGGCTGTGGCTAAGGACAGCCAAGGATGCAGCCTGAGGACAGTGTGGGACACGGGACCCAGAGAGGGGGGTCGTGGAGGCGCGGAGACTGTATGTGGACCAGCTGATGAGCTATCAAACGAAGTAAGGGGGTAAATGCGTTCCAGACAGATGACACCCCATGAACAAGGTGTGGTTGTGTGAGCAGCCAAACATGAGCCAGGTGAACTTTCTCACCAGGGAGATCCATGATTAGCTGCTATTGAGTCAGAGTCCCAGCAAGCCTCTTCTTATTATTTTTAATTTTACCCCATCTCTGCAAAGAGAGACCAAAAGAAGAAAAGGAAAACTATTCGAAATTGCACATGACTGTATCCTGTACGTCTAGCACATCAGTTATCTTACACTGTGAAGGTTTAGGAGACCAGAAATTAAGACAGGGAAAGTTTCGCCACAGGGAAATGGAGGAAGTGACATGATAGATCCCAGTTTCCTTCAAGTTTACCCGAGTCACAGCGTTGCCACGCCATGTTGTCAGGTTGCTCCAGCCCTCATCACTTTCTGGGCCTCTGGCTTCCTGGGAGGCGGTGGCATTGGACCAGTCCTCAGTATTCAGCATAGTTACATCTACCCAAGGCTGGTGCCTCTTCCTTAGACATTTCCAAGAGCTGAAATCACCTCCCATCAGCCCTTAGTTACTTCCTCAGATCCATATGGCGCACCACAGGCACACACATCATCACTCATTCTTTAAGCTCACGTGTGCAGGGCGCTAGCCTGGGATGGGACCACAGTAACAAGTGTGACCTCCCAAGGCCCCTGCCCTTGCAGAGTCTGCTTCTCAGGAAAAGAATAGATGAAGACACAGAAAAGGGGGGACACATGAAGGAACAGTCCAGGCCCAGGCCCCTCAGCGGGGCGATTCACCTCCCCTGCTCGTGCCACAGCTGGAGCTGGGCCTGTCGCCCTTGGAAAGGCAGAGGGGTGAGGGGAACGAGCATGGCATTGGGTAAACTAACCTTTCTGAGCCTCAGTTTCCTCCCCTGTGCAGTGGAGACATGGTGCTTTTCTCTGAGGTGGCGGTGTGAGACTTGAGGGCGGGGCACTTGCAAAGGACTTGACACAGAGTGATAACTTCATGCGCGTTGGAGCCCTTTAGAATGCTGTTGTGAGGCTGCATCTTCTTGGGCTTGTGGAAATACTGGATGCCACCCCTCACTGAACCACCCGCTCACCATGACTTAAACCGGCAATTCTTTCTCCCCTGGCCCCAAACACAGTCACCCCCGATCTAATGCTGCATTCGGCATGCCCTCAAATTCTCAACCCCCTGGTCGCGGCCGTCTTCCCTTGAGCTCCAGATTATTTATTTTGACACTTCCGATGACTGCCTCCCATAATGTCTTTGTGGGATACTATCTGGGACGTAAACTGGTTGATTTCATACCCTATTATACACTTCACGTGTTTCACGCCCAGAATACAGGGTTGGAATGCATTTGTACTAATTAATAGCACTAATTGTGACATATGTGAGGTTAGGGTCACTTGGAAGTATTATTCAAATTTATGCAAAATAGATGGAAATAGCATAATCATCATACTCTTAAACACAATTATACTACTGGCTCTCACCCAAAAAATGTGTTTTAAAGACTGACTTGGCCTTCTCTGAAAGTGTGGCCTTTGTCAACAGAGACATAGCCTACACCTTTTGAATTATCTGTTCAGTTGATTTCTATTGTTGGTTTAGCATCCGAATTGGTGATGTTCTTAATTGTCTTTCTAGTAACCAACCCTACTGGTCAAAGATGGAGGCACAGATAGCTGATAGAGCTGTAGGGAGAGAGAGCATCAAAGTAAAGATTTAAAAGTTAATATGCTTTACGCTCTGGGTATAATGCACAAATAACTAATGAAATCTACAGAGAGGTCATGCTTTAAACAAACATGATAAATAAAAATGCAGTCTTGTAAAGCAGACGGATTAGGGAATGAATGACCATACTGAAGATGAATGTTTGCTTTACAAAATAATTCACCCTAAGGCACATTAAATACCACCTTTCTTGGCATATTTAAAATATGACTGCCATTTGGAAAGTAAATAATTTATATGTAGATTTTCAGGAAATTATCTGAAATCATCTAACACGAGGTATAACCTATATAAGATGTTTTATTTACGACTCAGAATTATAGATCAAGGATCACCCTGACATAAAATGTCAGGGAAAGTGCAAAATTGGCATTGCCTAGATGATAAGAATAAATTATTATTGTTGTTGTTATCTCTGAAACACATGTGCAGCAAATGCACACCACTCAAGAAGTGGAGAAGCTGAGACATTTGAAAACATTTAAGAGAAGGTGTTGTGATTCTGCTTGCAGAAGGAAAGACTGAGGGAAACTCGATGCCGTGTGAGGCAGCGAGGGCTTGAGGCAGAGGGATGGTACCAGCTGGGCCCCCTGGCTGCAGTGGGGAGGTGGTGATGATGGTGATGGCTGGCAAAGAAGGTGACATTTTAATGGATGATCTTCCAGTTTTCACCCCTCTGTGGTAATATTATTACCCTTTTCTTATACAGCTGAGGAAACTGAGGCTTAGGGAAGTTGTCCAAGGACTGACTCATGGCTCGAGATGGGCAAACCCAGGTCTATTGATCTCTGCCACCAGTGCTTTCAACCGTTATATATAGAGAGAGTTTAAAAAATGTGTGGTAGACCCAAGGAAGACCCTCCCATTAGTGAGAGTCTAAAAATTCTAACACACTACTAAAACAGTCAAGGCAATATTTACTGGCAAGAAAAGCATATTTAAAAAGGGTTTGGCTCTTAGTTGTCTTGTATGAACCATCCTGGTGAGGATCAGGGAAAACATGGGAGAATTTTGCAACTTTCACGTTCAGTGAATCTATAGCAGTGCAACAGTTTGCATTTACAGGAATTGAGAGTTGACCCACAGATCTAAATTTTCAGAGGTGCCATCAAATACTATTTACTATGATTTCAAATGATTATGTTTTCTGAAATAAAATATAGATGCTGTGGTTAGCCAAAGTTTGTTTGTTTTATTGGGTTGTCGGAGAAGTCATGACATATTTTTTCTGTTTTCCTTTGCAAAAATGCGTCATGACTTTTCCGACAACCCAATATTAATTAATTAAGTAATCAATTAATTTATTTTCCAATGTGTGAATTGTTTAACAGTCTCAGCAGGCTATAAAAGGGAAATCATGGTTAGTTATATGTCTATGGAATCTCATTGTTCAAAATAAACCTGCTCCACACATCCAGGCTGTTTTGGAAATTCTGCTGTGCATGTGTTAGGGTTCCTCTGGAAGCTTCTGGAACACCGGTCAGTCAGCTTGCTCCTCTGAAACCTTCTCCAGCCAGGCAGCCAGGCAGCACCTCTCATTTCAGGTCTCGTCAGACTGCCTTTTGATCATCCTTTTGCCTCGCGCCTCTGCCTTCCTGTCTTTATTATCAGCCTCATGATAGAGTGGTTTAATTTAGTTGTCGTGAAATGTCTTTCCATCACACCAGTGGTTTTCGGTCCTTTGTACCACACTCTGTCATCTATTTTGGAAAATTTAATATGGCAAGACCCTCTCTTGATGCAGTGCATATAAAAAAACTGTACACAAGAAAATTGTACTGTATTGATTTCTCTGGATCTAATTGTTCTCTTGGGACTTGGTGGATTTGACTGTGTCTGTTTTTCTCAAATATGCTTATAAAAATCCATAGAATTGTTAATAACATTTCAGATCTACACAATGCAATTTTTTTTTGTCTGACTGAAAACTAATATCTTGAAATGCTAATTCTGTTGTATCACAACTACTCAGTAGATGGAATGGAAAATTATTTTTGGTCTGAAAACAGTTTTTAGCTTCTCAAAGATAGAAGTTAGTGGAGGAAACAGGTGAAGCTTATTTTATCTACCACAAGAGCATTTTCTGTTTATAGTAAGATTACATAAAAATTTCTGGTGAAAGCAGTCAGTTTATTTAAAAAATAATATTGTCTGTGCCAACATAAACCCAAATGATTATTTCAGTTAATTTCGGGTAAATTCAATAACCCTTAGCCTTGAAATCTTGTTTGGGAGTAGCCTGTTTTGGGGAAGGGGAGGAGTATTGTTATATCTTTTTTATGAACAGAACTTTTTTTTTCCATTTTGAAGTTACCTCCTTTGTCACTGATGATACTTTATGTCTTAAAGGCAATATTTCCCCAACTTCCTTCAGGTTACAATAATCCTAAAATATCTTTTTCCACCCTTCACTTTCAAATTTTCCTTATGTTTTTGGTAGATCTCTTAGAAAGAGCATGTAGCTGAGTTGTTTTTACTTTTTATATAATCTAACAGTATTACTTTTGAGAATTTACTCTTTTTACAATTAATGTAATACTGGCATATATGGGTTTATATGCCTGATTTTAATTATGTGCTTTCTATTTATCCTACTTTTTCTGTCCCTCACCTCTAGTCTTCCTTCTTGCCTATCAACAGAAATTTGTCTTTAGATCAATTTGAATTTTTTTTCATTCTGATTTACCTCTTTTCTAGTTTTGAAGCTATGCATCGTGTTATTTTAACGGTTACTCTAGCTATTTTAACATGCTTAACATACTTAACAAAGTCTAAACTTAATATGTTTACTTCCCTTGTGACAAATAAGACATTTTTATGCTGATCACTTCCTATCAACATACTTGCCTTTATAGCTCACTATTTTAGTTCTGCCCCTATTTTGTTAATCCTTCAAGTTAGACATTATTATTTTGTTTAATATACTTGATTCTTGTTTAGATTTCTCACTTATTTACCCAACATTTTTATTTATTGTTCCTTCTTGTATCACATAGCTTTCACCTAGTTTCCCCTCTATCTGAAATACATCCTTTCGGATTTCTTTTAGCAGTGGTCTATTGATTATAAATTATCTCACTTTTTCTCTGTTGAAATGACTTAATTTTGTGCTAATTCTTCAAAGATCAATTTTCTGTGTATAAGCATCTAGGTTAGCAGTCTATTATTATTATTATTATTATTATTATTATTAGGCTGTGCAGCCTTTATTTATTACTGGCTGATTCAGGAAGGCAGCGAGGACCATTTGGGAAGATGAACACGTTTGCTTTTTCCGCTTCTCTTGTTCTCATTCTGTCTCTTCTTCCATGAGCAGCAGCTTGCCCAGGGATGGGCTACGGAATCCCAGAATCTCAGGGCTGAGCTCCTTCAGTTTCCCGCTGCTGACAAGGGTGGAACAACTCAATCAGAGCTGGGTGACCCTGCTCTTTTAAAGAAACAGAGGATTATCTTGTCTTTTTCTCTCCTTCCCCTTTCTTAAGCCAGAAGCCTTCGGAGACATTTTATCTTCTTATCTAAATTTATGAAGATAGTTTCAAAAGGTGGACTTCTTCCTGACTCTTTGTGGTAGAGATGCTTTCTCCTATTCACTAATCCATCAAATATTTATTGAATACACAGTACCTTCTAGGCAGTGTTCTAGACACCGGAACAAGCATAAAAATAGTAATGAAAAG
The DNA here is from genome assembly GCF_001890085.2 of Hipposideros armiger. NCBI lineage: Eukaryota > Metazoa > Chordata > Mammalia > Chiroptera > Hipposideridae > Hipposideros > Hipposideros armiger. The sequence continues at coordinate 3,882,547 of NW_017731395.1, read as the reverse complement.
CACGCTAACAAACAAACAGTATCTCTGCTTGACAAAAATAATGAAATGCACATGTAAACTGACAGGCACTAATTATTGCTCTGAAGAATAAAGCAGGGTAGTGGGCTAAGGAGTGATGGGTGTGCGTTTGTATGTATGCATTTTGCCATCTGGGGTAGTTAAAGAAGGGGTCCCTGGTAAGGTGACATTGGAACGGAGATCTAAAATAGGTGAAGAAGTAAGACATGCAGATGGCCAGGGAGGATTGTGCCCGGCAGAGGGAAGAGCAAAGGTGAAGGGCCTAGGAGGAGGTGCTTGGAGACAATTAGGGGCCAGTGTGACTGGAATGTGTCAAGCAAGGAGGAACTTGGTGGGAACTGGGTGAGAGAGAGAGCAGGGAGGGGATCAGCTTGCATGGCGTCTGGAGGCCCGTGAGACCGCCTCTCATTTGTTTCATAGGATTTATGTAACTGACATATAAATGACAGGAACATCTGTATACTGCCAGAACCTTTGCAACCTCATTGCACCCATTCAAATCACCTGGGGAGCTTATTAAAAACACAAAATCATGGGCTCCGTTCCATATTGTAATCAAGACCTCCAGTAGACTGGATAATCTGTATTTTTTTAACAAGTTTCTCGGGTGCTTCGTCTGAAGGCCCACCAGCACTGCTCTGTCAACCGGAATCTGGAGGCCACAGCAGATGATGCAAGTTTAAAAATTACCCTTGGAGGATATCAGCATGAACTAGAACCCCTAGCAGGAAATACAAGCCTGTCCACTCTCTGTACTTTCGAATAATGACTCTGATGGTTTATTATGGGGTGTGGGTTGGTACGGGGGAAGAGTGTTTGGAACGGAAGAACATTGGAGAAGATGTTGTAAAGTGGAGCAGGAAGCTGGACTAGAAATCCTGGTTATAAACCTTTGAGCTAAGCTTACAGTTTAACAGCTAGTTCCCATGATGCCTCTGGACATCATGAGTGCAACGAAGTATCACAAATTTCCATAAGCTCCAAGGGTAACCCGTGGAGCCTGCCAGCAATAAAATATTATACTTGCCATTAATATCTCATCTATGGGTAGAAATAAAGGCAGATACAGTACAGAGGAATGATGTATTTTCTGTGGTGAGTTGAATGGTGGTCCCCCCAAAAGATACGTTCATGTCAACCCCTGGAACTTGTCACTATGACCTTATTTGGAAACAGGGTCTTTGCAAATATAATTCAGTCCAGGATCTCAAGATGAGGGCATCCTGGATTGTCCCGGTGAGTCCTAAATCCAGTGACAAATGTCCATAGAAGACACAGAAGAGAAGACCCAGACTCAGTGGAGAAGGCCGTGTGAAGATGGAGGCAGAGACTGGAGTTCTGTGGCCAGAGCCAAGGAACGCCCGGTGCCCCCAGAAGCTGAAACAAGAAACAAGAAAAGATTCTCCTCCAGAAACTTCAGAGGGAGTCGGCCCTGATCACACCTTGATCTTGGATTTCTGGCCTCCAAAACTGTGAGAGATTAAATGTCTGTTGTTTTCAGGTACTGAGTTTGTGGTAATGCATTACGAAAGTCACGGTAAACGAATAACATTTTCCTACACTCTCCAATGTCCATCTCTTGACTCGTGTGAAACCTTCACTCCTGGACTGTTTTAATCTTTATACAACTGTGGTCATACTTTTTTCTTTTGTATTCAGAAGGAGGTATCTTTTTACATGCCATTTGAATTTGTAATGTTGTTTTCCTTCTTACAAATACAGAATTTTTTTTTCCTGTTGCTTCCTTAGCATTTTCTTTTCTGTTCCATTTTGTCCAAAGAGATGCTTATGCCAGCCTATTTCTAGAAATGTACCTTTGCCCTGGAAGCTTTACACAGTGGCTGATGTCTCTCACAAAACCCTTAAGAAAGGGATTGCATTACCTTTGACTGTGAGGGTGTAGATTTTAGTCCCTGGACAACCAAGAACTCTCATAGGTCTCTGAAACCATCTAGTTCCCGGGAAATATTGTCACATTATCCATGCAGGGACTGAAGTGTGTATAGAAATGCAGATGGTCACAGTGTTTGGACTTATCTGGCCCTTGTTTGGTCTTAGCTGACACATATGTCCTAACTCTTCAGACTCACATTCAAGGTAGCCACGTTGGGGCTGCAGCCACGTTTGGGCTTCAGCCATTCTTCCAACTTTCCAAGCTGCTTTCTGTGGTGCCCCTGTGTGTGCCTTAGGTCATATGGCTTCCCATGTCTACACTGCCTCTTCCCTGCTCTCTACTCACCTTACTCCACCCTGCTCGTCCTGTGAAGCCCACTGCAAATCTCATTTTCCCCAGGGAGACTCTTGCTGACCCCCACCCCCACCCGCTGTTCTCATCTCTCCTGCTCTGGCCTAATTCAGAATGTGTGCAAATTCCATTGGCCTTGTTACAGTCCCTTGGGTTGCTTATGCCCTTCTCATTCTAGATAGACTGAACTCTGGAAGGCAGAGGCATGTCCTGTCCTTTGTACCCCCTTACCTGGCACCGTGACCCGCACTTAGTAGGAGTTCCTCCTGTGTATTGAGTCAACCTTGGCAAGGTTTTTTGTTGTTTGTTTTTTTTTTTTTCACTTGCTTGGAAAACTGCTAATCTGGAGACAGATGGCAGCCCCAATTTCTAGTCAGATCTGGAACCTTGATGCTGTGCTGGGATGCCTAATTGTTCTTCACGGGTAGTTAGAGCCTGCCTAATTTGTTTCAGCACTAAGCAGCAGCTCTGATTTATAGGCGTTCAATCAGGCAGGAGATTGGATAACTGGCAGCAGCCGCTTCCCGCCCTAGCCTGAGCCAGCAGGTAGCCCCGTGGCCTAGACTCCCTTAACCTGTCTCCCCACCAGCACGGGTGCTGTGGGTGCCCTTGAAGTGGCAGATGGAGCCCTCCTTTCCAGCAGGCCAGCTAGGGAAATAGAAAACTCTCAGACATTGTTCCTGCCCTGGAAGGCGTCGCTGTGTTGTCAGGCAGAACCTGAAGATTTGGGCTGATCACCCCTGGGACTGCCTCCCGCTGGGGCGAGAGAATGGATGCGCCCTGTCGGGTGGTCATCGGAGGTGGCGCAGGGATGGGCCTGGAGATGAGAATGGCTGTGCGCCCGAGCGATAGAGCTCTGGGTTCGGGTCTGCATCACGACCATCCCCCTTACCTGCGGCTGGATCTCTGATTCACACTTTCCTCATCTGTAAAACACCAATCAGAAGGGTTGCTTCCTGGGATTTTTCGAGGCACAAAGGAGCTCACCAATGTAAAGCACTGAACTGAAATCTGGCCATTGGTAAGCGTTCAGTACGTGGCTGTGTCAGGGTCACTGGCATTTCCCAGAGTCGTGGCATCATCGCAGCCGTCTCTGACCCCCTCCTGCTCCTGAGTGCCGCCTGCTAAGCTACTCGGGCTCCTTCTTGCCTCCTGCAGCTGGATGCTCTTGTCCGAACTTCCTGGATGACCGTTGTCAGTTGGCATTATCTTGGTGACCCCTGTTTCTCTTCTGTCCAGGGACCTGCCTTCAGGGACAGATGTGACCCCGTCATTCCATTCATTAAAATAGATGTTTCCACACATCCACCCTCATCCAGTCCTGCCCCTGGTGAGAAGATGCCCCATTGTAAGGTGGGCCCGCTTTGGTTCCGTGGGGTTTGGAGTCCCTGTCCATGTTGAACTCATCATCTCACAGCACCCTGAGAGAGGGAACAACTTGGGTCCATTCTGCCCTAAAAAAAAACTATAGCTTAATACAATTTTTTAGGTGTGTGAGCCAGTGATAAAAGTTCTAATCTCTGCAAAGCATGAGAAGAAATGTTAATACCACTTGGGAAAATCCCCTCCCATCCTCAATTTCCCGTCCCTCGCCAATGCCGCGCTTATCTCGCACAGGCAGCGGATTCCAGAGTGTCACTTTCTAGACCAAGAAATGGAATCTATTTTTCCTCTGCCTGCATGCAGTTTCCTTGCAGTATTTGGGGGAAGCATTTTGATGCTCCTAGGGGAAGAACTTATTGATTTGGACAGCTCCTCTTTCTCTGTTCTTTCCTGCTTGCATTTTCTTTTCTTTTTTTTTTTGTTGTTGTTGCAGTTTTACTAGTGTTATTGGCTTTATAAGGGCATCAGAAGGGAATTTAATTTTGAGAGAGAAAAAGGAAAATGCTTGAACAGCTCTTCCTGGAAGGAAGTGACTAGCTACTGAGAGGGACCCCTCAGTATTCAATCTAGAATCACTGCCCTTGGATGTTCTATTAGGACACTCAGCCTGTGGGGTCAGAAAGAGTGGGGGTGAGGAGGCCTTGTCTTATTTGTCTGTGTAACCTCAGCACCTCGGCTAGTCACTGTGGAAGCTTGTTGGAAGAATGAACAAATGCTTGTGTTGGAAATAGGCCCAATCAGTTGTTTTTAGACCCATTTGCCTTACCTGTGTCATTAGGTGTTTAGGTGGGTCTTTATTTGTTTATTAAATATTCATTGAGCATCTCTAGAGTGATAAACACTTCAGATGCAGCAGGAGCAAAGGTAAAGAAGGGAAGACCTCTGCCCCAGAGGAGCTTGTGTCAGAACCTCCCTGCCTTCTCCAAGACTATTCCAGATCTTTAGTATTTTGCTTTCAAAGATTTGTTGATTAAAAAAAAATTAAAAATGAAAAGTAATATAAAAATTCATGTACCTTGATAACATTTGGTCATATTTGCTTTAAGCTTCTGACAAGTAAGATATTGTGTACAATACTGCGGTAGCCTATGATCCCATGCTCCTCAGTCCAATTTTTCTCCCACTCAGAGCAACTCTTGTAATGCACTTGTTGTTTATTCAGTTCATATGTTTGTGGTTTTCTTACCTGGTGAGTGAGTGCACAATAAACTATATTGGAATAATATTTTTTTAAATATTAAGCCAATGCCTTTAATTTTTGCTCTTTCAATCTCAGATCATTGCAGCTGGGTATAGAATTCAGGGTTTCCAGACATTTTCTCTGAGCGCTTTGGGATGTTTGCTGTTTGAATAAAATGTTCTTTCAATCAGACAGCCACATCTTCCTTAAAAAATTCTTAGCCTGTATCTCTTTGAGTATTGCTTCTCATCTTTCCTACTATTTTCCATCTGATAATCATATTAAGTCTATTTTGAAGACTTGCCCAAATATATTTATTTTAAAGTTATTTTGAGACTT
>NW_017731395.1:3873609-3874812 GCF_001890085.2 Hipposideros armiger | reverse complement strand
ACCAAGAGGCTGACCACCTTAAACAGTTCCAGTGAGGGGACACAGCCCCTCCCAAAGGCACATGTTTATCTTTGAAAGCTCAGGTTGGTAGAAACTTCTTCTTTATATTCAGCCAAAGGGTTTTCTCAGTCAGCAGGCTTTACAGGAGGTTGGTATTCAGCTTTGGATCTCCTGGTTTCCCTCTATATGTTGGTGTGTGTGTGTGGTGGGGCATGGGAGGCTGGAGTTATAAAGGAGTGAAATTGGGGCAGAGGCTGACAACCCTCAAGAATATCCCTCCCATGAACTTCAGCGTGACCAGGCAGATGTCCCCATTCCATCTGCTGCAAATAACCCCATCTCTGTGCCCTTGCTCAACTGGCATCAGTGAAGGTGGTTCCTTCTTAGGGACAGCCAGTTCAGAGCTGTGCCAAGGCAGCAATCCATCTCAAACAGAGGGAGAGGCAGTGAAATTATTACATACACATAATTCTGCTCAGTACAGCAGTCCCCCCCTCCCCCTTCATTATCTCCCAACTCCCTTTTCTGTAAATTCAGAGGTTTGCAAAAGTACAAAACTTTCTAGGAGGGTTTGACAGGGTTGCATATTGCTACTGCTATCACTAATGCTTCTTCAGGGAATTCCGGTGACTTGACATTGTTTACACATTTCTCCTGTCACTTTTCCTGTACTCTCCTGAGGGTTGTCTTGACAGCTTTGGAGAACATAGATTTACAAAGAGAAAATGCTGTCTGGGTCCTCGCCACATTACGTTCCCAGGGCACCATGCACTGCACATTTGCTCAGCCTGGTGTGACAGCCAAGTCCTCTCCTTGTGTCTCCCGCCACCTGGGTTCCTTCTGGGTTGGGGGATGAGTGACACTCTCAAAGAAGTCTGGGGAGACTGCTTTGCTGACAGGCATGCAAGTTTCCTTGGAGAACTAGATAGCTGTGGTGCGTCCAGAAAGCATCCACATGTTATCTAACCTGTTGTGTGCCGTCACTTGGGGATGGGCATAGACCGGATAACATGAACGCAGTTTATAGATGAGGACGGTCACATGACCTTTCTAGACAGCAGTCTAGAAAATGTCACAAGTGGAATTTCAACCTCTGTCTTTCCATTCAAAGACAGCTATTCTACCCTATCATTCTGTAAAGTGTTGATAACACCCTTTCCCATATGTGTAGAACTTTGAATTTTCCACAGCTTTTATTCACAA
>NW_017731395.1:3869712-3871934 GCF_001890085.2 Hipposideros armiger | reverse complement strand
TGAGGCTCTAGGACTCGAACTCTCAGTGGGGCCCCAGCACTGTTGGAAGCAGGGTTTAGTGAGAGGGGGTGGATCTACTGAGTGTAGGCTGTGATGTTAAGATCGCAGACAAGCTGTCAGTGCTGCTAAAGACAAGGTTTAGGTATAATCAAGGTAGGAGATAAGTGAGATGAGGTGGGAGATGGGATCATTAAAGGAGGAGCAAAACAAAGCATTGGGAGGCCATGGTTTTGGAAGGATTGCTTCCATACACATTAAAATAACACAGAATGAAGAAAGGAGCAGTGTTGGTGTTCAAAGTCAAGCTACTCAGAAAGAGGGAGGGTGGTTCAGAGACCCGTAGATCTTGGCTGCAAGTACATTGCAGGGCCAGCAGCACCAGCAGGGAACGGGCTAGAAACGCAGGGCATCTGACTTCCCCGTCCTTACCCCACATCTACCGAATCAGAACTCGCCGTTAACAAGCTCCCCAGCGACGCGTGTGCACATTAAAGTTTGAGAAGCACTTCTGTACATGACCCCAGCCACGAGAAGCAGCAGCAGGCCAGACAGCCTGAGCTTCAAAGCAGCTGGGAGTTTTAGGAAGGAGAGAGGAACTGCTGCCCGAAAGCAATGGTGAGGAACAAGGACGCGGGCTGCAAGTCCAGAAGCCAACTTCAAAGGGATGCGGGACAGAGGGTGGGGCTTAGCGTCCTCAGTGAAGGGGGGGGGGCGGGCTGGACGTCTCTTAGGGCAGGAATGGATGCTGAGTATGGAGGAGATTGTGCTGAGGATGGACGGTGAGTTCCAGAGGGCCTAATAGAAAGGTTTGGGGGTCACGGAGGGGAGGGTGATGGGGTGAGATTTGGTGATGGTATAGGGTTATATGGGGATAGAGGCCAGGAATGAGAGAGGACCTGTGGTCTTGTGCTTCATGTCGTGACTGAGAGAAATAGGAATACAGGTGTGACCGGACGAAAGCCAGTGACGGCTGAGGTAGCTGTGAACGTAGTGTGGGAAATGCGGGGACAGCCTTGCCAGGACAAAGTGGAGCTGTGGTCCAGAGCTCGGCCACCTTCATCTCCCCGAAGGACAGCGTTAAGACTAATGGAAGGCCACGGTCAGACGTGGTCAAAGACTGATGAGAGAAGGAAGAGGGGAGAGCTATGGGAATCGCACCAGACTGGGAAGACCTGGGCTCCCCTCCTGGCCGTTTCTCTCACTGGCTGTGTGATTGTGGGCAAGGACTTTTCACCTCATTTGGCCTCAACTTTCTCAACTGTAAAATCGTGATGATAAATAATAAAATCGTGATGATTAAGTTATGATAGAAAAGTCTTATAGGATCGTTCAATAGGCGTTGACGCCCCATCTCATGCTGGCTATGCAAGGTGGCGAAAGTAAATCAGTGAAGACCCACCCCTTCCCTTCACAGGCGTGATGGAGGAGCACCTGGCTTCATGGAGTGAGTGAGATATGTATAGGAATGTGCTTTGTGTTGCGCTGTGTAATTGTAAGGTTCAGTAATTAATGAAGGGATGGGAAGGAAGTAATGTACAGGCTGGAATGAGCGGAATAAAAATTCTTCAGAAAATCCTCCAGCAAACACTGGAGAGTTGAGTTGTCAATAGGCAGCTACCTATCCATTAAAATTATCTGGAGAATTCAAAACAAAACAAAACAAAAAAAATGAATGCATGGACCTAAACCCTAGACATTCTAATTGAATTGTTCTGGAGGTGTGTGGGATCTGGGCACCAGTTTTTACAAAACCACACGAGATGATGCTAATGAGCCTCCAGGATTGAGACCCACTTTGCTTATGGTTTGCCCACCTGAAGGGGGAAGAGATTTTCCTCCTGAATACAGGGATCAGGTTTAACCAGGGGGAGCTCACCTGTTCCCTTGTTACCTGGCCTGACATCTCTGTCCTTGACTCCAGGGCCCCGTGTCCCTGGGAGAAGGGGGGATTTCCATCCACATTTGAATTGAAAGGAAGGTCTTGGAGATGGGGTGTGATGAGAATGCCTGAAGAGCCAGCCTCCTATTCCCCACAAACCCAGGACAGGTGGAGCGTTTCAGAGGGATGCTCACGGCAGCTCAGGAGCCAAGGTGGGAAAATGAGCAGACTCGGTCAGGAGCAGGGAGGGAAGGGGTGTCCTGGGCAGGGGGGGGGGGAACGAAGTGGTTGGAGCCATGTTCCAGAAGCAGAGCTGGAGGCCTTGAACCTGGCGCCGGGAACA
>NW_017731395.1:3858917-3869337 GCF_001890085.2 Hipposideros armiger | reverse complement strand
CCCTGCTGGGGATGGAGTCCTGCTCTGAACTTGGCTCTGACATGTCAGTGAGGATAGACCATTACCCCTTTATCTAGGCCCTGACACTCCTCCCTGCTCTACTCTGGTGTCCACACCTACCTGCCTCCCTCAGGGCAACGCATCTCCTTTGAACTTGGATTATAAAAGTATCTGAGCTCACTGTTGCCTGAGGCCCAGAGAACAAAGGTTTGAAATGGGCCCCCTATATATGCCTGGGGCTGTGAGAAGGAGGGTTGGCAATAGGTGGACACACTCACTGCGTCCCCACTCCTGGCTGCTGGACTCTGCGGCCAGGCGAGTGTCCCCAAGGCCACCCTGCCTGGTCCAGATTCCTTGCCCTGTGGAGTTGCTGAGGATGCGCCCTGCATCTTTCACAGACTAAGGATGACATTACTCCAGGGAAACGTCATTCCTGACTGGGACACCATGCCCAGTGAGCCTCCGAATGCCAGTGAAATCATGAAAGGATGCGGTAACAGACAGGGCTCTGTGCACACAAAGTGCTGTTAAACAGCGCACGTTCCCTTGTGTACTGTGAACTCTCTGCCCCGCTTTGCAATCCATCAACCTGATATCTCAAGTGGGATATGACTCACTGCCAGAATGTTGTAAATGCGGTAAACTGAGCAGGGTGGGGACACTGAGTCCCTCTCCCTCGCTGCTCGCTTCCCCCCCACCCCTGCTCTTTGGTCACATTTTGTCTTCTCATCCCATCCTATGAGTGAGAAAACTTGGGGGAAGGGGCAGATTTTTTCAATTTCTTTTTGCATTTATTTGCATTTATTTGACTGATCGGGCTTGCTTCTCCCTCAGTTGCCCTTTCTTCCTTTCCCCTGGAGCTCCATTATAGTGAGCAGGTCTCTGGGTCTGGAATTGGAATAGGCAGGGTTAGCAAAATCTTAACTGTGTGACCTCCAGCCAGCCTCAGATTCTTTTTTTTTAAACTGGGTCTCTTCATCTGGAAAATATGTATCATGGTATCTTACAGGTTGCAATGCACTCAGTATGCGTAATACAGGACTTATTTGTCTAATAAGCCTTACTCATTGTGGTAAATATCCCTAAAGCTCATCAGTTCATCGGTATTTCTGCTCTCCACCCCTTCCTGGACGCATGGAAGGCTACATGTCTCAGCTCCCCTGCATGAACTGGAATAGGAAGCAATGTGTGACATTTCTGGACTGAAGCACGTCGGAGCCAGGACAGGAGTCTCCTGTGGCTGTCATGGGGGGGATGTGTGAGATGGAGGTGCCACCTGGAGGACGGCTGCCCTGAAAAGCTACCCAGACCCATAGCAGACTTTATGTGGAACACACACACACACACACACACACACACACACACACACACATGTTGTGTTTTGAAAGCGAAAATTTTGGTGCTATTTGTTACACAGCATAGCCTGACTTATCCTGACTATTGCACTGACTTCTTGTTGTCAGTATGGCAGAGGATTTCAGTTCACTCCACAGCCCTTTGGTGCCCTGAGGGTACCACAGGGGTGCCGTGAGGGAGGGAGGGAGGAAGACAGGGAAAGTGAGTGGGCAGGCTCCTCTTCAACCAGGGTTCCACTTTTATCGCATCTATATATTGGGGTTCTTAGGAAGATTACCTTTAAAAAGAAAAGTTCGACTTCTAAAAAGTTACTTGATAAAAATCCCTATGCTATTGCAATGATTCCCTCGAAGCTCTAATTTCCTACAGCCACTAAAGTTCTCTCTCCTGTCCTTGACTTTGTGGTTCATGTTTCATCATATTCTGATTAGAACCGAGACTTTGACCCTTTGCTTTGAAGCCCAGCTTCGTGCCGTATCGACCGTCCTCACCTCCTTGGTCCTGGCTCCTTGGTCCAGTGCTCCTCTGTAATTACAGGTGGGCTGGAGGTAGTTGCAGGGTGTTGGGCTGGAAGAAGGAAGGAGTGGCGATCAGGGACAGTCAGGAGATACCTGGGTTCAGCACTCTGAGGAGGGAGATCGAGGAGAATGATGCCCTTCTGCATGAAGTCATAGGATTTGGGAGTACAGTAATACCTTGGATTGCAAGCATAATTCGTTCTGGAAACAAACTACTTGTATTGCAAGATATCACTCATTTACCAAGTTAAAATGTACTAGATATGTTTGCTCATCTTGCAGAACTCTCGCAAACCAAGTTACTTGCAATCCAAGGTTTTACTGTATAGTGTATATGGGGACCAGGACATTGAACACAGGGCACCTGGTGCCATTCCCTATTCTGCCAGTGACAGGCAGGGGACTTGCATAAGATTTACAATGTTTCTGGGCCCCAGTTTTTTGTATGGAAAGTGAAGGCTCGAACTACATAAGTGGTTTTCAAATTGTGACCCTCCGACCCCTAAGCATCAAGACCTGCTGGGAGATGGAGGCGGGTACCCCCTCAGCAGGGCTGGACCCTTTACCCCAACACAGTCAGGCACCTTGCTGATTGTTATGGCTGGTGATTCCAGCCTCCCAGCATGGGCACCTTTCTGGATCTACTGCTGTCCTTGTTCACCTTGAGCTGTCACCCTTCTTGCAAGTAAAGTGTGGGTCTGCAGTGCCTCCCGTGTCCGAGCTGCTCTCTGGACGCCACACTTCCCACTTGGGGATGTGGGCTTGGGGGGGTGGAAGAGAAGGGGTGGGGATGGTCCTCCATTCTTCCACACAGCTCTGGGTGAGGGCACGCACAGCCCTGCCCTTTGACAGGGAATAATCACCAAAGCTGAGGACGGTGGGACTTTGGCGTATGTGTTTCGAGGACCTGCAGGGGGGAGGAAGTGGTGCTTTCCTTTACTCCCCAGGTTGCAGTGATGCCATCGTTTGAGAGCCAGCCTGTAGTGGAGGCCACCTGCCGCTACAGCAGGATCAAGTCCTCCCCCGTCATCCTGCTGCTTTTCACTCACTGACTCTCAGCAAATCCTCTGGACAAACAAAGCAGGCAGATGGAGAGGGGAAGGGTGACCTGCAGACAGCAAATTGCAGCCCCGCCTCCTGATCCAGCTCATGGCAAGTTCATCATTTCCATCCGAGAACCATCGCCCAATCGAGGCAGAGAGTCTGACTGCAGGAAGAAGCTGTGATAAACGTGTACCTGGAGAGCCGAGCACAACCCTACTGCTTGACTGGGTTGATTTTTTGTTTTGCTTTCTTCTGCTTATGGATCAACTGTTAGGGATAGAACCTTCCCCACCTGGCACACAGGTGCCACCAGTCAAGACTAAAATAGCCGTGACGAGGTGCTGTCACTGGCTGTCTTACTACCTGCTCTTAGTCATTGAGATGCCTGAGTTGGATTTATCTCCAGTGATTTGATTGATGACTTGGTGTGGTCTAAGTCTTCCTGTATCTCCACTTGAGCTATTTCATGAAGATGGATGGACGAGTAATGCCACCCCACAAAAGGCTGGGCTCGAGGGTTCTGCCTAAATGGAGTCATAGAGATGAAAGCACACTGGGCGTACCAGGGGCAAAGAAGCGGAGAAACAGCTTCCTTGTTTCACGCCCCTGGTGCCCATGGAGCCACCCAGCCTGGGACAGTCCAGCTGCAGCTGGTGGTGACAGTTCACACACAGGGGCCAAGGGTTCAGCAAGGGCTCCCCTTACAGGGGTTTGCATTTGCCAAGCGTGAGCATCGTTTTATGGAGATCTTCAGAGCTTTTCCCCAGGCCCGACCCTCCTATCCTGTGCACAGTAGGTCTTGTTGAGACGTGGGTCTCTGTCAGTGCCAGCAGATCCATGCTGCCATGACTAGGAGCAGACTCTATTGGAGAAGGGAACGTGTCCTTCAGGCCATGGGCTTCCTAGAGCAACCACAGCAAAACAGTGCAAGAAATAAGCAGCTTCTCCTCTATTTCCGAGTGGCTGCAGTGCATCAGCCTGGTGTTCTCGAAAGGTCCTTCTGGACCGCCAGCCTCACAACACTCTGACCCCTCACATTTCAGCCAACCTGCCTCAGCTGGGGCACCCCAAGGGCTCTTGCTGTGTAACCAACACACGTCATTGCTTTCCCCAGCCCGCAGGATGTAGGGACCCCTAGAAGCTCCACGCTCCCGCTTCAGGCACAGTTCCAGCCTTGTGTGCATTCAGTGTGACACTCAGTGTCACCTTCACTGTCACTGATTTCATGTCTCCTAACGAGCCTTCGGCGATCTAGGTGGATAGTTTTGGGGATCTTGGCCATCCCAAGAAGACTTTGAGAAGAGCTTGAAGATGGTAGAAACGTTCCCAGCTTCTGCTTTGGAGGCTTTCTTTGCTCAAGAATCGCCCTGGGTCCACGGGCTCCGTTTAGGGCCTTTATTCCCACACTGACCCTCACTGAGCCCCGCATGGCAACTGGTTCCTGGTCACCTAGACTTTGGATTTTGGAGGCTGACTTTTATTCACAGTATCATTTAAAATTTTCTCTGGATATTATAGACTTCTCTTCCTTTCTTGACTGGGGCCTGTAATCTGGCACCTCTGGGTCAATAACCTTGTTGGGACTACCTCGCCCTCAGCCCAGGGCCCATGGGCGGTAATCTGACCAGGGTGCTGGGCCTTTCTTGGGAAGTAGAGCCTGGTCACTCCCACATATGTTCCTTGATTCCTCACCTCTTTCTCTTCAGTTAGATTCTTTCTTTTTCTTTTTCTTTTTTGAAGGAAGAGGGTGTTTAAACTTCATGATTCCAATTCTTTCACTCTAGAGCATGAAAATATTGATTGCAAAAAGCCAGTTGACATTCATGGAGACTTCGGAGCTTTTTAATGAGCGTTGAAAAGTTCTTTGAGTCGCAAAGATTGTATTTTACTGAATCTGAGCAGCCTCGTTTGAAAGGGGCTGGAAGGTTGTTCAAGCTGAGGTTTTCCTTAGGCTAAGTGAGGAGGCAATCGCTTTCCATGGGAAGAAGCCAAAACTCTCTCTGCCATGGCCCAAGGGGATAGTAATGGTTAAGGTGTGATAAGGATAGAGCTGCGGGGAGAGCATGTCCACAGGATGCATCATGGGATAGGAAGCTGGAGGAGAAAGCCTGGGGCACAAGGGGGCTGAGTCGTAAGTCAGCCTCTATGAGGCATGTGCTACTTAAATGCAAAGCTTCAGGTGTATTGCTCAGGCATGGATGGACCCTTCAAAACATTGCTTCAGGAAAAACAGCATCTCCCCCACTGAACCCTCCTCCCCCACCTCCCCCTCCCTCCGCCAACCCACTGCTTAAAATAACACACTGAGATTTTCTTGTCTTTGCTGAGGGACAGGGTACAACCACTTGGAGGCTGAGGTCATGCTGGCTCCCAGGTGAGCTTTCCTGGCTGCCAGTCCCCTACCTGGCTACTGAAGCTGTCCTCAGCTGTTGGGAGACTGGGGTTGTCCGTCCAGGATCCTAGAACTGTCTCCTCTTATTTTCAAGAGGGCTCACGGGCATGAGACTAGACGAACTGGACGAAGCATGACTCCCTGGAATATGGACACTGACCGAGTATTCCTGTGTCCACTGGCCCACGATCCAGATCAACATTGTCCAGGGGTCTTGGCTGTATCACTCTTTGACTTTGAAGTTAGTTTCTGTGCTTTGCCCACCTAGAGGCAGTAAAAACAGTCCTGGGATTAGGATCAATCACAGATACAATGGAGTGATCAGGCTCTGTCCTAGTAATTCCCTATTTTTGATAAACCAAAGCGGTGCTGGTAGCAGGGTTGGGCCCCTTCACACGATGGACCAGCGTGTGCATGTTGGAGGCAGGCTGAAACTCCGCAGCATCATGTGGGATAGAAGCACATAAGTGGGGTCAGTGCCCTTCAGGGGTACCTCGTCCTGTCATGGACATGGTCAGGTTTCCCCTCTGGGGAATGGAGCCACCCAGCCAGCAGGTTGTTCACCTCAGCACATCATGATGAGGCCAGCGCATCAGACAGCACCCTGCCCATGCTCCTCATGAGCTTCCAACTGGCAGATTCTTAGGTCAACTTCTGAACTTTCCTTCTCCACAACTGAAGTTGCAGTTGTTCTCATAGAGTCCATCCATTCAGCAAGGGCAGGAGGATACCTGACATTCAGTGTCAGCCAGAAGATGGTTGTGCTGGAGTGGCCTGAGAGAGAGGGGGGTAGGTGAGGAGGTCAATGGCGGCGGCCGAGGAGGTCACGTAGGACCCAGAGCGGGCTGCTGGCACCAGGGCAGCTGGAGGTGTTTGCTAGAAGCGGGGCCACTGCAAGGACTCGGGCTTTCGACTGAGTGAGGAGACCCTGCAGGGTGTAGAGCAAGGGAGAGACATGATCTGACTTAGGCTTTAAACAATTTGGCAACATAGAGACCCTGTCTTATTCATCTCTGCCATGCTAGTGCCAGCACACTCCTGAAACATGGGAGATGCTTCATAAATTTGAACAGAAATTGCAGTATTAAAAATAAACAAGGAAAAAATATGGCACCGTCCCAGGTCATTGGCAAAAGCCTTCGTTATACTTATTACATGAAAAATCTTATTTTAAAATCTCAGTGTTCACATGCTGGCCAGGACTTAAATGCCCACATTCCCATAGCTCATTCTCCAGCAGGTATCTGATGAAAGTCAGCGCTTTTCTATTATATTGATACATTTTACAAATTATCCTATAGCTCAGCGGTCTCTGCGTCAGCTTCCCGCCTCTGCCCGGCCAGGACTGATAGGCTCTCATTTCTTCCGAGTCCTCGAGTTGTGAAAAATATTAAACATATTCAGATGGGAATTTTATTGGTAATCAGGACCATTATTATTATCATCCCTAGGAAATCATGGAGCCAAAATAGCTTTTGGTTCCCCCCCCCCCACCGCCCCAAAAGCTGTTATCCTCCATCTCCAGCTGATATACTATCATGGAGTACATTTTTCTGATACACTGTCTTTATTATTTTTAGTTTCTTTGGAACGGGTTTGTTCTTTCCTCAAGGCTGGAAGCCCGCGAGAGACAAGCTTCAGGAAGAAGAGTAGATGAAATGCTGTTTGTGAATTCCCATTGTCTCTATGGCAATTACAGAACTACCCTCTTCTACTGTGGGCAGAAGCCTGGCTGGGGAGTCCTGCCCAAGGGGTAGCCTGCTTTAGGACTGGAACTTTGGGTTTCGAGTCTGAACATAGGTTCCTGCTCCGGCTCTGCTCCCCATTGGCTGTGTGACCTTGGGCAAGTCAGTTCCTCTCTTAGTGCTAAGGAAGGGCGGAGCATTCCCTGAACCTCTTTCACAGGCTCAGCACTGGGCCAAGTGCCGACCGTGCACCATACCCTAATCCTTAGAGCAGCTCTGTGAGATGAATATGTCTCCATCTTACAGGAAAGGAAATGGAGGCTCACAGAACGTCAGTGACTCAGAGACACGTGACTGATCAATGGCAGAGCTGGGTTTGAAACCAGAATCAGTGTGACGGCAAAAGTCACACATTTGCACCACCTTCTCCTTAGCCTGGGCTTATTTACTCTGTAAGATAAGTTCATTGATTATCCCCCAAGGTGCTTCCACTCCAGCAATCTATGATGGAGTGAGGTTGAATTCTGACAGCACAGGAATTCATGCCATAGCACAGGAATTCAAGTGATCATACCCCATCCTGGCCCCTCTGACCAGGGCTTTCCATTCGTAAGGGCTGGTCCCCACCTCCCGACTCACATGTCACCCTTCCTTCTCATCGTTCCTCTTTGCCCAGAAATTTTTGCTCTTGTTTCTCATGACCTGCTTATTGGCATCTGATCCTTTTTTAAAAAAAAAATTATTTATTTTATTTTATTTTTTAAAATTGGTTTCAGCTGTACAACACAGTGCAATAGTTATACTGTTTACCCCTCAAAGTGACAACTCTCCTCCCCTTTTTTACAAGCCTTTCTTTTTCTCCACCTCCCTGTTTTTTTCCCTCCTCCAAACTATCCCGATGCAAAACTCACCTTCGCTTTTTCCAGACTTCTTTCCCTTTTCCCTGGAAGCTTTCCTGGTTAAAGAAATTATTTGAATGGGCTTTGGAAAAATCACTTCACTCCGTGTTTTATTTTCGTTTGTAAAAGAAGAGTGCCGCCTTAGATAGGCCCCTAACCCCTTCCAGAGCTGACGCTCTGTGATTATAAATAAACCTGATCTTTCTTTTCCCTGTGTTCCCTCAGCAATTGTGGACTTTTTTTTCACATCAGGACGACTTGCAGTTTCCTCCATGCTACTTTGTTTTTATTCTTCGATGTTTGCCAGGTGCAACATTGGGGTAGTTCTATCTAGAGTGTAGGCTCTTAGAAAGGAGGGGCAATGTGACTTCCTGCTCCTGTCCCCTCCCGTCCTGTCCCTGGGCCACAGCACAAGCCCATGGTCTCAGGGGTTCTCACACAATGCCATCAACGGTCGGACAGATGACACATGGCGAGTCCCATCCAGAGCCTTGTCTTTTTGGTGTCTCTGCCACGTTTCCACCACTCAGCTTTTTAAAGCATAGCTTTCGTTACGCATTGGTCTGAGAATTAGATCTTAGCTCTTGGTTTTTCTGTGACTAGCTCTACTAACACATACTGGCTGGATCTGCATCTATGCCTTCAATTGGGAAGAATGATCTAGAGAGAGCCGTCTCCCTGTAACGTCTTCTGGGTTCCAGGAATGAAATTTGGGTCTTCTTGGTTGATGGAATGCATAACTTTCAGATTCATCGGGGAGCTGTCAGTACCATTACCGTCAGATTGAAGCGTTACTCTAAATGCTGCTGTCTGCATGGTCTGATGTTTGTATTGTGATAGATGGCAAGATTTCTTTATTCAATCATGCATACAAAAGTCATTTTATTGAGCACTTACTATGTGTCAGAAGCTGGGGGTGAAAAGAGAAGTAAAACCTGGTTCTTGCCATTAAGAAGTACTTGGCCTAGCAAAGAAATTGGTACTAAAACAGTTACTATAATGCAGTGAGATACCCTGTCACAAAGGTCCCGAGGGACTAGGGATCGGTTGTAACCAGGGGGCACCCTAGAAAATGCAGCAGAGGAAGTGAATTTAGGGCCAAGCCCTAGTAAGTTTGGCAGCAAAAGGACAGAGGATGTTCCAGGCAGAAGGAACAGCCTGCACAGACATGAGGATGGGAGTATGGGGTGAAAGGACTGGTGAAAATAAGATAAAAAATATAGGCAGGGGCCAGATGATGAAAAGCCTTAATTGTCCCACAGAGGAGGCTGTAGGCCAGTGGCTTTCACATTTGACTGAGTTGAAGGCTTAACCCGGGGAGCTGGCTGAATATGTAGATTTCTGGGACCCACTGATTGGATTCAGTTGGTTTGAAGCGGGGTTCAAAAGTCTATATTATAAGCCAGCTTCCCAGGTAGACAGTCTGCTGCTGGTCACCTTGGCAACCTTGCTGTTTTGCACATGGCAATGGGAAATACCAGAATGACATCACCCTCTTGGGGTTTTAGAAAGACAAGTCTAGCAAAGTATGGCAGGTGAGCTGAGGGAGAAAAGCGCCATGTTGGATGGTAAGTTAGCGTTTTATTGTGATGGTTCACATGAGAAATGCCCGACGCCTGAACTATGGCAGCGGGTGTGTGTGTGTGGGGGGGTCATGCAGGGAACCCAGTGGAGGGATCTTTTTAGACTTGACAGGTTTTAGTGACTGAATGGAAGCTGGGGAAAGGAAGGAATCATAGGTGCCTCCAGGAGATCTCACAGGCGTAATTAGGATCCGGTGGGGGTGCTTACCAGACAGTAAACTGCATGTGAGGGAGAAGGTAAAAACTCCGGCGTGGGACTTGTTGAATGTTTGGTGTCTGTGGCATCTACAAATCGAGGTTTAAGTCGGGTGTCCAGATCTGCATTTGGGAAGTATGAGTTGTGCATAAATGATAGTCGAAGCTGTGGGGTTCCATGAGAACGCTGGAAGAGAGACCAGAGGAGGCCAAAGACAGAGCCTTTTAAAGCAAGTCAGGAGGACGAGGCTGTAACCAAGACTATAAAAGCAAGTGAGTGGAGGCTCGTGGACGTTGAGGAGAGAGGAGACTGTCATCTGGGGCTTTCTCAGCCTCAGGCTGGGACCGAGGCACAGTTTGCCCCCTAGAGGCAAAGAGCGACATTGCAGTAAAGAGAGCCCGATGTGGTGCTGAAAGGCAAGGGGTGAAGTCCACACCTGGGTGAGTGCTCATGAGTGTGTGATGTAACGGGCGTGTCGACACGTGTGTGTGTACATGTGCACCTGGGTATACGTGTGGCTGTGAAATAAGCGTTCATTTATGCAGTACACATCAAACAGGAGCCTTCTACGTGCCGGGCATCTGCCAATCCCATGAGCAAAATAGGGGAATGGCATCCTCAGAGTGGAGCACATCCAGGGGTCAAGAGTCAAAGTGAGAACCAGGAGCCATGGGGCGGGGGGTGACCTGGAGGAATCCCAGAGAGAGAGAGAGAGAGAGAGAGAGAGAGAGAGAGAGAGAGAGAGAG
>NW_017731395.1:3831092-3857562 GCF_001890085.2 Hipposideros armiger | reverse complement strand
GTGTGTGTGTGTGTGTGTGTGTGTGTGTATGCATGCGCACTCATGCATCCACATGTGTAGATATGAAATGTGTCTCTGTGTGCTCATTGAATCAACTCATATATTTCGTCTTCTATATCTCAGGCAATGTAGATGGTACATACACCAGTGAGCAGGAAAGACATGGTGAAGCTAGTTGTCACAGTGAGTTGAGATATGTATTAATATGTGTGCTGCCAGGTTCTTTTGTGTTGTATGTGGCAAGGGAAGAGAGCTAATCAGGAAAATGAAGCAACTCAATGGACCACAAGATCATAAAGTTTCGGACACCATCTATTCCTACTTAAGGATGATTTTATGCAGGGATGCGCTGGTAAATCCGTTCTCTGGGGATGCAGGAGGAAGCTCTGCTATGTAGCATTTGCCAATTACCATGGTGTAAATGCTCTCACGATGGCTGATTTCAAACTACCAGCATATCATTGAAAGTGGAGTTGGGGGAGGAGCTGTGCACGGTCAGCTCTTGCAAGCCAGTATGAGCAGGCTCCAGCACACACCGCTGACCCTTTATGCAGGCAGAGAAATAATAATAATAAGTTTATTTATTTATGGAGCTGTTTGTGGTTCCTCAGGAACTTTCATATATTTTGCTTTACCTTGAGTGTGATGTTAGAGGATGTAATTGGAAGAGTATTGAAAATCTCTTTGGCTAGCCACAGACCTTAAATTACCACCAAGGACACTCTCTTTGGTTTAACGTTCACGAACAGAGACCGTGTCCTTTAAGGAAAAGAATACAGAGTGTATACATGTTGACAACCCAGGATTAGACCAGAAAGATCTTGATTGTAGGGTATTCCCGGAGAGTCTGAAAGAGTCCACAGAGAGGGAGGGTTGGTTAGCCAGGTAAGGAAAATGTTTAAAAGACAGATCCAAGGATATTAGAGATATAATTTTTCCTACTTCATGATTTTGCTTAGGGCCTGGCCTGCCCTTAGATCATAGATCTTGCCAAATATATATAGGTCATGGTCCATTATCCGTTCTAATGGAGGAAAGTTGGACAACGTAATTCAATACAATGGATAACCTTGAAAGGTATATACAGCTGGATTTGCAGAGGATGTAATGCCTGTTTCTTAGTATCTTTACCATCTCATGATTGGCTTACCTATTCTCCCTCTGGAACTTAACCTACTCATGACAAGTCATATACTAGAAAATTGAGCAAAGCCACCCGATTACTAGCAATCTAGATATTTTTTGTGTGTACTTGTGGGATAGGGGTGGTTATGCCTCTTTATAAGCAATTTAATAAAGTTTTATTTAAGAGTGACTTCTAATTAAAGGATAAAAAAACTCTTGTCCTAGAAAATGAAAATCCTTTCTTTTTTGAGAAAAACATATTTAATTCACTTGGCCGTAAGCCTTAAAGGGTACGGTACTGTATACTTCAGCTACTGCTGACTACACGAGAAATCAATATCTAGCCACTGGCGGTTGTGGGCTGTTATCACTTGGTGACAATTGATATATTGGTGACCGGCAATGAGGAGAATGGTGGGTGTGCATCCTATCAATTTTTAGAGCATATTTTATCTGTCCCAGTATTAGTGGCTCAGCATTCCATTTGTCATTTCTGCCCTTGAAGGTAAGAGTTGATAAATGACAATAACTTTTAGCCTACTGAACCACATGCTTATCTACATCCTATAGTTCAGCTTCAGTTCAGGGGGAGAGCAAGAACATTTCTAATCTCTAGTGGAAGTTGGGGCTATTGGGACAAAGGCTGCTGTTTTGATGGCTTGCAAACTCATACACTGAAGTTTGTTTCCTTTTGTTGTCATGAGTGGAAAACAGTTTTTTTTTGTTTTTTTTTTTTTATCCTTAGCTCTGTGGCCCTAGTTCTCTCCAATCCAATCTGTGGCCAACTTTGGTGTTTTCTCATCTGTATCTTTTGCTTGTTTCCTCTTGTCAGTGTTTCACTGCCTGCGCTCTCTTCCAGGGTCTCATTATCTCACCTAGGGATAAACACAGCATCTTCCTAATGGGGATGCCTAGCAAGGTCTGGGTACTGTTTCATAGTTGGCTAAGAACTTTCACTGACCTTGTCTCATTTAATCTCTATAGCACTCCTGTAAGATGGGAAACCAAAGCTCCAAGGGCTAAGTGATGTGCCCAGGCATATAGCATTAGCAAGTTGTGGTGAACATTTGAATTCGGTACATGATCCTCCACCAAGACTCTTCCAGACTCTTCTTGGTTCTCTTGGCCTCTCCTGGTTCTTACCTAACTTAAACACAGTCACTGAGACAAATGTCTATAGACTCTTACTTCCTGTAAGAACACTTTCCTAACAGATCCAGCCTAACCCCCTTTGCCTCCTTCCTCAGAATCCCCTGACCACTCAGGTGTGCTCTAAATAACCCGTGGCCACTGGTTTCCTCATACACTAGACATCACACTCCTCTAGCCCTGTTGAATGTATGACCAATTAAAATCCCTACATCTTTTTCATGAGAACTTATAAATCTCTTGGTCGTGTGACAGTAGGTACTGACAATATTGAGAAGAAAATTACCTATCAGAAAAATGCTGTAAGCTTTCTTTATGAACATCCTTCCTTCTTCTATCTTTGTGATAAAAATCTACTCATTCTTCTTGGCTTATTTCAAACAGCCATTTTTTTTTCGTGGAATAGTTTTCTGATTCTCTGATCAAACATGATCTCTAGCTCTTGATTTTTTGTTATTTGTTCTGTAGCAATTCTTTTTATTATTTGTCTCATGCCACCTATGAACCCGTGTAATCCTTGGGGTCAGTAATAACAACGAGTTTCACAAATAAGCAATGCTCAGTAAATGTTTGTTGAATTCGATTGAAATTAATTAGTTTACAGGCACCCCAAGTACAATAGAAACCCTTTTAAAAGCCAGTGCAATTTCTATCAGAATTTTTGTTTAATGAAAAAAAGTAGCAGACCCCAGAGAGCCCTGAGAGGACCCACTGCCGGCCTAATTACCATCACTCACCATCAATCAATGCGACCTGGGCAGCGAGCAGACACCCAGCCCGGCACCATGGACAGCGGCTCAGGGGGCGGGGTTCAGGGCAGCCTCACATCTGTGGCACCCACCAGCCCTGGGGACAAGAAAGTCACTGCAAGACAAGAAAGTCACCGCAACCAAGGTTTTGAGAACAGTAAAATGGCTCAGTGTAAGAAATATTAACAGATATGGTTTCATCAACAGGAATGACATGAATGAAAATGCATTTGTGCACCAGGCAGCCATACAGGAGAATAACCCAGGAAGTATCTTCTCAGGGCAGGAGATGGAGAGAAGGTGGAGTTTGGTGTTGTTGAAGGAGAAAAGGATGTGAAGGCAGCAAATTTACAGGCTCTGGTGGGGTCCCAGGGCAAGACAGGAAATATTACATATACAGCAGACGTGACCCTTAGAGACAGATGCTGCCTACAATGCCAGGGTGCTCCACGCGACTGCCTACCAGCAGAACTGTTCCCCAGCAGAATGACCGGACTAGTGCAAGTGGGGAAAAGAATGAGGGACCCGAGGGGGCTCCCAAGGGCCAGACCCCACAGTGCCCAGGCCATTGTGCCACCTTCCTGCATATGGAGGTGCTGTGTGGGCCATCACTGCATTCCAGCCTTCCTGCACAGGGAAGAGGGTGTAGAGGACAAGGCAGGTGGTGAGATAGAATGTGGTTGGGGTTACAGACCAGATTCTGCAGGGGCCTAACTCCTCGAAAAGAGCCTAGAAACCACCACAGTGAAGAAGATAAGGAAACCAAGGAAAGGAGACCCAAGGTCAGCAGCCACCGAATGTTAGTAGCACCCCAACTTCAATTACAGGTGCAGATCCAGGAAAACCCTAACCCACAAAGAGGCAAGCGCAGCTCATCTGCCCGTTGCGCAGGGTGGAGCTGAATAAAGGCCAGCTCACCTTCCCTACTGTCATTCAGCTTAGTCATCCAACAAGGAGAGATGAACATGAAATTCCTGCAGTGAGAAATGAACGAGAGAGTGGAACTAAAGACCTTAAGTGCTTACTTGTTGCCCATTGACCAGATAACTAGACTAGCTGTATTGTCTATGCATTGCGGAATTTTATTTTATTTTTTTTACTTGCATTTTGGTAATGTGTGTGTGTGTGTGTGTGTGTGTGTGTGTGTGTGTGTGTGTGTGTGTGTGTGTGTTTAAAGCCTGGTTTTTCTCAATGCATCTTTAAAGGTTCTAAAATTGTTCCATATCTGGTCAAGTTGAGATTTTTTAAGGCTCATTTTTAAGTTGTAATAGGTTATAACTTGATTTGTTTTAAACCAGCAAACAGCACACACCTGTTAAAAAAAGGTCTTAAATAATTAAAAAACAAAACAAAACAGGTTAACATGCACAATCATTAAAAAAAAATAAAGCTATATGTATGTCATAAATCATTTTACTTAATCCCTACATTCATATGCCAAGTTTTTTGCTGTTGAGCCAAGGACTCTTTGAGCGTGTATTCACTGATTTGTGTCCCTGGTTTTCTTTCTTGCATTCATCATGCCCATAATGAAAAAAATGTAAATTTTCCAATTTCAGATTTTTTCCAATGTGGAAGGAGAGCTTCCCCTTGTAGCACAGTCTGAGTTTAGTATCTATTAAAAATGTCCCAGTCTATAATAGTTGTTGCTAATAATGGAAGTGCATTGTCCAATATAGCAGTCACTTACCACAGGTGTTTCCTGGGCACTTGAAATGGAGCTCATCAGAAGTAAGATGTGCCAGAAGTAGGAAACACACAACGGACTCCCAAGACTTAGTACAAAGTACCTAAAATATCACAATAATTTTATATGATTACGGGTGAAATGATTGAGTTAAATAAAATACATTAACATGAATGGCACCTGTTTCTTTTACTTTTGCAATGTGACTAATAGAAAAGGTAAAATTCCATATGTGGTTTGCATTGTATTTCAATTAGACAGCACTTCTTTAGAGCTTCATGTGTTGATTCTATGAAAACACATAATGTCACTTTCATAGAAGCACTACTCCTTCCTTTTTGACTCCTAGGAACACCCTTAATATTGTATTAATGACATTATTCTAGGAATAAGAACAATGATCACAACCAGGTTTGGGAGCAAACACACCTGAGTTTTGGCGTGCTCACTTTCCAACTTGTGGGAGCAGAAATCCATGGACAATTTCGAGTTACCCCCTGTGCCCTCAGGCGCCGTAGTCCCAGTCAGTATGTTAGGCAGAGCAGAGCGTGGGTGTGGTGTATTTCACGAACTGCTGAGGACTGGTAAAGAGAGCTTTTGCCGACCTCTAATCCCGATCTAGGAAAGAGGCACAGCTTGGAGACGTTCCCTTTTTGATATACTGTTTTAAAATGACATTATTACAACTCCATTTTCCATTAACTTCCCCGACGCCCTCAGAATTGTACACTTGAGAAACGAAATTCAGGAATAGCCTCATTAAGTTGAGAATAGATTTATTTCATTTTGAGAAAACAGAAGCCCCCGCCAAGCGCATACTGGCTGTCTAAGTGAAAATGGCTGCATACAGCTTAGGTGCTTGGAGTAAGAGCTTGTCCGTCTCCCACTCACAAGTGAGCAGGCTTGCTAGCGAGTTCATACGCCGTTGGGGGGTTGGTTTGCTCTCAAGTTGCAAGGGTAGGGACGGAGGCGCTGGCTCTCTTGAAGAGGAATTTGCTAGTGGTCAGGATCTGGTCTGCAGTATAAAGTCATCTCTCAACCCCGTTAGTCCATCGTGGTCTGCGGGAGTCATGATGAAGTGCTCACTTCCATATGAAAAGACAGCTCTCCTCACCCACAGCCTTGTCTGTCTAGAAGGGGTAAATAGTTTGCCAGTTATGTTATGTCTCTAAGGCATGTGAGAGAGGATTGTGGAATCTGCCTTCGCCTCCCAGCTGTGACCAGGGCATGCACCATGAATTGTCTTCTCTGTGCTGGGGGTGGGGATGGACTGGGTGGGGGAGATGGAGAATACAAGGGTTCATAGACACTCATCCATCCTTACGTCTGACAGCTTGTCCATGGGGTCGAGGTTCTATGCAGAAAGCCTGTGCATAAAGCAGTGCGGTTTCAGTGTGTTAAGATCCTGGCATGTGAGAACAAACTTGAGCTCACCGGCCACTGGAGTAGAGGCAATAGAGCTGTTATTTCCAATAGAACTTTCCTTCTGAGTATCCAGAGCTGTGGGAGTGGGTGGTTTAAACCGGGATGAAGTGGGTGTCATGCAGACGTAACCCTGATCTAAGCAAATGGCAAGGCTGGACCACACGACTCATTCAGGCCACTAAACTTCACAGTGTGAGGAACATGCGTCAAAAGTTGATTTACAGACAAAGAACATTTGTTCGGAGATGATTTTTGTGGAGCACTGCTGGTTCGCTTGCCAATGACAACAAAGAAAATATTAATCAGAAGAGAAAGTGTGAATGGAGCTGGCTTTTGTCTACTCCCTTTTGTAATAAGAAATGAAGCAAGCATAGTGAATTTCCATGGTATTGATTATTTTATGTAATAGTTGTTCCCTCCATGGGTTCCCTCCAGATGGGTGTGGGGGACACCAAGCTGCAGAGTAGAGGAGGCTGTGCTGGGGGTAGGGGGGTGGCACCAGCGCCCTGCAGAGATGAGAAACGGAGCCCTCTGCCCTGAGCTCTCCCTCAGCCTCCTCAGAATTGAATTGTGTTCCCGGGAGGGCGACCTCTCTCCTTGTCACACTCCAACTCCGACCCTACAGTTCGGGAATCTGAGACTGACTCTTTGGAAACATCTTGGTTTTAGGAGTCTTACCCGAAAGCTGGCCCTGATTTTTCCATGACATGGGGGTGAAAACCTACAAACACGAGGGCAGGCCTTGATGTAGTTCAGCCTGTGGCAAACCGTAGTCTGTGGGTGGACTTACTTCTTGGCTATAATAGAGTGACAGAGAAAAATGAGATCTTATAGAAGAATCAGTGAAACCTTAAGAAGGAAGTGATATTCAATATTGAAACAAATTCTTTCCTCAGTTTCAGGTGTGTGAGAAGTATCTTGTTTCTCCATCCCAAACCTGGGAAATGGGATGCCAATATGTCTGTGCCGCTAGGTACACATATATAGGTTCTTATCTGTGTAAAGCTGAAACACATAATTCTCAAACTGTGGCCAAATGAAATGCTAGGACTACTGGGTAGAGGCATGTTACAAATGCTCAAATGGTTCATGTACATGGAAGTGCATCACAAACGTGTACAAACTATGGCTTCTCCTATTTACTGCTATACTCATGATTTTTCAGTGGCTATAGAATTTCAGGCAGTATTTCTATGCCATTCTGTTCATTTCATTCTTTAGTGTGATCACCGAAGACCGTCCTGATGAGGGGGTGGAGGGGAGAGGGGAGGAGGATATACAATAGCGTTCTAAGAGATTGTTCCAAAAGGCTCGCTGAGGATATGCCTTCTCCCTCACTTACAAACTGTGGGTTTCCTATGCTCAACCCAGGGCATGGGCTCGATCAGTTAAGACTTCAACATATTTGCAAAAAGAAGACCTCAGAGCGATTTCCCATCATGGTTGTTAATAATAATAGTACCAGTGGTAACTTTATTATTATTATCGCAACCAGTTATTGTGCTCCAAAACTGGCTCAACACTTTCTTTTCTTGTTTCTTTTTTTTTTTTGAGGTTCATGAAAATTTTATTTTGACAGTCTTTGGGTAGCAAAGAATTCAAGTAAAGCAATAAATTGGTAATAAAAAAAGTTGGATAGGGGCAGCCAGTTAGCTCAGTTGGTTAGAGCGCAGGCTTATAACACCAAGGTTGCCGGTTCGATCCCTACATGGGTCACTGAGTTGTGCCCTCCACAACTAGGTTGAAACAACTACTTGACTTGGAGCTGATGGGTCCTGGAAAAACACCCTGTTCCCCAATTAAAAAAAAAAGTTGGATAGTAGACATAATCATTAAAACATCAAAATTAATATTTATTAACTTTAAATGTAAATGAAACCATGAACGCCACATCAGTTCACAGAATATCCATTGTAATACATGGTTTTTAGGTGTTTCTCCATCCCTGTGTCATTTTATCCTCACCATTATTCAAAAAGGCATCGCCTTTTTGTATGTGTAGGCTCTATTAGATAACGATATACTGCTGATAATTACTAGCATTTTCTAATGGCCTTTGTGAATATAAACATTTTGCATCAGAATTGGATATATAAGCACTTTCTACACAAACTTTTATTTAATTTAATCCTTACAACAACCCAAATAGCAGGTACTGTTATTTAGGTGTGGGGACCACGGTTTAGAGAGATAAGGTCATTTGTCCAAGGTCATTGAGCTTGGAAACGATGAAAATGGGATTTTAATTTGTTTTACATGAAAACTCTAGGAAACGGTTTTTCTGTTTTCAACCAGTATTTCACACAAGAGTCAAAATAAAACCAGGAAAGTCTAAAGGCCGATTTATAACCTGCTTTCCTCTTGGCCTTGTAATGTCGAGAGAAAGTGCTGAGTCCTCAGTGTGGGAAGCGCGTTTGAACTGCAATACAGGAGGAAAGCTTGATTGCCAGGAGTTGTCTCCTCATGTTTGCTTTTCACGTATAATGGTCCAGAGCTCAGATTTATTCATCAGCCATCGTGTGCCAGGTACTGCAGTCCCTTTCCTTGCTGGAAAGTGCTGGCTTTACAGTTGACAAAGCACACTCGCTCAACATAAATCCCCACACTGAATCCCTGGTCCAACTCTGCGGTAAGCAGCAGAGCAGGAAACGAGGCTCAGAAAACTATGAGCCAGACTTACAAAGAGGGAAGGAAAGGACCCAGATGAAATCCCCTGCCCCCTGTCTGAGGCCGAAGGCTGTTCCTTCTTGCTTCTTCCTGAAGGATGCCCAGAGATCACTCCTACCTTTGCCATCCCATCTTCAACCACAGAAAACTTACATTTTTTTCCCCTAGTGCTTTCTGACAGCTCTTTCGAATTGAGTTCCTCTATATGAATAGTGTTGGTTTGAACTACCTTACTTGGTTGCTAAGGAATACAGACCTTATTTTTTCCTAAAAAGTACTGTCCAATTAGACTGACTGGACTGTGCTTTTCAATTTCTCTTTCAATCTCTCTGTAAGATCTCACATTGCTTAGAAGTACAACATTTAATTAATTGCCTGCCTGAGAATAGTCTTCGTACAGTTTTCTTTCCCGTTTAGACTTAGCCTCTAAAAGGGTCATCAAGAAACAAGTTAACACCTCAAAGGACCCTGGATGGGCCATGTGACTTGCTGGGCGCTGCCTATTTTGGTGCCTGTCTTCTTCTTTGAAGGCCTGTATCTCCGTCAGTTGGTGTAGCACTTGGCTGGCCTCCTCATAGGAGTTGTTTTATGAGATTGTTCTCTATGAAATCTCATCTTTATAGTTTTCATTATGGAAAATTCCAAACGTATACAGAAGGAGGCAGAATACCATCATGCAGCCAATGCACCCAACTTCAAAAAACGATCATTACATGCACAGTCTTCTTTCATCTCTACTCCCACCCATTCCCCACCAACAGGATCGTTTTGAAGTAAATCCTAAATACCTTATCATTTCCTCCATGAATATACTTTGTGTGCATCTCTAGAAAATGAAGACCATGTTAAAGAGCTTAGCCCCAATATTATTACCACACCTAAGTAAGTCAATAGTCTTTCTTTTATATAATTACATATCCATTCATTGTTCACTTTACTGGACGTCTTTTAAATTGTTTTAGTTTGTTTATCTGAATTCGATTCCAAAAAGGTTCCAACTGTGTCATTGGTGGATGTATCTCTTTAAAAGTCTTTTACCTTATAGATTTTTTCCGCCTCCTTCTCATTTTTTTTCAGCTTGTGGTTAATAGTGAAGAAACTGGCTGTTTTTGTTTCAGAGCTTCCATAATGGACTAGATTCTGCAGAAATCACTTCTAGTTTGACAGATGTTCTCACATTGGCCCACCATGCTTTCTGCTTTCCAGCAAGTACTCTGGGTGGTTCTGAGTTCTCTTTCCGGGACTGTATCAAGCCCGGTTTCCTTCCTTTCACTTCATCTTATGTAAGTGCTAACACTTGGAGGGTTTTCGCACTATCGGTGGTTTTGTCTCCACATCAATTTTATGTAAGGGTTTGTGGGGATACCTTTTTATCTTGGGTCATTGTAGCAGTTTTTAAATGAACCTTGGAGTTTGCTATTCTAGTTGCTCCCCATTGAACCCGACTGAACATTTTAATAACAAAGCATAGTAATAAAACCCATTCAGATTTAGGTGAGATGCTGCCACTTCACTGAGTGCCTTGGTTTCCTTTTGTCACAACTCAGAATGTGTAAAAGTATCTGTTAACATGCACCAGAGCCAAACTGATTAATACCATCCCTATACCATTTTCTCACGTTTCCTGGTGGATGATTTCTATCAGGTAGACCAGCAGCCAGTGGCTGAGATGCATATGCATGCATGCATGTCTGTATTTAAGAAAACCTGTGCCAATATTGGCCATAGACTTCTCTGAATTTTAAGAGGCTGAGCTTTTGTTCTGTAAGATGATGGGACTGCTGGAGGTTTCTGTGTCTTGTGTAAGAAGAGAGTAGACACTCATGCAGTTGCTCTCCTGAACCTACATATGTAGTGCTGTCTGTGTAGGGGGTTGTAAACATTATCTGGAACCAAAATTTACATTCCCCGGATCTTGGTGGTCACGGCCCAGATTCCTTGCATAGATTGAAATACACATTCAGGGGCAGAGGCAGTCTCGGAAGATGGAGGCAACAGCATTGTTTTTTAATTTCCCCTTTAACACAGACAAAGAAAATAGACAGCAAACTGGAAATCCCATGTATAACATTAAAATAAAACTAAAAGCGTATACTCTTGAACTTATACATTCAGCAGGGTAGAGAGAAGCCAGCAGAAAGCCCCAGACTTACATCGGATCAGTATCTATTCAGGAGGAAGCAAAGGAAAGCAAGGGAACATTTAGTGAATTTGAGAAGAGAAGAACCCCAAATAGCCAACAGGTATCACTGGAAAGCACAGGGTTCAATTGGAGAACAGAAAATAAAATTCGGACAGTTTTTGTCCCTTTATCGCCATGGGCTGATAGTCAGGTCTCTAAGGTGTGGTGCAATCCAGGCTCAGTAGACACTTGAAACTTGTCATCTGTTTCAGGACAGTGCCGCGTGTGGAGGAGACACTGCTGGGAATGGAAACCAAAGTGTACCAAGGCTAGGACGGTAGAAACAACTGAGACAGAATGTGCAGATTAACATGGGGCTGGGGGCTGAGGGCTGGGGGAAATAGAGCAAGGAAGTCTCAGAAAGCAAGTGATCCTAGTTTGACATTTCCCCCCAAACAACAGAAAAGGAAGCTGTGTGAAGTTAGAAAAGCTATCTTGAACCATGCCTCCATTTCAAGTTAAGAAGCTAGTATTGCATAAAAGTGAACAACAGGAAAATATCAAGATCAATTCTCATACAAAGTTACTATAAACCAAAAGAGACAAAAGCAGAGGAACATCCCTAAATACAATGAAAGTATAGGTGAAACATATGTTTACAAGACAGATCAAAACTGATCAAACTAACCTGAAAAACATTAAGAAACTGATACAAGACATGAAAAAAAGCCCCACAAATCAGAATTAGAGAATTCAGAAACGTGTTGACAGAACTCAGAGAAAAATTAAAAGTTAAAAAACAATAATTTCAGAAACAAAGATTAAAACAGAAGAAGCACAAGAAAAGAAACTTAAGAGTATGCCTTAAAATAAATGGAACCTGAAAAAGAGAATAAATTTTAATACAAAAAAGAAATAGCTACTGAGATAAAAAGGATTTGATGAAAATGACAAATATTAAAGATAGGCAAAAGGTCCAACATACAGATAATGAGAGTCCTTGAACAGAAAATCAAAAGAAGAGAACAGAACAAATATTAAACTGTAAGTGAAGAATCTTTCTTGAAATTAAAAAAAAAGTTTTGAACTTTACATATTGAAAAAGCAATTGCATAATAACTGAGATTATCAACTCAGAATGACAAAGCAAGACATAGTCTACTAAAATTGCTTGAGGTTCAAATAAAATAAATAAACCAAAATTTTTTTATTTATTAATATATAGATTAAAAAATCTGATCATGTTGACAAAGAGAAAGTGATTTATGACGAACAGAATTAGATTATTATCATATGTTCAACAGCAGCACCTTTTGCCAGGGGAAAATGGAGTGAGATGTTTAATAAAATTAAAAAAAGAAAATATGAGCCAAAGAATATCTATCAACCAAAACTTATTTTCAGTACAAAGAGCATAGGAAATAAAAAAGGTTCTCAACATGCAAGAACTCAAGGAATATGTTTTTGTCTGTCATTCCTGGGGAAACTGCTAGAGAACCAACTTCAGACAAGTAAAATGATAAGAGAGACATTAACTTAATTACTGGTGGGGAGCTTTAAATATGTATATTTACTTAATGAACTTAGACTAAATGAGGAGTAAAAAGAGAGTATAATATATCATGGCTATATGTTCCTATACTGTAGGTATAGTAAAGTATAAATAAAATGGGGGGAACGACTGGAGAAAGCAAATGCAAAAGAGGTTTTAACTGTTTTAGAATTTGAATTGTTTTGTTGGTTTTACTGAGTATTTAATATATGATGACACACATGAGTAATTGGAAGCTATTCTAATTGTATCACCCCTGATGTCCTTGAAAACCAGGAGTCTTGATATGGAAGAAAGGAGACACAGATGTAATATAGAAAGAGTTAAGAAAAAACCCTGTAGACTTGAATATATATTAGAAAAATCAGTATGGGCTCATGGAATACCTTATCTCTAAAAATAGAAATATAACTATATATTTCTGTCCACTGAAAAACCCAAGAAACAATACCTCTTCTAGTAGCAATCAGCACTTTAATGAAAGACTATGAAGTTGAAATATTCCCTTAGTAAAAACCAGGAATTCTTGGGGAAATCCCTGATTCCAGTTCTGGGGCAAGAAATGTACAAGGGAAGCCCAAAACATCTAATCACACCAGATCTCAGAAAGTTATTAAAGACTATGAAATTTGTATTAAAAACTCTTACCAGGCAACTTTATGAGACTTGCAATAGCCAAAATGGGAAAATTTGAACCTCATTAAGAATAATAATTTTGCTTGATTGAAACTCATCAGTTATGTTTAAATCCATGAATTCATAATGATAAAAAATTAATTTCCATTTTTAAAGGATGATAGTGGACAAATATATTGTCTTTGATACTGACAAGGGGAAGGATGAAACATTTCTCATGCTTTTCCTATATGAAATATAACATTGGGTAACCAAGTAGTATATGAGAAGAAGTGTTTTAATGTAGAAGCATTCTAGATAATAAATGAAAAAAAATAATGATAGAATGAGAATTATCACCATTGAGGAATATAGTCACTGAATATTGACGGCTACTAACATCAGAAAAAAGAAACCACCAAACATAATGGCCCTCCTGATAAAAGAACATTTCACCACCACCATCTATAGTTTTGTCAAATGAATTGAACCTGAGTTTGATCCAGTGTCAAATCCAGCTTCCCATTTTAGGAAATGGCACTTGAGTTGTCAAAGAGACCTAGAGCTGGACACTAGGTAAAGCAGTGAAAACAGATTTTTATTCAGAAACTATTGCAACGAGGAAAGAGAGACGTCAGTATAGAACTGAGCCCGTTTCTGAATACAATGACAAGTGGGGACTTAAAACCAAAGAACAGGGTGAGGATCAGAGGATGGAAAATTACTAAGAGGAAACATCAAGGGAAGGGGGATTCTAGCTAAACTGACCTAGCAGGGTTCTTGCTACAACTGGGCTGGGCAGGCCAAAGATAGAGCCTGAGGATGAGGCGTAGTTGACAAGAGGAGCCCGGAGAAGCCTGTCTAAAGCTTGGTCAAGAAGAGGGCTTTTTCAGAGTGTGCAGTCCGCTGCATCTAGATTGTGGGAAACCACAGATTGAATGGCCTTGGTTCATCAATACATAAGTTGTAAGGAAAAGAAAGGAATGGAGGGGGACCTGTAGATTAAAAGACACCAACTTAAAAATAACAAATAGTCAATATAAATGATTGAGACTGGGGATTATTGTAGTGGTTGAATAGTATCTCCCCAGAATATATATTCAAGTCCTCACACCTGGTACCTGTGGCTATGACATTATTTGAAAAAAAAGGGTCTTTGCAAATGTATTTAGGGTGCGATCATCCATCCTGGATTTAGGATGGACCCCAAATCAATGACTGGTGTCTCTGTAAGAGAAAGGACAGGCAGATTTTAGATTCACAGACACAGAGGAAAAAGCCATGTGAAGATGGAAGCAGAGATGGGAGGGCAGCCACAGCCAGCGGATGCCAAGGATTGCTGTCAGCCACCACAGGCTAGGAAAGAGTCCTGGAGTGGACTCCTCCTCAGATCCTTTAGGAGTCAACTCTGTCGACACTTTGATTTTGGACTTCTGGACTCCAAAACTGTGATAGAACAAACTTCTGCTGTTTTAAGGTACCCACTTCATGGTAATTTGTTATGGCAGCCCTAGGGAACTAATACACATGGGTGTATCAAGAAGTAGAAGGAAGGTGGCTGGTTAGCTCAGTTGGTTAGAGTGCATGCTCTGAACAACAAGGTTGCCAGTTCGATTCCCACGTGGGCCAGTGAGCTGCACCCTCCACAACTAGATTGAAGACAACTTGAGCTGAGATGCCAGTGGGCAGCCGGATGGCTCAGTTGGTTAGGGCACATGTTCTTAACAAGGTTGCTGGTTCGATTCCCGCATGGGGTGGTGGGCTGCGCCCCTTCCCTCACCCCCCCCCAACTATTAAGTTGTCAGAAAAGTCATGATGCATTTTTACAACGAAAAACATAGAAAAAATATGTCATGACTCTTCTGACAACCCAATAGATTGAAAACGGTGACTGGACTTGGAGCTGAGCTGCGCCCTCCACAACTAGACTGAAGGACAATGACTTGACTTGGAGCTGATGGGTCCTGGAAAAAACACACTATTACCCAATAAAAATCTAAAAAAAAATAGAAATTATTAAAAAAAAAAGAAGTATGAGGAAGTGATTACCGTGTAAGTCAGAATTAGTTCCTTGTGCAGGAAGGAGGCTGGGATGAGAATGAGCCCATGGAAGTGTTATGCAGAGGCTGAAAATTTCTGAGCCTGACCTGGATGGTGGAGATGGTGGTGTCCACCTTACAATAATTCCTTGAGCACTACCATTGTTTCATGTGGTTTTTCTGCTTCTGGGTCCTATTTTCAAGAAAAAGTTTCTGAAGTAATCTGCATGTAATCCATCTGTCACTCCATCCCCCTATGTAATTCCTGCTATTCTTTCTAGAAGGAAATTAACATTTGTCTTAAAATTTATTCTTGACAAAGCCATGTTAAATATCTTCTAATTTTTTCACCAATTCGTATTTTGTCATTGTTTCTTTTCGTCTTTCTGTGTATCAAAGAATATCAATAACTGATTTTATTTCTCAGCTGCATAGCCTGGTCTTCTAAAGAAGTGCCTTTTACTGTCAGTTTTGAAACAGTTCCCCTCCCCCAAATGCATGTCACTGCCCTTTGCAGATTTGAACATGCCGATTTAAAAAGCAATCTTGAGGTACTTCCTCTCCCAGACCAATTTCGTGTTTTACCTTCATCTCATAAATGAAGCATACTTCATATCACAGTTGACCTTTTAAAATATGTTATCAAAATGGAGACTAAAAATAGTGTTAAGCGTTTCTTCTTGCTTTTTTAATATTATCTATTTTCATAGGTTTTTCATTTTCTGTATATGTCGGATGGAAAAAAATCCTTCTTGACTCATTCCCCCCTTCTTTTTGGGGTGATAAAAAAGCCAAGTTTCCCCATGGCTTTTGTGTATCTTATTAGAGATACTGTTTGGTTTTTTTGTCCACACCAAAGCATTTGAATCACAACAAAAATCATATTCCATTTCCTAGGAACCATATTGACTTTAACAAGTAGTTTTCTAGCTCATGACTGATTTGTTAATCTTCTGAAATGAGAAGTTTGTGTGCATCACGGAGCTTTTCATGCTCACTAATTTACTGTAATTTATTTTTTCCTTCCTGGGAGGGTCTTATGAGGACCAGCTTAAACAGAAATTGAGAAGTCAATAAAACCCCAAATAATTCCAGGGCCAGAGACAGTGTGTGGATATACAAAGTGGCTTATCTTTGATATCTCGCTCGCTCTCCCCTCTCCTCTCTCTCTCTTTCCCTCTCTTCCCCCTGCCCACTCTCTGACCGTCAGTCATAGCAGTCATAGCGAGACATCAGGTTGGGCTGGTCTTGGAGTCTAGCTCTGGTTCTCCTCTACTTGGTGTGTGAAATTGGATCATTTTCAACACTTGGTCTCTGCTTTCTCAGATATGTTCTGGCTAAGGAACCCTTTGTTCAAATTAACCTTCTTCAAAACTCCAACAAGTAGAACAGATGTAAGCATAAATGTGTGTGTGTGTGTGTGTGTGTGTGTGTGTGTGTGTTTGCTTGTTGAAAGTGGTGCAGAAAAGAGGTGAGGCCTGACCCATTGTCCTTTGTCCCACTGTCCTGGAGCAGCTTAGACCAGCCCCTGGCCTAACTGATTTCTTGGGTCTGCTCTATGTGAGCACTTGTGTTTATAAATTAGTTTGTGGGCTTAGTCATCGTTATGACTAGTAAAATACCAATTTAGGGATACAGTAATCTATTTACAAGATTTTTTTTTATTAAGCAGAGAATCTAAGTAGGATTTCTTTAAGGACTGGTGTCATCACGTTCTGATAGCGTGGTAAGCCCCTCTCTCCTTAGAGACATGTATGTCTGTAAGGGACCTGGTTCTCAAGCACTGTGAGCCATTGAGTAAGAGGGCTGGTAAAAATGGAGCCAGTCTGGATGACTGGGGTTGGGACCCAGAACCTTCCTCTCTAGCAGCCCCGAGTCCCCTCTGAATCGCTGTCTGGGCTCCAAGGAGCTCGAGTTTGCTTCCCTTCTCCAGTCAGAGCTCGCTCATGGGCTCCCTTTCCTCATGGTCTGTGAAGATAACCTTTTGATGAAAGCATTTTTCTTCAGATCCATTGGGTTAGCTACGTGTTTTTAAAAATGAATATTCCTAAACGTTTCTGACCCTTTGGATATAGATACTCCTATACACTTTCGTCTCTTCATCCACTGGTTTTTAGGATTAAATTCTACTTTTTTAGGAATAGTTCCTGGTAGCTAATGTTATCCATTATAGGCTCATTTTTCCTCCTAAAGTTGCCTTCAAAATATAATTTTCTTTCACACTCACATATTCCATCTCTATGGAATGAAATGTGAAGCAGACTGTACAGTATCTGACTCCACAAAACCCTGGTGCCTGGGATGTGATATTTGCAGGTACCTTCTTGTTAATATTCTAGCTTAGCTACTGTTACCTCCCCTGCCTGTTACGTGAAAGATGTAAACACAATGTCATATGAGGGACATTTCCAAAACAATTTGTTTTTGATAAGAGGGACTGTGCAGGTCATTGATAAAACAGAAGCAGAAAACCACACCGTGCAATTGAAGACAAGAACCAAAATTTCACTCCTTTAACTTCGCCACCAACTTGTTTTGAAACTTGAGTCTTTGAACTACTTGTCTTAACCTGGATTTAATTGGACTTCGCTGTTTACCTCACTTCCAATTTTAGTCTCTGTAGGCTATGTGTTGCAATGATAGTGGTTTGCAGGGACCTTTCAAAAATGGCTGTCACAGATTATAATCTTTTAATGAAACATGTAGTTCTTGAAATTCTTCCTTGTGACCGTCCCGGGGCTAGGTGCCACGTTGGTATCTGATTAGTCCGCTTTAGTGTAATTACAGCCCCAGGTCTCAGTGGCTTACAGCAAACATTCATTTCTCATTTGTGGTACAGGTCAGCATCAGAAGGTTGGCTGCTGTGCCTGTGTCCACATCCCCGCACCCAGGACCCAGGCCAAAGGAGCACGTTGACCTTGCCATTGTTTGGGCAGAGGGAATGAATGAGCAAGAGAGCTGGTGAAAATTCACAGCGCCTTCTAAAGCTTCTGCTTGGATGTGGCATTTGTCATGTTTGCTTATATTGGAGCGTATCGCTTGGATGGCAAAATCCATTGCCACTTCTTACAGGGGACACTGCAAGGCCTATGGTGATAGCCGGGGTATGGCATTCTCTTATAGTGAAGGGCAGGGAGTAAATAATTGGGAGAAGTACTACCATCTTCCATAGCTTACAGAGTTAATCAGACAGAAACCCTGCCTTCGAGGTGGTGATGGTCTAATAGGGGAGAGAAAATGTATCTACAAACACACAGCTGACTGTAAGGAGAGCGAAGGTAGGACAGGAGAGAGCACTGTATGAGGTAGAGAGGCCTGAACGTGCTCAAAATCGCCCAGGGGATTGACGCTGATGCGAGAAGGGGCTTCTCTGGAGGTTCGGTGCTTGATCAGATACAGTCCAAGGGAATTTTGGCATTACTCTAGCCCAGGGAGAAGAAGGATTGTAGAGTTTAATATGTTTTTGTTGAAATTCCAACTCTGCCACTTCATACCTATGTGACCTTTAAGCAAATCACTTAACCTCTTTGTCGATCTGTTTTCTTATACGTAGAATAAAAATAACACTTCATTTGTAAGATTAGCATGAGAAATAAATGAGATAATATGTGTATAGTATCTAGTTCAATGCTGGGTTGATGGTGGGCATATTTCATAATAATACTATCTACCTTTTCCTTTAGCCAAGAGCTAGATATATTTAGGCATTAGGTCAATGTTCCTTTTTCTTTCCAGGATGTAAAAAGGATGTTTTTCTTTCAGACTGGTTAATTTTTTTTTTTTTATGTCAGTGGAACCACCTGCCTCATAGAAACTGTGATTATTAATTCTAAGGGCAGAGACCAAGTCTGTGTTCTGACACAAGTGTTTTTTTGAGTGCCTGGGGGGCTACTTTGGAGGTTGGAGTTGGTGTAGTGAGGCTGTATGGTTTGCCGAAATAACACCAAGAAATAAATAGTCAGAGGATGTGACTTCTAGTTAGAGGGCTGTGTGTCCACCCTGGGGGTCCCATTGACGCAGACAATGGTGAGAAAGCTGCTTCCTGCTGTGTGCAGCGCGGGGTTCTGTCCAGCTCTGGCTCATCTTATCACCCAACTCCTTCTGGGGCTCATTGCTCATTGGTAAACTGGGGCTGATTGTAAGGACTTTCTTAACTTTATCAGGGGATTAATCGTCATGCAGTCAGCCTATCCCCCTAATGTGTGATTCCACATTTGTCAAATCGCCTGTCTGCTGAAATATTTTTGTAGCCCCCGATCGACACTCACTGTGTTGTCTCGATCACTTCCAGATACGTGCAGAGTGGTGACGCATTGGAGCGGCAGATGCCCGTGTCCCCTGACGAGGCCAGCAGAGGTTTTGCTCTGCCTGCGTGTTTCAGCTCCCACACTGTAAGTGTCCTTTCTGCCATCTGTGGACTGCCACGTTTTTCTCATTTTTGTGCTTCCTGTTGGTGATTTTACTGTGAAAATGCACCCCCAGACATAGTGTTGGAGTGCTCCTGAGTACTCCTAAGTGCAAGAAGGCTGTGACATGCCTGATGGAGAAAATAGGTGTTTCTTAGATAAACTCTGTTCTGGCATGAGTTATGGGGCCCGGTGGTCCTGAGTTCACTACCGATGACTGAACAATATATATTCAACATGATGTCTTTAAACAGAAACGCTGATAAAATATGGTTATGTATCAATTGATAAAAATGTTTTTAGAGGCAGGATCCTACCAGGAGCAGTGGTCAGTATTTGCTAATTTGTTTTTTGTGGCAACTTTCTAGAACATACCTACTGTGAATAGCAAGCATTGACTGTGTCTATACAATCCTCATTAGGCACTGTGCTAAGAGCTTTACACACCTTTTCTTATTTAACTGTAAAAACAACGCAGTGGGGGTAGGTCCTGTCTTTATCCCCATTTTACAGGTGAGAAAACTGAGGTACAAAGAGGCTCAAAAGTCCCACGTCCCAGAGCAGAGAGGGACAAGCCAGGGCTGGAACACAGGCGGTTAGGCTCCCAAGCCTGCAGCCTCAGCCCCCACACAGACGACCTCAGGCAGGGCTAACAGATGTCGATGGGAGCCTTTTGAATGGATAATGTTTTATTAAACATGATGTATCACCATCGCTATTCATTCAGAGATGCTCAGCTCCTCTCGTATTCACTGGCGCGAGGAAAATCGTTGAGTCGTGGCGAGTGTCTCTGAAGGTCCCTCCAGTTTGGTTATAGAGATGATGGATACCGTGTTGTCCACACCAGCTGGCTGCTTGGGACTCAGATCATGTCTTAGTGCTCGACTCTGAGTGGATGAGAGCCGGTCTGAGATTTGGTGGGAGAATGACTGCCTTTCGAGGCAAAGGAACCACAGACTATGTCCCTTCTTCCAAGAGGCTTTCCCACCCCAAGCTTTTCAAAACCCACATGTTGTAGCCAGTTTATGAATATGAATAATGTGATTTGCATTCCTTTGATTTAATCTAATGATTAAGCTTCTTTGTACTCTGCTCTGATTCACTGAAACGAAACAATGCATTGTCTTTAAAACCCTTTGTCCTTTCCCAGTAATTTTTTCCCCTTCCAAATTTGCTCGGCTTTGGCAAATGAAAGAACGATAAATTCTGCTTTGATTTGGTGGCACAGAAAGCACCAATGAGAATTAAAACATTAGTTAAAAGGCGCAAGAGAATTGAACAGGGAACAGGAATTAAGTTGGCTGAAGCAAATTACCTTATGGTTATAAATCAACAGGGCTTCAGAAAGAGGTAAGAAATTCATTTCTGCTTCCAAATAATTGTTTTTGCTTTTCAACAGTAGCACTGGGCTGTGTTCCTATGGGCATTGGGGCCCTCCATCACCAATCTCTAATTAAATGGAGGGGGGCCCTCAGTGTGACCTGGTCAGTATATTGGATCAGTGTATAACTTGACCAGTATGATAGTGATCGTACCCCCTTCCTCTTCTCCTGGCCTTCGGATGACTCAGAATTCACACCTTAGTGAATTTCTCCTTTAAAAAACTATGAAAGAGAAAAGATGGAGAGAGAGGCTTTAGAAGTGAGGGTGCAGAACTGGGTTTCTCCAGAGAAGCGGACACCCCTCCCTCTCCCTGTCTGTCCATTCCAGCCTGATGCCCCAGAAAGGGGGTGGGGGTGGCTACAAATCTGAGTCCTTGTTGGGGTTCTGTGAATCTGGGCCAAGAGGTTGAACTCTTGAGGCCCCAGCCCCTTGTCTGAAAAATGGGATTAGTATTTTGTGCTCTGCGTCCCTCAAAGGTTTCAAATAGACACCATGTGTGAAGACACTTTGCAAAATTTAAGACGTTTACAAAAATATCCTACCTGCACATAAGAATGGAGTTTCTGAACCTGGCTTTGTAATCACATTCACTCAGTGTGCGCTTTGAAAAATGATATCTTATCTCCCCAAACTGCAAGGGTCTGCAATCATAAAAACAAACATAAACAAACAAAAAAATAAAAACCTAACCGGAACCATAGAAATAAAAGAATAAACATAGAAATCCTTTGGATGATGACGTCGATAAGATGACGCATGTAACAATTGCGATGGACTTTGACCAAGAAACTATTTCAAGGCTTTGCTTCTGCTAATCCGGTGGAGTATGATGGGAACCAGGCTCCAGGTGATACGGAGCTTTGGGTAACAGGATTTCGTGGGGGACGGAGCCTGGCTATGGATACCTAATCCTCCTTTCATGAAACAGAAACGCCAGGAGAGAAACATATATTAAGGGACTTACCTGTGCTGGGAACAGTGGTGGTTAATTTTCAAGCATTCAAGTGGTCTCCATGAACTCCCAGGCCACTTGGCTGGTCCCAGAGGGTGGAGGGAGCCTGGCTGGAATAGGGCCTGTCCTGAGCATAGCTGGAGGTGCTGCAGAGTCACAGCAGCTTTTAGTCGCCAGGCTGCCTTCTCACACCTCCAAGTGAGCTGGCATGCCTGCCACCTTGCAAGCGTGGCTTAAATACCTCTCCTCCCTAGGAGCCACATGCTGCTTAGTCAACTAATTCTGTTAAAAACTTGGAAGAGGAGATGAGGTATTGTGATTGAAGTTTCCACAATCCCACGGAGAAAAGGCAACAGAAAGAACGGCCTTTGCTTTAGTCTAACGATCAATGCAGAATTAACTTGAATAGCAGGGCCAAGCACCCGTCACAGCATGCAGAGCTGAGCTTGCAAATCGGTCGTCCACTTAAATCTAAAGATCAGAGCAGCTTAGAAATTTGGGGGCTCAGTTATTCCTTGAGGATCACAGCTGGCTGAGTCAAAGGAGCCGCAAAGAACTGCCTATTCATTTGCTCATTCAGCCTGTGATAAGTTCCTATTAGGCATCACTCCAAAACCACTTCTTCTGTGAGGACTGCATGGGTCACAGCAGGACATTTCAAAACAGGATTCTCCAAGAACATTGAGAAACAGGTTGCAAATGCACAGTGATTGCTTACAGTTGCTTTTTAAAAAAAAAAAGCAATGGGATTTTAACCACGTTACTTTTTTTTTTCTTTTTCCCTTTTAATATAAAATGACCGCTGGTGGAAAAACATCCCTCGGTAGAAAACAGACCCAAACCAAGTTGCACATCCTTTCCTCTATTGATGAAAGAGAATGCATAGGAGAGGCACCA
This sequence comes from Hipposideros armiger, assembly GCF_001890085.2. NCBI lineage: Eukaryota > Metazoa > Chordata > Mammalia > Chiroptera > Hipposideridae > Hipposideros > Hipposideros armiger. Next base: position 3,834,794 of record NW_017731395.1, on the reverse strand, counting down.
ATTCTAAGAGTCAGATTTAAAGAACCAGGAGCTCCATGGAGATACGAAAATGAAGGAATAGTTTGGATGCAAGAAATAGTGACTATATAATAAGCCACAGGGTCTTATTATCCTCTTTGTAATCTCACCCAGGCGTCTCAGATATGTCAGTCACTACATTTAAACCTTGATAATATGTCTTCCTTTCTCATAATATCATTGTGTTAATATAGTGCGCGTGCTGTCTGGGTCAATATGACCACTTTGAAACTCATGCATGGCTGGGCCTCTGAAAGAGCCATGTAGCAAGTAACTGCAATGGCTTATAGAAGCTGAGGGCAACCTTGGGCTTACAGCAAGGAGGTGGAAGACTTCAGTCCTACAACTACAAGGAACTGAATTCTGTCACATAACCACACAAAGTTCAAAAAGGGCCTTAAGCTCCACAGAGGAACGCAGCCCAGTTGACATCTTGAGTACAGCCTTGAGAGATGCTAAACAGAGACCCAGCTAAGCCATGCTAGGACTTCTGAACCACAGAAACTATGAGATAAGAAATGTATGTATTTTTTAAGCCACTAGTTGGTATTACTTGTTAGAAAGCAATACATGTTTTGATACCAGGAGTGGAATTCAAACCCACACAGACATATGTCTGCAATCTATGGACAGTGCTAAAGCAATACTCCAAAGAAATTCATAGCATTAAATACATATAGCAATAAAATGAAAACAAATAAATAAAACACACAATTCAAAAAGAATAGAAGAAGACAAAATAAAATAAAGCAAATGGAAGAAATTATTAAAGATAAACATTAATTGAGTTAAAAACATAATATAGAAAGTTGATTCTTGAAAAATACCAGATAGACAAATTAGTAGCTGAGAATGGGAGATAGAATGAGAAATATACAAAATAAGAAATATAAAGGGGGAACTATTCATCAAAACAAAAGAATTTAAAAAATATTTTGTGGTTCTATTGCATACCTATATGCAAATTAATCTGTAAAACCAAAAAAAAAAAAAATGTCCACTTTGTGGTGTTCATGGTCCAATTCAGTTTTCTCTCTGCTTGCTGTTCTTTCTGTGTCAGATAGAGCTGAATCCATTCTGGTCCCTGCCACCCCTGCCACCAAAGCCTCAGACACCCATTTCTCGCTTGGAGAACAGTTGCAGCCTCATGACTGCCCTTCCTCCTTGGCCATCTTGTCTTGCCTGGAATCCTCTCTTCACACCAGACTCAATGCTATGGCTTGAATGTTTGTGTCCCCCGCAATTCATAGGTTCAGACATGATCCCCAGTGTGTTGGTATTAGGAGGCGGGGCCTTTGGGAGGTGATGAGGGGTCATGAGAGAGGAGCCCTCCTGAATGGGATCAGTGCCCTTGTGAAAGGGACCCTGGGGAACCCCGTCACCCTCTTTCTGCCATGTGAAGATACGAGGAGAAGTCAGCGGTCTGCAGCCCGGGAGAGGCCTCACTCTGCCACCCTAATCTCCGGCTTCCAGCCTCCAGAGCTGTGAGAAACAAATTGCTATTGTGGTAAGCCACCCCGCTGAGGGTACTTTGTTCTTGCAGCCTGAACTAAGATACTTATTTAATAACAAGCCCTCCCTGCAACTCGCCTGGGGTCTCCCCTCCTGCTCACAGGACCCAGATATTTCAGCCCTGCCTTCAAGGTGCTTGGTGAACAAATCGTTACTTGTACCTTAGGTTTAGTTTCCCAAAACTCCCCTCTCACAACAAGGTACTGTAATTCCCAGATTTTTTTTTCATTCCCACATGAAAGCTTTTTTTTTTCTTTTCTAAATCATCAGTTCTCTCATATTTTTATTCAGTTTTACAGAACAGCCACCAGACTTTCTCTTCAGACTGTCCTTCTTTTCAACCTGGATAGGTTTTGCTTTTTCCGTTGTTTCTTTGCTTTCCTGTGGTTTTCCCTGTGTTGGCTTCTTCTTTTGCCAAATAGACACAGTCTCGTTAATCTTGGCAAAAGCGAGGCCCGCTCAATTCAGCCCGCTGCCTCCCCATCCCTTGTCCTTTTGGTCTTGCTTCTGCTGCTGGTCATCGCACGTGACAGGTCTGCGTGGAGCTCCCCGCCTGGTGTGCCTTGGAGAGCTGGTCTTGTATCAGGCAGGGTTTCAGGAGCCCTGAGATAATAGCGCCGTCAACCCTCAAGGTGGCCAGGGGGTCCTGGGTTCATCACAGCTGTCTATGTACCCCACGTGCCGTGCAAAAATAAACATTTCCTAGGTGTGCCATGATGTGGAAAGGTTTGGGGAGCCCGGAGGACCCTTCCTCACTGCTCACTTGGCTCGTAACCCCATTCCCTACCGTACTGCATGTCCTCTGGGGTGACACCCTTATGGCAGAATCCAAGGGACCGGTTCAGACTTCACCCTCCATGAGCTCTCTTCATCACTTGCCACAACCATGTTCTTTGTCTTTGCTCTGCCCTTGGGGCTGTGACTCTGTAGTAGATGGCTCCTGGTCTCCCTCTCCTATTCTAGCACCACTCACGTCAGTGGGCGCCCTTCCACTGCCTCTAAGGTGGTAACCCCGCGACACTGTCCTGTGAAGCTCCCGCGGGCAGACCTTTGTCACAGCCTGCTGCTCGGGGAACCCCGTCTGTAATGGCAGCCTTTCCTGAGTTTTCTAAGATGAACTATTGAGGTCTGTTCTGAGCTGCTATAGCATTTTGTTCGTGTGGGTAGAAGAGGAGTCATCTCATTAAGATAGAATTTATTTTAGACTTCTGCCTCTGCAGTGGATGAGCAGCTCCCCGCGGGTACAAGGATATGCCTTGCGTGGACGGGCCTAGTGTCATTTGCTCAGCGATGGACATGCCTGTCATTGGCTGAATAGGAACCCCCTTTGCAACAACTCCTCATTAGACACAGGTTCTCTTGGCACCTCCAATCCCTACTCTTAATTATCTCATGTGTCAGTCTGCTTGGGCTGGACTATGCAGCGGTAACAACTGAAACACGCAGTGTCTTAAAGCAACATGGGTTTATTTCTGACTCATGCATCTACTGCAATTGAGAGAGGCATTTTACTCTTTCTTCGTCTAGTACCCAGGCTGAAGGAAAGTCACTATCCCAAACATCACTGGCCTCTGTGGCTGAGGAGACGAGACCTCTGAAGGGTCTTACTTAATCGATGAAGTGTTCTGGCTCAGAGTGATCACATGACACCCTCTTCACAGGTCGTTAGTTGGAAGTCACATGGTCCCACCAAATCATAGGGGGCCCCCAGTACAATTCATGGGCCTAGAAGACAGAGCTGAAAACATCTTATGAGCACACATTACCATGGCACTGTGCCCCCACACAGGGTGCGGTGAGCCTCCTGTGTCCCTCGGCACCAAGAGCCCAATCATGCACGTTCTTACAGCCACCGGCATAGTTTCTGACTGCAGCCAGCCTGGGGTCATTAAGAAGCCCAAGGCAGAGAGGCAGGAAGCATCTGGAACCTCTGGAGAAGGCGGGCTGGTCTGCTTCGCACACCTGCGAAGGGAGAATCTGTGCTGGTTGTAGACAACCCCTCGTGAAGAAGCGGAATGAGAATAGAATGAATGACGTTAACAGACTCCCACTGAAAATTGGTTTTTGTTTTGTTTTGTTTTTTAAGATTTTTATTGGGGAATTGGGGTATGGGAACAGTGCTGGGGAATTGGGGGAAGGGGAACAGACAAGTTGCTGTCCTTTTGTTCTTCA
>NW_017731395.1:3811620-3831087 GCF_001890085.2 Hipposideros armiger | reverse complement strand
CTGTCCTTTTGTTCTTCAGTCTAGTTGTGGAGGACGTTGCTTCACTGGCCCAAGTTGGCACCATCATTGCGCTCTTCCCGGGTGAGGCAAATCAGTCGCCGGCTTCTGGACGGCCGCTCACGGCGGCTGCTGGCCGCTCACGCTGGCTGCTGGCTACACACGGTAGACCATGGCAACCCACTGCAGCAGGGCACTGCAGCCTACGCCGTTGCTAGCAACTCACGGCAGCCCAGCTCCAGGTTGAGCTGTTGTTCAGCATCTTAGCTGCAGAGAGCAGCGTCACTGGCCCTCATATGTGGGATCCGAACCAGGGCCCTCTGGCGTCCCAAGCCAGCTCTTAACCAACATGCCACTGGGCTGGCCCTGAAAATTGGGTTTGATGAAGAAGGCAGAACAGCCTGTTGGTGTAAAGTAGAGTTTGGATGCACACGCATACGCACATGTGCATTCCACACACATATGTAAATGAAACCATCCAAAAATAATACTTTGAGTACATTCTGAACTCAAACTGGCCCAAGTAGCCGAACGAGGCCCCGCAGAGACCTGTGTCAGTGACAATTAGGACAGCGCTTGTATTTTTCTTCATTGTCCTTTCAGAGTAGTTGCAATTCGATTTTTAAAATTTGCCTCCTTGAGCTCATTTATGTGTAAACTTGAATTACTTCTGAAGAGAGGATTTGCTAGCCAAAGTTTTGTAGGGTTGCCAGCTTGAGTGTGGGTTTCCTTACCTTTTTCCATAAAAGAAGTAAATTGTGTGTATAAAAGAAATTAAGATTTTTTTATCCTATTTTCTGGACTATTTCTAGGCTGACCAGAGGAAGAACAAGTCCTGTTTATCTTTAATTATTTTGATTGATTATTTGAAAGCCTTAGCAAGGCGTTTCATTCTGAAAATAGCATTCCATAAAAAATCAGAGGGTTTCTGGACTTCTCTGTATATTTTTGTACTTTAGACCGGTGCTGGCCAATAGAACTTTTGCGATGGTAGAAATGTGCACGTCTGTGTTCTCCAGGATGGTAGCCACTAGCTTCATGTGGCTATTGAGCTCCTGAAATATGCTGGTGCACATTTCATTTTCTTCTAATTTCTTCCAATGTAAATGGCCATGTGTGTCTAGTGGCTGCCATATTGGACTGTGCATCTTTAGAAACCTGACCCAGAGCCTGGGTGACTGACAGCCTGGAACCTTGCTTCCTGGCCTGGCTATGGGAAGTCTGCCTCTGTGCCGTGTGGACTTCACCCCACCCTGCTCGTACCGCCCTTATGTCTGCACACACGCAGGTGCCGAAGTCCAGAAAAGATGGGGGTGGCTTTTGAAAGCTATTTAGATGAGCTAATTCCATGCAATTCACTTAGAATTCTTTGCACTCCTGAAATTCACTAGTCTCTGGGACCTCAGCATGGGACTGGGTCACAGACAGAATAGGGATCCCTGCCAGGGACCCTAAGACCTCGGGAGGGCGGCCCCCCCTCAGGCCCTCCCCACTTTCTCAGCCCTCCTTGGCCATGCCATCATCCCATTTCCTGTGGCTGTGACGTTAGTTCTATGTGCCAAGGGAGATACGTTCTATTTAGGGCTCTTGCCTAGACATTTTGGGTATATTTTAGGCAAAAAGATTATCTTTTCACCCCGTGTCACACTTGGTGGAAAATTAAAGGGCCAGAAAATCGAGCCTCTTAGGAAACACAGAAGGAGGTCAGATTCTGCACCCGTTCTTCAATACACCCCTCATCACAACCCCACCCACCAAAACTGGGTCTTGATGCTCTCCAGTCCCCAGTGAATTAGAGCTTAACACAGGCAAATCCAGAAAACTCCTTTCCAGTGGATGGGTCTCAGGGCACATTTCATCATTGAAGTCACAAGAGGGAGACCATATGCTTAAAGAACTGTAGGCACTGGGAAAATAAGGTTAAAGACAAAATCTGAGTTAGAAACATCCCACTCCTCACTGGCTTCTCAACACAATGAACGTAACTCACCTTTGTGTTTCACTTAATATGGTTCATTTACTTTGAACGAATGTGACTCCTATTTAAAAATAAAAGTCATCACTACCAAGTCATGTGACTGACTTTTATACAACCATGTAGGACCTTAAACATCAAAATGCACTTGCCCCTTCAAAAATGGGCCACTTGGGAGGGGAGCTGCTTGTTTGAATCTTACGGCCCTCGCACAATGCCCTTTTACACCTATCTTCTGAGCACATAGTAAACACGTCATTTGAACATTCTTCAGGATAGTGAATCAACCTCAGAATTTGATGGCGGGCTGGATGTGGAGTAGTGGGTGATGATAGGTGTTAGTAGGTTTCACTTCTTTTCTTCCTTTTTATTTTTGAATAGCAAGAATTCATTCAGAGTTGCTTGGGTGAAGAAAAGCTGGATGATAAAACTGGGCAGCACAACTTTGGCCCAAACCTGGTTCTTTTTCTTTTTAGCCGAGCCATCCTGCCACCTGCTGGCATTTTAGCGGAAGCTCAGCTCGGGCCGGGAATCGAACCAGCAACCCTGTTGCTCAGAGCTCACACTCTTGAGCGAGCTCTTAACCAACTGAGCCACTCGCCCAGCCCTCTGCGTGCTTTTCTTAATGTCATTGAATGTTCCCAGCAGCCATACATCACATGTGCAAAAGCAGAGCAGAATACCCCCTCTCGCAGAGGCTAATATGAGTGAGCTGAGGACGCATTGGGCCATGATGCCAGTAGATGAGTCACTGACGGTTAAAAGTTACCAACTGTGGTTGTGTTCCTCTTCATCCCCTTCTAGATGGCAGGAAGGGTAAGAGGGCCTGGTACCTATTTGCCAAGTGAGGGAGCCTGGGTACCTTGCATTCTTCTTGTATTCATGTCACTGGACCAGCCCGTGTCTTGCTACCCCAGGGCAGGCCTGGTCAAACCTCCTGCAGTTATCCCCTCCCCTTCAGTCTCCCTCCCTCATGGGGTTGGCAGTGGGTGAGAAGTCCCTGGGATGTGGCTTTGAGCTTAGGACAGCAAGATAGGATAGGATAGGATAGGGTAGGGTAGGGTAGGGTAGGATAGGACAGCACATGACAGGACAGAGTAGGGTAGTATAAGGTAGGCTAGGATGCCAGCCTTGACCACATGATACACTGCGTCTTACCAGATTCTTCCTAACTGAGTTTGGAGGCATAGGTTGTGCTTATAATAAAGTGTCCCTGTGCAGCTCCCCTAAAACATGGGGTGAATTGATCTTGTTCTCTGTTAATAGCCCTATAGTCATGTCATCATTCTAATGTTATCATCTTCCCCACATTATAGAAGTAGAAATTGGAACTCAGAAGGCTAAGTGGCTTCCTCCAATTCTTACAGTGGGAGCTTACAAGCTGGGATTAGAAGAGCATTTACTGGTAGTTGTGCGTTGGAGCTGGTTGAACCAGCTGCTGAGAGCCAATTATTGTCATTTCTTACCAACCGCGTGTTCAGTGGCAGCATCTTGACACCCTGAAATGAGCCACAATGGGAGTATTTATATCATGGAAACTGACAAATGCTACAAATCACAGTCCCCTCGCCCCTGCCTAGGGAGCTGGTTTTTAAACATTTACTGGAACACGACTGGGTTTCTGGAACTTCACAGTCCGTCTTCTTTTCATTGTTCCATATTCTTCCTATGATTAACAACACGGTGGTCTTGACAGAGTTGGGTTTCTACAGGTTGGCTCATTTGATGCGTGTCCTATTTATAATACCAGGGTTTTGCCCCAGAGTGGACTAGGTATCTGCGTTTGGTGCCACAACCTCAAAGAGAAGCATCTTGGTGTTGACTGCCCTTCCACACGCACGTCTTTAGCTCCATACACACATGCTGCCCCCAGAGGGAGTCAGGGGAGTGCAGACACACCCCTGCTTTGAGTACCACTGATGAAGGGTGGTGTTCACTGCACATTCATAAAACAATAGAACAAATAGCTGTATGGGAGGCAGAGAGAGAATGGAAAGTGTGGATGAGATCACTAGTTACATGGCCTCAGGCACGTCCCTTAACTGTTTAATGCTTCAGTTTTCTTTCATTTGAAATATGAAGTCATCATCGAAGTAAAGGATTGGAGATACAGTATGAATAAAAAATTACCTAGCACAGTGGTTCTATTAGGCACACAGTAAACACTCAGTAAGCAGTGACCTTTACATGGAGACTTGTTAACAAACTAAATTCTCCTGAAGCGGATGGCTGACTTCTTACACATCCTGGTCATTTAGATCTCTGTTTGTTCTTCCAGTTAGAAAACCCATTACCAACAAGGCTTGATGTGCCCAGGATCACCCCTGAGTCATGTTACTTGAATTGCAGAGCGGGAAGGTGGCAAGAAGGGCCCCTGAAGTGCAGCTAAAACGCCAGCGCTGCTGTTCCGAGCTTATGGTCTCTGGTTTTCTACATTTCTGCTTCCTCCTGTGTAACATGAAAATAAATACCATCACCTGCCTCATAAACGGTTAGGATTAACTGAGGTTTTTTTTTTTTTTTATGAACGTGGTCAGCACATTCCGTGATAGATAGCTCAGTACAAGCTATGTGAGTGGTTCTTGTTACCATGATTATCATGGAGGTTTAAGTCTGGGTGGTGATCTGCACATGGAAAGGTACTCGTATTTCATAGGTCAGCCTGGCTGAGACGGCAGTGATGGAAAGAGGCCCTAGAGAGACCCTACCCTACAACCCTGACAATTTGGCAATGGCGCCGGCTGGCAGGTGTGAATGAAGACCCAAGCTCCTGATTTAATTACGAAGATGGTTTATTTGCAGGAAATGTATCAAACAAAGGAAGACAAGCAAGCTTGATTCTGGAGGTGTAGATAAGGGTCAGGATGAACTGCATGAGAGGGAAGGACCATTTGTTACTATCGATTTATGTTTTGGGTGATGGCGTAGGAATGGCGCTTGCTTTTTCTTCCTGATGTTTCCTAGAAGTTGTGATGCTAAAGGGACGTAGGACCATTCAGTACAGATCAAGATGATTGAAAGAGGGTTTTGCACAGAGGGCCAGGCAGCACAGAGCAACTTTCCTGTGCTGGTTTTAATGTAGGAATATGCAGCTGCTTATAATTTAATAAAAATGCCCATGGGGACAAATGATGTGCTGCCAATTTTCTAACCTCTTTGAAGAATTTCCCAAGTATTAAGAGACTGAGAAATTAGACTTAATGGCTTCCATAATGACTCATTTGGCTGCATGGTTCTGCCCATTTCTGTCAAGCAGGCCTGCTTTCCCAGGTCCCTCTTGGCCCAAGCTGATAGATATCGGGTTTATCGGGGTTCTTCCTGGACAGTTTCAGATACGGAGGTATGGCCAACCTTTCAGAGGTCCCAAACACTCCCTGAACATAGTGATGCTGTTGAAAGCCTGTCGTGGAAAGTCAGAGACCAGAGTCAAAACTCTGTGTTCTATTGTGAATTTACTTTTCAGGTTATCAGTTTTTCATCCATAAATTAAGAGCTTGGAGCATTAGGTCAATGGGAAATGACTTTCAGATACTGAAGAAAAATATGGCTTCTCACTCCATAACAAAGCACATGGATACACATGTGTAATTTCAGGGGCTCCAGAGTCCAGGCTGAGAACCTTTGGTTATATCATTGCAAGAGTCGGACACACTTGCAGAGCTCCAAGTTCAAACCCCACCACCTCTCACATTTCCTAGCTATGTGATTTGGGGCCTGGCTATGATTGTTTAGTCTCTCTGAGCCTCAGTTTCCCCATCTGAAAAAATGGGATGATTGCCTCATGAGATTGTTTTGAAGATTATGAGAAAAATGATTATCAAGCACCGTGCACAGTACCTGTGGCCTAACACCCAAGATGTGACATCTAAGCCTCTCATTCCTCAGACAGCCTACTCCAGAAAAATACGCACCATACAGAGGGTGCCAAAAAAATGGACAAGGAAAAAACTATATTAAATTTGTATTATTCAATATATACCAATAACAAAAGATGAATACAAGTCACGTTTGACTTCTGCAATTAGAAGAGGTGCTCAAAGTGGTTACCACCAGCGTCCAGACACTTCTGATCATGGCAGACTACTGCTTGAGCAACGCTGACCAAAGCATCCACTTCTATACATTTTTTTGGCACCCCTGGTATATACTATACAAGAAATTTTGAGTGCAAGAAATCTTTTTATCATCCAATAGTTCAGAGTCACACAGGACAACAGTTCTTTCAGTAACTACTGATGGAGAAAACATATAATGATGAATTTGTAATTTTCTTATCACAGTAGCGTCTACACACATTTGCAAAGGTCCACTCCATATCTGTGTGAGGTGCAGCCCCCCCACGGACAGGGCTGGCACACGTGGGAATGTCAGGGCTCCGTGACCCAGGGGTCTGACAGAAACTAAGTTAGAAGCAGGCCACGTAGTTCTGGTAGCCAAAGCCCCACTTCTCAGAAATCAAGGCTGAATCGGGTTGCTGGTGGCCTGAATCTTCTCAGGGACATTCACCCACTTCATTGCCATGGACACTGGGTTGAGAAGAATCTCCCGCACATTCATGTCCACCCAGAACCTGAGAATATGACCTTATGTGGAAACAGGGTCTTAGCAGGTGTAACTAGTGAAGATTAGGATGAAGGAAGGAGAGCTCTGCACCCAATGACTGGTGTTCTTACAAGAAGGCCACGTGGAGACACAGACATGCACGCAGGGAGAAGGCCTGTGAAGATGGAGCTTAGAGATTAGAGTGATGTGTTTACAAGCTCCGAAATACCAAGGACTGCCAGCAACCACAGAAGCCCGGAGAGAGGCACAGAACACTCTCCCTCAGTCTCCAGAAGGAACCAACCTTGCCGACACCTTGGTTTTGAACTTCTGGCCTCCTGCGAGAGAATACAATTCTGCTGTTTGAAGCCATCCAATTTGTTCTTTCTTACAGCAACCTTAGCAGACTACTACATCGTGTATGCTCATTTTTCTCCCAAGTTTTTATTGATTTTTTTCCCCTTAGGGCCCAAGTAATAAATATTTATCATAGATACTATTTATCTAATATTATGTTTAGAATAGAGTTATACAAAAAGAAAAACAAATCACCCTTTATCCACCACCTGAAGATAAGTATTGTAAACATTTTGATGTTTATTCATTTGGTTTGTTTTCTGTGTACGTGTGTGTGTGAGAGTGAATTATTTTTTAAAACAAATTTCGAATGATCACTATCCACGCTTCTGCACTTTCCCTCTGACGCGGTAAAAGCAGAGAAATTAAACCCTGTGTAGCCCAGTCCTCGTTCACATTCTCAGACAACATTCCAGACAGTTTTCAGCCTTTCCCTAAACCAGAGAGTGGCCCAATTGGCAGGGAGGCCCTCCCGCTTGTGACAGACAGATGCTGACATATGTCTAATAAATTTAGCACTTAGCTGCAGCTTATGTTCAGCTCCACAGTGCCCAGGAGATAAGATGAAATCGGTTGTATGCAAAACCCTTGACACCCTCTGGGCTCTAGGCTTAGTGTGTCTTTATCATCGGGTCTGTTTGCAAAGAAAAGTCTTTTGAAGGTTTTCCCTGTGGAACAGGGTTATTTCCAAATGGCATATGGTGAAAATGTTACATGAGCCTCGTGCAGCTTGTCTGCTCCTGACAGGTTACAGGGGAAATTGCTCTTGGCAGCTCAGAGCGGCCCCTTGAACTTGGCCTGTTAGCTCCCTGGCTGCATTGCCGTGTTAGCTCTGTCTACAGCTGATGGTGAGATCAGGATGAGAAGCACAGAAGTAGGGTGCTGCCCCCAATGGCAAGACCGTCAGAGGGGTCAGTGCCAGCTTTTCCCTGGACAGGGAGAGAATCTGTCTTGTTCCCCCAGCATGGAGCCAAAGCCCAGCTTTGGCCTGAGGGGGCTTTGGAGCCTCCACCTCTCCACTGTCCAAGGGGGCTTCACTACAAGGAAAGAGAAATTTAACTGCCTCTGCAATGAAGGGCAGAGCTGGAGCTCTTTTTGATGGGGGTGCTGAGCACTCGGCCTCTATTGCCTGGTAGCTGGCGATCGGCTTGGAGACTGGCAGCTGGCGGTGCCTGCCTGGTCAGGCCCAGTGTGCAGACATGGCGGCCCTTAGAGGTTTTCCTTCTCTCTCTTCCCTTCCCTTCCCTTCCCCCTTTCCTACCTCCCTCTCTACCTCCCTTTCTTTCCCTCATCCTCATTTCCTTCTAGCCTTCCTCCCTTTCTCCCTCCCTCCCTCATTTCCTTCCTCCCTGCCTCGTTTCCTTCCTTCCTTCCTTCCTCCCTTCCTCGCTCCCTCCCTCCCTCTCTTCCTCCCGTCTTCTTTTTGCTTTCCTTCAAATAATTTGAATTAGTTGTGAAAATATAAAAGGGGAGAGATTTCACCCCAGAGGTAGGGGAGGGCGTTCTTCCCTGGCTTTCTAGGCATCGCAGCAGATGTGACATCCTCGCCTGTATTCCCGAGTGACAGCTCCTGGTCCAGTCTGAGCAGTGGCTCTGCATTTAGGTGGGAGCTGTGCTGTCCACTTCTCCACAGCTTCCAATGCAGCCCACCCCCTTCTATTATTGCCTGGCCCAGGTGACATTTTGAAGCTGCGTTGCCTACAGGAGCAGGACACACTGCAGCCCAAGCTGTGACATCACGTGCCTTCCCAACACATAGCCCAGCAAGAGAGGCCTGGAGGGTCTCGTCCTTTTTTCCTCCCACCAAGGTCCCCTTACCCCACCTGACCTCAGGTTCCTCAGCTGGACAAGGAGGGGACTGGGCTCCGGGGAGGTTCTCTGACTCTTTACTCCCAGGAAAGTGCATATCCAACCTTACTTGGAATGAGTGGCGTGCCCAGGGCTGAGCAAGTGGTGGGAGCCTTCCACCTTCGATTTGGACAATAAGGGGCTTCGTTGTTTGTAGAAAATGTGAAACGCAACAAAAACCAACTAAAAATCTGCCCGCTTCTTTTTACCAGTCAGTGACAAAAAACCGCTCCACCAAACAAAACAAAGCAAAGCATTTTTTTGCTCTAACTTCTAAACACTTGCTGGAGCTGCTGCTGAGCTTGCAGAATATATAAACTTAAAAATAGCCTAGCTCATTAGTTATCCTTTACTAAACATTGTAATTTACGAGGAGGTTTATGCGAACGGCCCCCAGTTATACAGCCGACCCTCACACGCGGAGTCTCAGCTGCCAGTTCTGTTTGGCGAGTGTCGTCATTGTTTAGAATCCTTCGAGGGCCCTGGGTCTGGGCCCCCTTTGTGTCTCCGTTCCCTGTGGTACTCCATTCTCCTGTGTTTAAACTGTAGTTTCTTCTTCATTCTTCTCAGCCTGTCCAGCATGAAAATCAGTCTCCTTTGAAGACAACGTTTGGGTAATTTTGGTAGGGCCATATGGCCATCCAGTACCGACAGTTTTAAAGTAAAATATGGAAGTATCTTCACAGCATATAGACACCACCGTTTGGCTTCACATGAACTCTTTTCCTGCCTTTTCATATCATTTAAAAAAATTGAATAACAAGTGCATTTTGTCATTTAGCAATGTCAGCTAAGGTCATCACTGTATGACTCTTTTCAGGGTAAAAAAAAAATCTCTTCACTTTGAGGTGGCCATAGTTTACTAGGATGAGTCAAGGAAAGCACATGAGGAGTTTTCCGTGGAAACACTGCCACTCTGTTTGTAATTATAACGTTCACTCAAAGCAGACAGTCAGGCAGAAGGACCACAGCAAATAGCCCCAATTAGAAAATGACAGGGTGGGTGAAAATTCCCCCAAACAGAGGCCTTCCGCAGCAACTAGACTTCCTAATGCTCCTCACTCTCTCAGGAAAACAACGGACTGGACAAAAATGTGGGGAAAAAACACACCGAAAGGCTTGGTTTGCTTTCCAGAGGCCCATCCAGGGACCAAAGATCCCAAAGGCCCACACCATACAGCAATGGCCTGTATGCCCTCATTTCACGAACAAGGACATATGTGCATCCTGAAGAAACACCCTCTGTCCCAGGCTGGTCTCTGGAGTGGAGCTTAGGGAATGACATGCACTGTGTGTTCCCTTGGGGAACTGGGAGTGCGGGGAGGGGCGGTATAGAAGCCTGACAGAAACCTTCTTTCCCCACAACAAGCAGGGAGATAAAAATTGGATTCATGTCTATTTTTATTATGAAAACGAATCTCCTTGGCCTCATGATAATAGAATTGAAGTCAGGTTTTCAAGATTGGTTTGAGAGTGACAACATTCGTTATCAGCTCAGGCTCCAGACAGGTCAAAATCCCAGGTGTCATCAGGACAGCTGAGCGAATCCCTGCTGTTGGAAATTCACTATAGTGTTATGCTTGCAGTAGAGGTAGGCGGGCAGTGACTGGAAGGGACCCTGAGGGGGCCTCTGGGAAGCTGACAGTTTTGTTTCTTGGGGATTGTGACACAGGCGTGTTCCATGAAAGCTCATTGAGCTATAGGCTTGTGACAGGTGCCCTTTTCTATATGTATGTCATGCTACAATGAAACATTGAAAAATGTTCAGTTCTATGCGGTAACCAGAACTTTTCAATTTCACTTAAAGTGAATAATTCTCCCCCAACTCTAGTAAGGCTCCGTTACATTTGGGTCTTCACCCTTTGGAAAGGGCGTGTGTGTGTGTGTGTGTGTGTGTGTGTGTGTATGGTGGGACTTGACAAGCTCCTCTGAGACTTCTCTTAAGAGCCTTTGAGGTTGGGCGGTCCTCACAGCACAGCCTTCTCCAGAGAGAGGGTTACGGGAATGTGAAATTGTTACAGAGTGGCCTTATTGATATTCTTATAGCTGATATATATATATATATATATGTCTTGGTATTCAATTAAAACTTCCAATTTAACATCGTGTTACACTGACATTTTTGACGAGTGCTTTAGCGTTTACCAGAAAGGGTCCTTTCCCCTTGCATTATCCTGGACCACCCTGGTGTTTTACTTCTGTCGTGTTCCTCGGGGGACTTTGAATTCTCCTCGTGGTTTATAGGGGAAGGAAATTCTGGAAGCTCCTTCCCAGCTTTGAGAGGACCCCCATAGATACGAGGACCCAGAATACTGTTCTAACCATTGGTGACACCCCGGCTCTCCTCCCCCACACTGTGTTACAAATTTATCTGCTTGGATGTGAAGTTACCGAACTGGGCTGTGTCTCAAGATGCCAGGTAGCTTGCTGGGGAGTGTGACAGGGAGTGTGACAGACTGGAAAGAGCCCAGTAATTCTGCCTTCGAGTCCTAGCTCACCCTCCAACAAGCTCCTTCGTCCTCAGCCTCCTCAGCTAAAAACGAGGGAGTTGTCCTAGGCAACCAACAAGGTCCCCTTTAACTCTGATATTCTGATTGTAATGACCTTGAACTCAATCGTTAGATTGAATCAGTTGGTCAGTTTGGGAAAAAATAGTGGGCACAACAGCCATCTTTGGTCTGCCTGCCCAGTACTTGTCATGTGCTGGTGACAAGCGGGGCAAGAATGTGATCAAGCGTCAGCCCTGGTGATGGGGCTGTGAGCCTTGCTTTGGATACTGTGGGACAATCTTAGAAAGGAAAAGTTTAGCTTCCACCTAGGTCAGACAAGCAGGGCCCCTTTACAAATAGCAATCCTGTGGGTTCATATAAACAAGTGTGAGGCAGCTCCAATTTTAACTGAATCACCCACTTGGCAACTGAACAATAACAGTAAACTGCTTGTTGCTGGCTTCTGTCTCTGTCAAAAAAAAAAAAAAAGAAAAGTGTACTCCCAAAGGCTTCTGAGCTTTTCGCTTTATTAAGAACTTGATAAATATAGTTCAGTAAGTGTGTGGTCCATCTCAGATTTGTAGCCAGCTTTCTAACCTTGCCAGAAGGGGTCAGGGTGTGAAAATGTATGTCTCCATGTTGCTTTGATTAGAGAAACCACCCCCCAAAATGGAAGCTGGGGTTCCCTGACTCAGTCTCCCAGGTCTGGGGTGGCTGCCGTTCGAACCTCCCCCCTTCCGCCCCTCCTGTGGCCACTTGCGTCCTTCCTGGAGCTGCCCAGTCCTTTAAGGGCTCATGTGTGCAACCTTTTCAGAGGCCTGTTGACAGGTTTGAAAATAAAGCAGACGATGTAAAGAACAACACGAAGTCATAGATATATGAAAATCACCCAGTTTGGCTCTCCAGGGGGGGGATTAGTGAGGATCAGCTGTCCAGCCAGGCTGGTCCTGGCGGAGCCGGGGGGCAGGTGGGCATTCTCTTGTTCAGCTGCCCAGCTGCCATCTCCGTCTGCTCCCAGACACTCCTGAGCCACTCCAGAAGGCCTCCTGGTCACCCGGATGAGCTTAAAAGGAGGCTTGTGTCATGGCGCTTGGACAGAGCCTTTCCCTGTGGCATGGTTCCCTGTCCCCTCTCAGGGAGTGGCTGGGGGCAGAGCCTTGGGACTGGACACCAACGTCTCCCACGGGTGGACTGTGGTGAGATCTGCCAGGGACAAACAATTCCCAGGAGCATTGCTGGCTGTGCTTGGGGTCAGGTCATGTACTTCTAGATAGTGGGAGAAAGTGTAAAAAATATGATCCGATAGCACTGGTCAGGGTTTCTGAGGTGAACAGGAGGAGACAATTCTCAAACTCTGGGGCCGGGGGGCAGTGGTCCCCTTTCCTTCTCATTTCCCTACTTCTCTTCATTCGCAGTGCTGTGCAAAATAATTGTTTTCCTCCAAAAGCGAAGGAGATGGGGGCTTGTGTTTCTTTGTGCAAATATGTCAAAATCTCTCTGGAAAAAAAAAAAAAAGGAATGTCCCGTAAAAGGTTCCTGGTATTGGGTACCAAAGTATGCTCTGAAAAGAGCTCAGGTGATGACAGAAACAATGAGAGCATCCTTCAGTGACAGATCACTTATAAATAGCGCTCGCGGTGATCTCTTTTTAAATATGTGTTGACGCTTTCCGAGGCCCTGTGTCCCTGTGGCCTGTCCGTGACTCGGCACCCCTCAGTCCCATCTTTGTCACCATGGCGTAGGACGTGGCTGTCAACATGGCTCTCAGGCCCAGTGTGGACAAGCCCCTTCTACACTGGACACTGGAATCCGAGAAGTTACTCAAATGATCTGGGGGGCCTCTGGGTGTCTCCTCAGAGAGAAATTTTAACAAACATGTGTTTCCTCCTAACCAGACTGAGTGATTCCGTTGGCACCACGCAACTGGGGGTTCTTCACAAGGTTAAGAATTGTCCGGTGATCTTGAAAACTGGACGAAGCCAGAGAAGTTTGAAAACAGGAGTGAAAAATGATACCCCTTATTGGGAAGGGAAGACAGGGGTGTTCTGAGTGGTCGCCGTGGAACTTCCTGTCGTTAGCGAACCTTTGAACTCGGCGGAAAGATTGAATGCGTAGTGGTGAAAAGCTAGAACACGTCACACGTGCATGCAAAGACTGACTCAGAGGGGGGACGTGAGAGCCTACCTTTCCTCTCACGATGCACTCTATGATTCAGTCAAACGAGGACATGTTTTTCCTTTAATTGTCCTACACACTCCTCTCTTTGCTCAAACCGTTCCCCCTTCCCAGAACAGACTTCTCACAATACTGTTAACAGTCAACATTTCTTAGGCAATTACTTTGTGACAATGTGAGAAAGACATGTGCATCGTGTTAACCACCTGATTTAATCCTTAAGACACATTCCCAGGCAGGTGTTGTTATTACCTTCATCTGCAAGCTGCCAAACTAAGATGTAGACGCTTAAGGAACATGTCCTAAGTTACACTGGTTATAGTAAGAGGCAGAGCTGGGTTCCATTTTAGGTGGCTTGTGTCCTTAACCCCTAAGTGGGCCACTAGAGAAGGTGCTACTGTCCCAGAACGTCAAGGACGTGCCTGACTTTGTGAGAACTTCTTCTCCCAGGATAAAGTGCTCTCTTGCTGGTGGCCCCAGAGACCAGGTTGGTGCCTCAAGTCTAATGTGATATTCCATGCTGCTCGGAGCTAGAACTGTTTGTGGCCCTGCGTGCACTCTTTGTCTACAAGCGTCTGACATCGCCATGTCACATATCTCCTGTGTGGCCTGTCAGTGCTCAATAAACGCCCCTCCTGATTTGACTAGTGTAAAAGCAAGTTAAATTAAAAAAGTAATAATAATGTGATAATTTATTAAGCATCTCCTGTATGCATAAATTATTTTATCCATATAACATTTATTGTTCTCATTTTTCATTGAGGAACCAGACTCGGGAAGATTAGTAATCTGCCCGAGATCCCAGAGGTTGTGCAGCTGGGTAAAGACCCAGCTGCCGACTTGTCAGATCCCAGAATTCCAGGAGAATGGGGAGGGAAAGGTGTGTCACGGTCAGATGACACCTTGGAGGTGAGCTTCTCATCAACAGTTCTTCCTGGGACTGGTGATTCTGTGTAAGTGACACCAAATTACATAAAACCTAAGCACCCACTGGTAGAAACAACTCCAGCCCAGAAAAAGCTGATTGAGCCCAAGAGTCCCCCAAAGCCAGTCAGGTGGCCACTTGAAAAATAAAATTTAGCAATCCGCCCCTTGCAGATATCAAATACATGAAACATCATATGTAATCAGAGTACATGAGCGTTTGTGTCACTCTGCACAATTAAAACGTCGTTCTGCTATTCCTGGGAAATGTATTTTTAGTTTAAGCTAGGGAGTAATGACATCTCTCAAAATAACACTGTGAAAGGTGAGGCTAAGTGTAGGAGGCTGAGTTCACCCCGGTGCTGAGGCAATAAACTGTTATTCACGGTCCATTTAAAGCTGTGCAGTCCTGGGCCAACGTTTCTGCTTGAACAGTAGCTCGGTCCATCCTATTTGGACCTAACTCAGTTTCCATCTAAATGGTGGTGGTCTGAGTGACAAGAACGGAGAACAGGCCATGGGGGGATTTTATAGCTGCTGGAGAACCTGGGCCGGTTTTCTCCAAGGGGCTCTGGTGACACTCAGGTGCCAGGCTTGGATATCGAGGGTTGAGACCACCCCAAAGCCCCGCCAGCTCCCGGCCCTGCAGCATGTTGGCTTTTCTCAGGTTCCTGTCCCCCAAGCTTTGGCTGTGGCAGTCACAGATGATCTCCTGGCTTGGCAGTGGGGAGGTCCGGGCATGCCTGTAACCTCAGACACAGAATATGGCACCCAATAGCTTGCGGAAATTGTGATACGAGCTCCGTAACAGATGTGAGAAACGTCAAGATTCTAATAATTCAGGGCTTTGGAGAGGATAGAGCTTTCCTGGACAGAAAAGCACTGTCTTAAGTGTACCGCCTACAAGTGTTTTGAACACACGTATACATGCTCATGTCCACACACCACCCACCCTAAACACACCCACGTGTGTGCCCGATGCCAGGGCTTCTACTCCCTGACTTGAGGTGGACCTGACGTCAATAGCAGATGGTCATTATCAAGTTTATCTCACCCTTGTCATCCAAAAACATCATTTATGCTGTCCTTGAGGCTATGCTGAGGGAGCTGAAGTTACAGGCTAGATTCTGCCAATGCAGTTGACTTCATTCTCTTTCATGGTCATCATTGGTGTTTGCTTGCTTGTTTATCTGTTCATTTGTTTGTTTTTTAATATATTCAACTTCCACCAAATACAGATTTAGAGTGAGGTCATCAACTCCACTCTATTCACTGACTCACAAAATTCTTGCTATAGATATTGTGCATATACACAAACATGGTCCAGTACAAGCTTAGTCCATTGGAAACACTGCCCATAGCTGAGTCTTTATTGTTGATGCCAGTAGGGTTGTTAAAGGGAGGTTACCACTCTGTGGGCTAAAGCAACCCCAATGCTATAGATGCAATCTTAGCCAAAGGCGACGCTCAGAATGGATTCTGTGACCTTTGATATGTGCAGGGCATATGACCATGCTTGTTACAGTGTCTTGTCCAGATGCAAGAAGGAGCCATTTTTAATTATTGTTAGAACTTGAATAAATTTAAGAAAGTATTGTTTTGCTGTGCTACGATGCTTGGACAGTGCTTGTGTGGGCAGATGTGACCAACCACATATTTGCAACTCTGTGGTCATTTGATTTACCTTTCATTACTAGGTTGACATGACTGTCCTCCCTGCCCTACTAGGTTGGAGAAGTCATGCCCTAGTCATAGAGCAGCAGGGAATTTTTAGATGATCAAGTTAACACCACCGTTTTTATAGTTAATATCAAAACTCAGGTTGGAGCAATGACTTACTCAGTATCACCGATGGTTGAGTTTGTATTTGGAGTTGCCTATTGACACAAATCAACCTTTATTGAACCTTTATGTTCCGTTCCATAAAGTGAGACCTGCCCTATATAGACTTTCCAGCAATTTTTCTTTATCTTTATCCAGACAGCTTTCCTTTTTGAACCTCTTTCCTACCTGGGCGGCAGCATTCTTTCTGAGCACAGTCTATCCTCATTCTTTCTCCAGAGCTACTAATCTAAAACAGTTCTCAGGAAAGAACCGGAAAAATGGATTCACACTCTGGCAAAAAATGATCGAGACTAGCTGCTTCCTCAGTCATTGTACCTAGGAGGGATTAAATGGAATTCAAAAGTGTTAAAATCGAGTGATCAAATTCAAGGCAGCCTCAGGCCCGTGGCAAACATATTTGGGGAAGGGATGAAAAATTACACCATGGCTTGGAATTAAGGGGCCCTGACTTAAAACTGTCATGGAATTGTGGGGTGATAGACCTGGCAGAGGCCATTAACTCTCAAACACTTGCTAATAGATCAAGAAACTGAAATCCAGAGGGCAAACAGTGAGTTTTTCCCAAGCTCAAGGAGCTAATGATAGAGCAGAGACAGGCCTCTAGGATTTACAGAAAGGGCAAATGGGCATGACTTGATAGAAAGGATTTACTCATTTATTCATTCTTTTAAGAAATAATGTTTGAATGCTTGTCATGTCCACCAGGGTTTGGCGTTGAATGACAAACAAAGGGGCATCGCTTCTGACCTCTTGGGGCTGATACTCAATGGGGTGGGGACATAGAGAAAAAGACGCAGGGACACACAATGTGTAATTACAGATTGTGAGAAGTGCCCTGGAGCAAACAGACCCCACTGCACAGGGAATAGGAGGAAATAATTCATTCAGGTTGGTGCTCTGAGGAAACAGCATTGGCCTGATTTCCAGTGAACTTCGTTGTGCGACACCCCACGGTGACTGTCCAGCTTGACTTGTCACCAGCATTTGACACAGTCGATCAGCCCCTCCCTCTTGAAATGCTTTCTTCACTTAGCCACTAGGACACCATTCTCTCCTTTGGTTTTGTTCTTACACGGCACACTTTCCCTTGTCATTGCTTGGCTTATCCATCTTCATACCCTTGACTGCTAAAGATTAGAGCAGCGGTTCTCAACCTTCCTAATGCCGAGACCCCTTAATACAGTTCCTCATGTTGTGGTGACCCCCAACCATAAAATTATTTTCGTTGCTCCTCTATAACTGTCATTTTGCTACTGCTATGAATCGTAATCTTTTTGTTTTCCGATGGTCTTAGGCGACCCCTGTGAAAGGGTCATTCGACCCCCAAAGGGGTCGCGACCCACAGGTTGAGAACCGCTGGATTAGAGGGTCCCAGCAACACCCTGCCCACCCCAGACTTCCTCCTGGACTCCTAATTCATATATCAAGCCGTACACTTGACTTTTCCTCTTGGCTGTCCAGCAGGTATCTGTGACTTAACATGTCCCCTGCCAGTTTGATTTCCCAGCCTCAGCCTGCCCCTCGTGTCAATAGGAAATGCATTCTTCCAGGGGCTCGTGGGAAAACTTTGATGTTATCTTTGAGTCCTTTCTTTCTCTTATATTCCAAAACATCTGTAAATCCTGTAGATTTTACCTTCAGAATATATCCAGAACCCAACCTGTTGTCAACCACTTTATAACCTCTACCACCCTGGTCCAAGCTAACATCATTTCTCACCTGGGTTACTGGAAAAACCTCCTCACTAGCCCCCCTCTATCTTCCCTTCTCCCCTCTGCAGTCGAATCTCAACACACCTACCCGGGTGGCCCTGTCCAAATGGACGTTGGGTCGTTTTGCTTGAAACACGCATCTTAGGTAGAATAATAGCTGGAGTCCTCACAGTGGTCCATCCAAGGCCCTATAAGACCTAGACGCCTGCTGTCCCTGCCTCCGCGTCCCACCCCTTCCTCCCTCCGCCTCTCCAGGGCCTCCTTGCTTCTCCTCAACCCTCCCGGGCCCACCTTTGCACTCACTGGTCCTTCCCCGAACACCCATGCAGTGTGTTTCCATTTTTCCTGCAGGCTCACTCATCCATTATCCTGTCAGGGGGGCCGTTCTGACCCCCACGTATAAAGTGAAACCCTCTCTCAGCTTTCTTTTTCTCCTTAGCATGCATCACCATCGGACACAGTCTGTATTTACTGGTTTGTTTGTTTCTTGATCCCAACTAGAGTGGAGACCCCAGGTGGCAAGGATTTTGTCTAGTGCCTAGAAGAGTGCTCAAAAAATATTTATTAAGTAAGGGAATGAATGGATTGAAGCTAAGATCTCAAAAGGTCCCGTTAAAGGGCTGAGGGGAGCTGTGTGTAGAGAACTTTCTCGGCAGAGAGAACTACAAATATGAAGAAAAGGAGGGGATGGAACTCGGTCCAGAGAACCTAAAAAGGAGGAGACAAATAGCCTGAAATGAGTTTGGAAAAGTTGGCAGAGGCCAGCTTGTGCAGACCTAGAAACCATGATTGGAACTTGGGGTTTGAACCTGGGTACGATGGAGTGGTAGACAGCCTTTAAATAGGGAGTCCTTATAATGAAGAGGTCCCCACAGGGCTTGACCTAAAGCATAGCACTTGACCTCAGGAAAGTCATTATCTATGAGGGGAGTCCACTCAAACACACAGTTAACAGTGCAAATTCTCTGGTGGGGGGTGGGGGGGGGAACACATATCTCTCCTTTGAGGGCGCGGAGAGGGACCAGGGACTTTCATTTTCTGACCTGATTGTGGAGGGGTGAATAGAAAATGAGGGGTGTACACAGGGAGAGAAAAAAGACCTGCTGGGCCGCGGGAAGGACATGTGTAATGCACGCGAGATGACATCTCACAGAGCAGCGTGAGCTCGGCGCGCTACATAAAAATGCACTTTTCCAGGTTGGACCTAAGTCTGGCTGACTCCCAAGTTCAAGTCTTTTCAACTTCATCACCTGGAGATGTGGTTTTGAAACCAAGCAGAGGGAGGCCGCTGGTAGGATGGAGGACTTCCAGGCCTCCCAGGCAGGCTGGCTCCTGTTTGGGTAGGAAACAGTGTCAATTCTGACAGCCACAGAAGGAAGTGGGGCTCAGAGACATGCAGCCACTGGTTCAAGATCACACAGCTTGACAGAGGCCGGCTCACAGCCCAGTTTCTTGGGGGTGGTGTCCAAGAGGAAAGAAAATGTCACTTAACATTGAACTTAATTGGGAAAATACTCATGAAATTTTTAGGGATAGACAATATTTTACCATTAGTAAATATTGGTCGTGTGTGTGTGTGTGTGTGTGTGTGTGTGTGTGTGTG
>NW_017731395.1:3790575-3811430 GCF_001890085.2 Hipposideros armiger | reverse complement strand
TTTTTTGTTTTTTTTAACAACTAACATTGGATATTCCTAACAACCAGTTTTTCTTTTACCCAAAGTAAAATTAAACAAGACATTGCCTTGTTAGTGATAATAGAGACCAGAGCCATAGAATTAGTTCCCGTTATCATGGGGCAGCAGAAATCTGTCATCCCTTTACACCCAATTGTATATGGGAACCGAAGCTGAGTCGACATCCATGGACGTGCCACCCTAAATTCTTTGGGGGGAGGATTTTATTCCGGCCACTCTCCCAACCCCCACCAGAGTTAAGTTGTGCCTAGTGGTTGTCTGCAGTGTAATTTGGGAAAACTCAGTCAGCTAGACACATTTTAAATAGAATGTAATGACGGAGCCAAACCAGAGCTTGGAGACAGCTGGAAGAAGGGTGGGGGAGAAGCCCACCAATTGGGGCAGGGGCCTATTTTGACCCCAGAAACATACATCGTTAGTCCTGGAGTTGAAAGGACATTGAAGTTTCAGTTAGATCATGTCTTAGCTTTGGAAAGAACAATACTCAAGCCAACCCAGGCAAAGTCCACCCTGATATTCTAGATCGAAGGTCAGTAATATTGTCTATAAAGGGCCAGATGGTCAATAGTTTAGGCTCTGTGGGCCATCTGGTCTCTGTCACAGCTACTCAGCTCTGTCCTTGTAATGTGAACGCAGCCTTAGACAGTATGCAAATGAAACAGCACGGCTGTGTTCCAATGAAGCTTTATTTCTGAAAACAGGTAGCTAGGCTTAATTTCACGCATGGGCAGTAGTTTGCAGACCTCTGTTCTAAATCTCTAGAAGGGAAATTTCCGACACTTCTCTAGGACGTTTGTAGCTTTCATGGCTGGATATTCTTAACTGCGTCTCGTTCATGTCCCTTGGCGGTAATCCAAATCCTTCTATCCTCTGGGGAGATGGAGGACATCTGTTTGGTGCATCCTTTCATTGGTAGGACTGACTCTGCCGCGGGGAAAATGATAACAGATTCGCTTTGCTTGGGGCTCTGGAATCAGAGGACATGGACTCCTATCCTGGCTTCAACACTCATTTGCCGGATGACCTTTTCCAAGTTACTAAGCCCATCCTCTGCCTAGATTTTGCATCGGCAAAGTCGTTACACTCATGGTGTTAAACTCCTGGGTCTGTTGTCAAGGTTAAATGAGATGATGCATCGTCAAGCACTTTCATTCCCCCAGTGTTGCAGTGAATGTGAGCTCTAAGGAAAAGGGAGGGGAAGGCAGATTCAAAAAATGAGTCTCCTGATATGGACAAACATGCAATTATTGGAGGACAAACTAACTTGGAGAGCCTAGTTGAAGACTTTAGCAAAGACAGTCTTACGTGTTGGGTTGAATAATGATCTATTACACCACGCTTCATTCTGAAACAATCTTGCCCATTTGCTTACTCCCTTATTGCCTGTCTTTCCCCACCGAAAGTTAAGCTCCTGGAGGGGAAGGGTCGTGCTGTGAGTATACATCAGTGTATCCTCAGTACCGAGATGAGTTCCTGGTACATAGTAGGTCTTCAGTAAATAATCGTTCAATGGAAGAATGAATGAATAGGAAGATTCTCTTTTCCATGCAGTGTCCAGATTCAGGAAAAATCCAGCATAGCGGAGAGAAGAACCTGAGGAATGTCTGTATTCCCTCCATCCCTCCACCCCCAAAAAGAGCATCTGTTGAAACTCTAATCCCCAGTGTGATGGTATTAGGAGGTAATTACCTTTGGGAGGTAATTTGGTTGCAACGAGGTTATGAAGGTAGGGCCCCCATGGTGGGATTAGTGTCCTTATAGGAAGAGAAACAAATCAGAGCTCTCTCTCTCTCTCTCTCTCTCTCTCTCTCTCTCTCTCTCTCTCTCTCTCTCTCTCTCTCTCTCTCTCTCTCTCTCTCTCTCTCTCTCTCTCTCTTTCTCCCCCACCCCGGCCCCACCTCCTCACTATACCCTATGAGGATATAGTGAGAAGACAGCTGTCTACAAGCTAGGAAGAAGGCCCTCACCAAAAACCAAGTATGCTGGCACCTTGATTTTGAACTTCCAGCCTCCAGAACTATAAGAATTGTCTGTTGTTTAAGCCACCTAGTCTATGGCATTATTCTTACATCAGCCCAAGCTAAGACACCACTGTTACACTGACTTTTAACCCACCTCTCTTGTTGACTCAGCCTGTTCTCCCAGATGCATATCAGAGGGATGGCAACGTAGATCTTCCTTACAGGAACAAACAGTGGCTTGTCAGATATAAAAAATCTAGAAGGTGGTCACCTTCATGAACTCCCTATATCCATCTAAGAGCTAGATCAAAAGACGAAACAAACAGCACACACTTCTTTTTCTGCGCTTTGCGGTTTCTCTGAGCTCCCCGTGTTCCCATTTGCATCCCATTGAAGGAGAAGGATCCAAGGGGCATCATTCATGTAACCTGGCCACGACCCTACATCCACAGACATTAGTGTGTATTAGGCATAGACTACTCCTTACTGTATCTTTCTTATGCCCTTTGTTCTTACTTCCCTTCATGCATTTCATTTTTAATGCTTATTTGTGGAGCAAATGATAAAACACCTAGCACAGTTCCAGGCATTTATCCCCCTTTAATTGGAAAGGAACAGATATGATAGTTAAGGTAATTAGAGGACATGTATAAAGCCACCCATAAACACCCCAAATGCTGAGGGGCTGAAGGAATACCAAATGTTTGGGAGGGGATCGAAGACAGTGTGCCCAACCTAAGATGGCTTCCCTGGATGTGACGTTCATTCAGGTCTTGGCAGGGTGCCTTAGTCATCACAGAGTGAAAAGAGGTGTTAGATGGGTGAGGAAGGATGAGAGGTCAGGTGGGACACAGGTGCCGAAGTCCACACGATACAAATTGAGATCAGAGGAAAGAAGGACATTTGAGAAATTTTTATTGATCAGCTACCCTGTATGTCAGCACTACTTCAGGGATTTAAGGTGAGGAATTTTGAACCCTGTCCTCAAATTGCTGATAATATAATATAGGCAGTTGGCAGACTCTTGCTAAGAAACGTGGAACTTCACATTTTCTCTAGAGAAGATTTAACGAAAATGTCAGAAAGTGATAATATTTCTTCAGTCAACCGTCATCTCCAAATTACTCACTTGAGTTCCTTAAAGACCGGTTTCTGATTTTGACCCCTCAGCACCGTTTCCAACGCGGTTTTTTCTTCTTCGATGTGGATGGCTAATAGCAAGAGAGGGCTGGGAAGGGCTCATTGATCTGTTAGCCTCACTAAGGGAACTCGGAAACCGACAGCGGAGGGTACTTTGGTTTTCGCTTTGGATATGATTTCCCTAATGGCTTCCTGAATGCCATTCCCCGTGCGCGGCCATAGGTGAGTCCAGACGGCATTGCTGAGGCACGGGCTCTGTCACAATTTTTAACATCATTCTCAGGGGGACCATCTCTAAGCCCAGCTGCAGAGCTTGGCTACTCAGGTTTCAGACCCTCGGGTGTGTCTCATCCGGGCGACCTCCACTTACCTGAGCTGCTAAGAAATCTGGCTCAGAGACAACGCAAAGACCTAACTTGTAGAGTTCAAGCATGAAGCCAAGGAGGTCGACTTTTCTCACCCACACATCCTTGGCACTCTGTAAACATATGTTCTTTTTCTTCCAGGAGGCTGAGAGTTTTTGAAAATGGATCGGTTTTGAGATCAATGCTACAGAACAAGTTATAAAAATAAATTTCTTTTTCTCTGGGCAAATTTATTGAGTTGCTTATGGTGCTGAGGTTGAGAGACTGCTCCCTGGAAGCAGTGAACTCCCAGCTTCTTCTTTCTGGTTCTGGTCCCACAGACCTGTAGGCGGCTCCTCCTTCCACTTACCTCTGGGCTTTTCTCTTCTACTTTTGGTCCATGGATGTGCCTGTCTTGCTCTGAGTGTGGCTATGCCTTTCAGAAAGGTATTTCAGTATTTTAACTATCACACCGTGTGTTTGGCAGAGGAGGGATAATGGTATTCCTCGGTGTAAATGAATCCTCACTCTGGTTTATGTTATTTCAATCTGTGAATTTGTTTCATGTGATTCCACCCCTCAGAGATAGATCTCCTATCCTATGCTGAAAAGTAAATATAAGTCTAAGACTCTGTAAGGCGAGGGCCCTGGATGACGGTGAATTTAGTAAGATGAATGCCATTCTGGGTGTGAACCTCATGGGAGAACACGCCAACCCTCTCCAAGGAGTAACCCCACCCTCCTTTACTGATGTGCACCATGTGCTTTAATGTGCAAACTGCAACTGGTTCTAAACCAGGTTTACTGGTGACTTTGGCGTGACCTTGAACAATTCACATCTCCCCCCTGAGTCTCATTATATGTAAAATGAAGGAATTGGGCTAGATGATCTCTAGGTAAGATTCATGACTCCGTTGTGATTTATATAATGTAGGGGGAGTGATTTACAGTTTCTTTTAGAATAACATAGTGAATATGTAAGTATTTATGGTAGAAGAACTTTTCATGGAGACTTTGTCTTATCACTGTTTTCTCTTTAAGGGACTGAGAACAAGCAGCGGGTGGCAGCATGACATGGTTAATTTCTCCTCATGTGTCTTATTTGCAAAATAGGGATAGTAGCTCTACCTCTTGATTGTTTTAAGGATTAAATGAACACATGCACACAGTAAACAGCCAGTTGATTACCAGTTTATAAGACTTGCAGAATAATCCCATGAGTCTATAAAAATATAGTTGGACCGTTAGCCATCATATAGTTCAAAGAGCAGATTTTGTAAATAACTCTTTGACATTCCACCCTGTTGTTATTCACCTAAAACCAAACAATGAAACCCTCCCCCAAGCAAAAAAATACGTGCGTTTGGTGTTACTAAGGCTCTAGGAAGGAAAACGTTCAAAATAGGAACCTTCAATTTCCTTTTAGCTGGGAGATAACAACTCAAACCCTTTATCTAGATTTGAAAAGAATTTGTCGTTTTTCTGTGTGTGTTCCCATCCGTAAGAGGGAGTACAACATTCTGGCTGGTTTAAGGCGAAGAGCTTTAAGTTCATGTGCAAAGGAAAGTTTTAGTTCCATCTAAATCCAAATCCAAGTTGAAACACACAAGCCCCATTTGCAAGTTGGAAGCTGAGTCAGATAAATCCCTTGGAGGCTGGCCTATCTCTAATTAGCAGTTTTTAGCCCTTGTGCCCAGGTGGGAACAGCCAGAGTGGCCTGTGCCATTGGCAAGATGAGGATTTGTCCAGAAAAAAATGCATAATTTCCTGCAAGAAATGTGTGTCCCTCCGCCATCGCAGTTCAATTACCCAGGGAGGAAAAAGATATTTTAGGTGGTGGACTATAACTGTGAGAGAGGGGCTATGCCTTTCATTTAGAGGACAATGAAAAAGGAAAATGAGTTTAGTCAACGATAGCTTCTCCTAAAATTTCTTGATGCAAAATTAAGTAGGTTTCCAGTAAAGGAGCCTAAGGGAGTGAGGAAAAGAAAAGGCATTGTCTAATAAAAGTGGAAGCCTGTGGTAATTTTTAAGGGGTTACAGACAACGATATAGGACTTTCACATTCAACGGTAGGATAGATTCTAGAGGAAGCCTTTATACCCTCATAGAAACACACTCCTTATGCCAGTGGCCTTTGCATGTCACAAACATCCCAAATATCATGGCTTTCAACCATGATTTATTATTTCTCGTGATTCTTTGGGTTGTTGAGCTCAGCTGGGTCTTACCCAGGGTCACCCATGTGGCTGTAATCACCTAGCAGCTTAACTGGGCCCAAAGGATTTGGGATGGCCTCACTCACTTGTCTGTAGCCCTGAGACTGGTTGTCAGCTTCATTCTCTTTCTAGATGGTTCTCCTCATGCAGTAGTCTATCTTGGGCTTCCTTACATCGTGATGTGAATTCCAAGAGGGTACAAATGGAAGGTGCAAGCCGTCAGAAGTCTTATCTGCAAACGTCATACAGTGTCACTTTGGCTGCATTCTGTTGGTCACAGCGAGTCACAAGGTCAGATTTACAGGGGTAGGAAATGATTCCATCTCTTGATGGACGAAGTCACAAACTCATAATGCGAAGAGGCACGAACACAGGGAGACATGATTTATTGGGGGCCATTACTAAAACTGTGTACATACTTTTACCCCAATGTATGAAGCTGGGGGAAATTATGTGCCTGTTACGGCATTCCCACAGTAATGGGTGGACAGTTCTGGACAAGTGTCCCCAGCCAAGAGGGTTAGACTTGGCCTTAGGCAGAAACTGACCTTCAAGGTGCCTCCATTCCTTCTGCCAAACAGCAAAGCTCTGAATTGAGTGATAGACTCTTCCTTATGATTTCAGTTCTTTCGCACTTACCCCTTAGTTACACCCACAGTTCTTTGGAGTAAACAAATAAAGAGGGTATCAAAAAATAGATACAAATTTTAAGAAAGGAAAAAACTGCATTAACATTGTAGTACTCAATATACACTGATAACAAAATATGAATACAAGTCACATTTCACTTCTGCAATAACAAGAGGTGCTCAAAGTGGTTTCCATCAGTGTAATTTTAATACAGTTTTCCTTTCATAAAATGTGTATACATTTTTTGTCACCCTCTGTAGTTTCATGAAAGTACATGACCCTAGTATGAAAAAAGGGGTTCTGTCTTTTTATTCCTCCAGTGACTTTTATTTTTATATTACATAAAATCTTCTGAGATATAACTGTATTTCCCTTGCTCATTTTCCTGAGGGGGCTATAGCTTAGGGTAAGGGCCAAATGGCCCCATTAATGGGCATTTAGCCTGGGTGGGGCAGGCTTCACCAAGACACAAACTTGTTTAGAAAAAAACATATGGAAAAGTGATGCTGCAAACGCCTCCTCCCAACAGGGAAATTCTTTGAAAATTCAACAATCACATAATTTAGTCCTCCTTTACTGGGGCAGAATAAGTAAAATGGACAGAGAGGAACTAGAAGTTTCCCATGAGTGTAGTTCCCTCTGCCTGGAAGGAGACATTAAAAATAAAGCTATGTTCCTCCAAGCTTGGGCCCATTTCGGCTGTCTTGGAAGAGTATTGATTTCAGCCAATAGGATTGGCTTGCTGAAAACAAGCCTACCCGAGGACGATGCTCTGGGTGAAGGTGAAATGGCAGAGACCTTGTGTACCATTTTGGATGGACAGAGAGTGCTCTCTGATAACACCACTGATATGACTTTGACACCATGTCTTGGGTGGCGAGGAAAAATGGCTATGGTGATTTAATAATGTTTGCCCTGGGCACAGTGATGGGAACGGTGTCAGAATGGCCCCATTTATCAGTCCTGGTATAGATCATAAAACACCCTTCCCCACCTAAGCCTGGTACACGTTACTAACTTTTCAAGGCTGAGCTCAACCATTGACCTACTCCACTAAAGTAACCTTTGCTGATGGCCATTCATACTTCCCCCCACCCCAATTGCATATACGTCTGTCTATCTATTATACCACCCAACTCACCTTATGCCAGTTTTTACATATGTCTTTACTCAGTTTTGTATCCCCAGTGTCTAGCACTCTGCCTGGCACAGCTGAGAACCCAATACCAGTTGATAGAATTTAATTGGGCCTTATTCCATAAAATTTGCCTAATTCCATTTGACCAGGGTGTTTCGGAGACAGCTCCGGAAGGGCTGTGAGCATCAGCCCTTTCAGTTTTTCCTGCAACAAAGCAGGCTGTGCTGGGGACCATCTCAAGCAAACTAGAGTTTGGGTGGGTTCTACCCATTGGCTTTAAAGAAACACACACAATCCTGTGAGCCACACTTGCAAAACTGAATGAAAAATGAAATTAGTGGCAGCCAGCTCCAAAGACCTGAGGAAAAGACAGCTTAACCAGAAAGCGAGTTGTTGGGCCTTGTTTCTTGATGATTTGGGGGAGAGTAGTGGCTACATTCCTACTATCTCCAGGTTGCCTCTTTGTAATTTACTAAAGCATAGAAGCAGCCTCTGAGTAGTGACTGGGGGGCTATTGCCGTTTCACCCCATGGAGGAATGACTAGTCTTCTATGATTAGCCAGTGTAAGCCTCCATCAGTCCTTCATCGTTCAAGGTGAAGATTTTTCACAACCTAGCAGGGGGTACGGTGGAAAAGAACACATCGTGTTGGAGCCATAGAGACCGGATCTAGTAATCGTTGTGCCACTTGATAGCTGGGAGGCTGACGTGAGCTGCTTGGGGCCTTCTTCCTTATCTGCAGAATGGAGGGGGTGATGAAGCCCACGCCCCCACCGCCCCCAGGCCTTGCTGGTGTCATGGAATATGGAAAAGACAGAGTCTCAAGATCTAAAGAGCTCTCTGAAACCTGTGTTATGTTTTTCTTGTAGACAAGTACTTACGGTGGCTTTTGAAATAGTCGAGTCAATGAGTGTTCGCTTTTTTCAGATGTGAGCATATAATACAACTGCTTCTGATTCAGTTTCAAATGCAGCTTTTTGTTCTGGGGGTGGCCGTGTCTATGCCTTTTCCCCTATTTAGGAGCGAAGTGCTGGCCCTTTGTATATATGTTTCTGCCTTGTCATCCTGTCTGTGTATAAATCAGGGGGGAGATAGGAAGCTGGGTGAGCCCAGGAAAGCTAACGGAGCTCAAGGGGGGGTCTCCTTTTCCGGAAACCGGGTATACACGCTGTGCTCTTGCACCTTTCCCTCCAGCCACGGTTACTCTGCCTCACTGATTTTATTTGTAAACCTCTACTAGGAGCTCTCCGTGGGCACGTTAGCCTGGCTGGTTGTGGTGGCCTGATCAGACAGCCCAAGTCCCCACCACACATGGAGGTGAGCCCCAAGACATGAACATTTGCATTCAGCTATGTTCTCCTGCAGTCTGAGGCTGGCATGAGATTCCCCGCGTGACCAGACAAGGGGTAAACAGCTGATGGCCTAGCCCTTGTTTAAAGCTTTCTCATTGATCCAGAATGTACATGTTTTTGAGATTGAAATGGTTGCAGTTCTACAGAGCATTGCTGCTCAAACTCAATACACATCGGAGTCACCGGGGGATCTTCTGAAAAAGTGTGGATTCTGACTCTGTAGGTCTGCGGCGGTGCCTGAGATTTCTGCATTACGAACAGTCTCTCGTTCATGGACCTCACTTGGCAGAGCAAAGGCTTCCAAGGGCGATAGCAGGAGAGAACCGACTTTTCTCCCATTCACAAAATTCTCAGCAATCATACAACTCTAGATACTGCAGGCCTCCTCTCAGCTGGCAGGTGCTAAGTCAACCAAAACTTGAACAAGGCAAAAGATACATTGGTGCTGAAACACATCTGTTGCACTTGAATTAGAGGCAAATGAGTACAAATGGCACAAGTGTCGTTCACTGCTGAAACCCAGAGCTCTTAGCCAGACAGCGCCACAGGGGTAGACAAAGGGTGCCTATGTGGCAAAAAGGCCAGGAAGCATGGAGAATGTCAGCCAGGACTCTTTACCTCTTGTGGTGTGTTATTTATTTAATCCATCATACCCAGTCACTTGCTAAGAACAAATGATGTTAATTTGGAATGTTTGTACATAAGTCTCTCTTTTGCTATCAGTGGAACTTAAAAGTAGTTTGTCTCATGAGTGTAAATGTCTGTGACTCTGCCAAAAAAGCTCTTTAGACTTTTTTTTTTTTGGGGGGGGGAGCGGGGGAGTGAGAGGAGGTGCTATATCTGTGTGTTGCTGAAACATCCAGTTGGGAAATGAAAAAAACAAAACAACATACACACAAGTCGATTGTTTGCCTCAATGTCAAAAGACCTCATTTGACTGAGTTTTATTTATTTACTTTGGGCAAGAATTAACTTTTGGTTTGGTGTGCTAGTCTGGAGTTGCGGTCTCCCCTTTCGTCCCCCAACACACACACGAGGAAAGTGGCACCATGTTTGCCACTTCCGTTCTTTCAGGAGTTGTTGTAAAATTTGGCACAGTCATGAAAATAATTTCAAGGAAGAGATTACTGCAGTCATCTAAGCATTCGCTTTGATTTCTTAATCTTCTTTATTACTAGCTATGTTAGAGGCGTTAACATCCCATTAGCGTCTTGATTTATCATTAACACCTTTGGTTTGACTTGCCTGTATCTTCACAGCAGAAAAATTCTTAGGTGTGTTTTTTGAAGACTTCAGGTGTGTTCCTTGACAAGCTCTATGAATGAAATAATTTCCCCCATTAATTTACAAGACATAACTGTAGCTCCGTCGAGTTCCTAACATTTAGATTCAAGACCGTCTGGTTCCTGTTGTCAAGTAATTAACAATCTGTAAACCAATACTTATGTGCAGTATGTCACTGCCAACTCACAAAATCCTGCAGAGAATTCTTTTGTCATTTGAATTGCTACTCTTGCAGTAATTTGTTTTCAGAGTTCCGTTTTCATAGGCTGGGCTATCCTAAAGACAGGTTGGAGGTTTTAAACTATGTCCACACATTCCTTGATACTCCTCCCTTAAACAGGTGGAGGCAGAGTCCCCCCTTACCCTCACCCCTTGGGCATGGGTTCAACTTTTGGGACTCATTTTTAATGAATAGAATATTTTAGAAGCAAGGGTGTGTGACTTCTGAGACTGGACCATAAAAGGCCTTTTGTCCTTCTTGATCTCGGCCCCTTGGCTCACTCACTGTAGAGGTAATCAGCTGCCATTCTGTGAGGATACAGAAGCAGTGCTATTAAAAGGTTCACATGGTGAGGAACTAAGATCTTCTGTCAACAGCAGTGAGGAATCTAGGCCTGTGGCCAACAGCCCTGTAAGTGACTGAGCCATTTGTAAGCAGATCCTCCAGCCCCAGATGAGCCTTCGGATGACTGCAGCCCTGATCAACATCTTGACCAAAACCTCAGAAGATAGCTCAAGCCATAATCACCCAGCTCCAGAGTTCCTCACCCACATAGACTCTGGGATAATATATGTGTATTGTTTAAGCCGCTAAGGGATTTGTTATGCAACAGTAGATAACTGATACAGGAACTACCATTATCAAAGAGGCATCCACTGAGTGTTGGCAGCATCCCTGAATATTTAGGGAAGCTGAGTACGTGAAGTATAAACATGGGCAGAGCAATATGCCAAGATTAAATAGAGCAAAGGAATAGAACCTGAGTGGTTGAAGAGCAAGCTCCAATAAAAAGTCGCAAACTCCTTAATGACCACCAGCCATTAACTATTATACAATTTCCTGCATTTCCCAGGAGATGAATAGTGAGAAGGAAAGGAGGATTGGAAGCCACGTTTAGGGGAGGAAGTGCAAGGTGTGGCTATGGACACACCTGCCACGTGAACAGTGCTCTCATGCCCTGATGACTTCATGAAAGAAGAACGAAGCAGCACCTTGACCTCTGCGTCTATTCCTCATTCTTACTCTCAAGTCCTGTATGGTTTGAGTGCATTGCTGCATTCAATTTACATTAGTTCACAAAGCAGCAAACAAGACAAACCTATTGTGTGGCCAGAGGGTTCATACTAAGCATATTTTCTCACCAGCATCAGAAATGTCTCGTAGTACAAGCTGATCCCGCACAGTTCCAGTGGGAGAGCGTTGATATTTGCAGGTCCTCAGCGTGCATTCCATCTCTTTTCCTTAAAAGGGGCTCAGTGTCCCACACGTGCAGTTCTTCAGAGGCAGGCTGAGCTCTGGCCGAACTCCAGAAATACCACCTTCTGTTGGAGTCTGAGTTAGTTAGAGCCAGTTTTCCTGTTTTTGTTATTTTCTCTTTCTCTCCTTTAGAATGATGCAACTTGGATCAGTTTCTGCAGTGCTGCATCTCATGAGCACATTGTGTAGATGGAGACATAAGGCTTTGTTTTTTATTGCTTGTTTGTTTGTGTGTTTTCATGTATTTTATTTAGACTCTAGAACGTTAATGCTGGAGAATATCTCAGAAATTATGTAGTCTACTGGTTTGCAAACTGAGTCCCACAGAGCCCTCGGGTCCCTTAGGAGTGCTCCGGGGCCACCCAGATTTTATCTCTTTTCATGTACTGTGCCCTGGCCATATTTATTTAAGCATATAGTTCTGAGCCTCTGATTTAATTATTGCCCTCACATTTTAAATGTTCAAACTGAGGTTCAGAGGGATAAATGGATTTGTGCCAAGTCACCTCGTTTGCAGTGGGTGGTTTGAGATAAGCCTCGAATCTGGGGTTCTGGACTGCCCAGAGGGCGATTTTTCAGAAACCCCACGTTGTCTTCCAAAGGTCAGGGTAAATATTACACACGGGCGCCTTATAGGTAGACCCAGCGGAAGGTGAAATGGAAGGATGTGGCCCTTTTTAGACGTTCTTCATCTCCTTCTTTCTCCCCAGTCATTAACTTACACCATCATTGGAAAGCTATTTCTTTCTTCCTCTTGGCTAGATTTTTAAATTACTCGTGCCTTCTGGCATTTTGCATGTCTAGTCAAATACTTCTCTTTGAGAATTGTTACGCTTCAGATAAAAAGAACCCCTTTCTTAAAGCCATGGATATAGTTTATATTCTGAGAATGAAAAAAAGGCTTTAAAACAATTTTGAATTATTGAAAGTGTAATTCCTCCCCCCAGATGTCCTGTTTTTTAACTAGCTTGAGCATGGACAATGTAAAAGTGCCACAGTAGGTGGCTCCCTTGAGCAGAAAGAAGTGAAAAAACCGATTCACTGTTTCTGCAGTTCCTGAGTTCAGGATGACAACCGACACCTGTGGCTGTAAGGAACTCGGGGGGCTCCCACGCTGTCTGTAGGGGCTGCCTAACCAAAGGGCAACAGTACTGGAGTTCAGTAACTCAGAACTCAGTGACTATGGAAAATCCATCTATGGGGATTTTCATTATAAAAACTTCACACAAAGTTTTAAAGGAATCGGTGTAGTTATAAAGCAGGCTTTAAAATTATTCCTAATTTTTCTGTGTGAAAAAGCACATTCAGACTTTGGTTGTATCTTGGATGAAGTTTATGTTGAGGGCTAGTCAGGTAAAAGGAAGTGGTGCTTTCTGAGTTTCCGCTTGGTCCTCCCCTCGTCCCCAGGTCGCTGCTTGTCCATTTTTCCCTCTTCCAGAAGACCATCCATATTGCTATTTGTACCCAACCGAAAACACTCTTTCTGTGAGCTGAAGTTGGCAAAAAATATCAATAGCAAAAGCATTTATCACCTGATAAAAAATGAAATGAAATCCTGGATAATATTTTAGTCTTTCTTAGTCTGTGCAAAAACTTTATCATGAAACACTTAAGCTGCATATGAGCAGTAAGTAAAACTGAGTCGCAATTGAACTGTATTCTGACTGAATACATCCTAGAGTTTTTGAAATTGTTTCACATTCTTGTTATCTTGATCAAATTGACCAGGGCCTGCAGTCATGCATTTTTACTTATGTAAAGCTAATTAATTGTTTTTAAAAAGTGCTGCAGTATTCATTTAGGAATTTGATTACTAGGTACTTCAAATTAATTAGTACAAATGATTCACTTAAAAAAATAACGGGAAATACCAGGTCTCACAAATATTGTGCAACTAGCTAAATAGTATAGTTGCTATGCTTTGTTGAATACTTGTTATGTATTAGTTTCTGTATTGACAGTGCCCAACAGACTTAAATGACATGATGCACTACTTCCTTGCCCCAATAGTCCTGTGAGGTAGGTATTATTAGTACCGTTTTACACATGAGAGAACAAAGATTCACCCATGTGGGTCTCCTGAGGTCACACTGTGAGGAAGAGGCAGAAACCCAAGCCACCGCCAAACCTGAGCTTCTAACTGCTCTCCTATATCACTTCTCTGTTGCATGCTGAGTATAATGTACCAGTAATCAAGCTTACTAGCTTAACTTTTAAATCACTTTCAAGTGGAAGAAAAATTATTTTGTGGTCTGTTCTTTGCAGCCCATGAAAAGTGAGGTTTCCCTTTTTGATAAAAGGCAGGGTTTCTGGTGGGATGGCAGCAGAAACCTGTACCTAATTTACCTTATTCAACTTTTCTGTGGAAGCAGCTATGCTAATTCAGATGCCAGTTACAGCAACCAGAAACTAAGGCTGTCAGTCTCTGGAAAGAATAGCGCATTAAGAAATACGCAGTGGCCAAAGAAATACTCAACTTTTATCACTCAAGGATGATCAAACACAAAGGTAATATGAATAAGTCCATGAGAAGTAGCCTGGTTTCTCATAAATCTGTATTGTCCAAGGGCAATACCATGTAAGAAAATGTACAGGTAGAAGAGAATAACAATAAACTAGATAATGTTCCGTTTGTGTTCTCAATAAATATGAGAAAGCATGGGCTTATGAATCAGGAGTAAGATAAAAGTGGCTCTTTGGCTGCCAGTGGACATCAAAAAGAATCTGATAGAGGTGACAAGAGAATTCTGGGAACCTAAAAATGCAGTAGCAGAATTAAAATATACCTGAAGACAAGAAATAGAATAAATATTGCAAAAAATGAAGTCAATGACATAGAGAAAAAACTGTACCTCTCTATGAATGCTGAAGAAATAGATTTTAAAACATGAGGGAGAACAGAAGCCAGTTTTAGACAAGCAACATTCAGAAGAAAGGAACCAAAACAAAAGAAGGAATAAAGGAAGACACATAGAACAAAACTTTCCTGAGCTAAAAGCATCATGTTCTTCTTCATCATCTTCATCATCATCATCATCACAATCACGTGAGTTGTGATCCAAGCGTCTCAACATCTTCCAGGGTAAATTATTGATAGACTATCACATTCTGTCAACATTTTTTTTTAAGAATTAAAAAATGTAGTTTAACAAGGAAAAAAATAATTGTACCGCCCTTAGGTTATTCTTCATAAAAACTTCATAAGACAGTTTTAAAAATGCAGAATTTTGATGAAAAATTTTAACCCAAGAGTTCTACAGTTAGAGAAGAAGTTGTTATCTGTAAGGCGTTCATCCTTAAGGGCAAAGGAAAGGCATTTTAATTATGGAAGGATTTAAGAAGAAAAATTTTCTAACCTTTTGTAACCTTTAGGAAAATGTCCCTGAAGACATGTGACAGCTACTCAAAAGATGAGTCAACTGCTTTTTACCCAAGAATAGACAAATTCAGCCATCTAAGAACTGTAGTGTAAACAAATAATATTGAGCAAAAAATGATAATTCTAAATACTTGTTATAATTATGATTATAAAATTAAATGCAAAAGTAACATGACAAATCTGTAATGTAAAAATTGAATCCAAATAAAATTTTGATTTCAAATATGTTACTTATAAGTGTTGAAAAAATAAGGAGACTTAAAAGTATCCCAGTTCATTTTACTGCATGGAGAGTTATGTAGGGTACTTACTTTTATAATTAAAAAATTATAGTTTCAAATATGTTTTTGAAAAACTTGCTGTGGATGTAAAGACATACATTAATTAGGAATGTATTCAGTTGTAAGCACATGATAGCCAATTACGCAAATAGGGATTTATTTTTCTCCTATAACAAGAATTCCAGAGGTAGATAGTTGGTGTTGTTTCAGTAAATCAATAATGTTGGGAGATATATCTACAAATGTGGGTTATTTGCTCACAAGGTGACTGCTGTGGCCCCAGCCAGCTGACTACATCTAGGCAGGAGGGAGGAGAAGGTGGAGAATCGGCCACTCTAGCATTCTTTTGCTGCACATCACTGACCTGAATTCTATCAAATGGCCCTGTCCACTGTTATTGAAACAGAATGAGTGGTAAATAAATATTTGCTGATTGACTACAAGAATAAAACAAAGTAGCTAACATTAGGCTAAGCGCAGTAGTTAGTTAAGAAAACTTAAAAAAATTGGCATATGGGTGAATGTTTTTGTTGACGTTTTAATGATTTGTATCTGATGAAAAGCCAAAGGAGTAAAAAAATATAACAGTTGTCAGAAAATGTATTTTAATAAGTTAAATACTGCAAGGTTGAGGTGAAAACAAAAAATACACCTAAAGTAAGAGGACACTGAAAGGAACAGAAATGAAATTGTTTTGGGAAAATTTACTATGCCCCTCTAATATTTTGAAAGATTACAGAATGAAAAATCAAGAACAAATATAGACAATATAATTTAACATGATTAAATGATAAATATTATTTAACAAAAGCAAATTAATACATATCTATTAAAATAGAATATACATTTTAAATGTTCACAAAATGTACAATTTAATAATACAAAGAAAACCTCAGTAGATTTCAAAATACAGATACATCATAATTGCATTTTCTGACAACTTTGACTTTTCATCAGATGTAAACAATTAAAACTTAAACAAAAACATTCAGCCACATGTTAATTTATTTAAGATTTTTTAAAATAACTGCTGAGCTAAAGGAAAAATTAAAATCATCCTTACAGACCATAAAATAATCCTAAAAGAATCGTTTAGAAAATTATGATCTGAGGCTAAGATTATACTCACAGTCAAATTTAGTACTTTGTATGCTTTCATGATTAAGAAGGAAAGGACAAAAGTGTTTTATGCGTGTAAAACAGCAAAACAAATTTAAGTAAGATAGAAAATAGGGGAAAATAAATAAAGATAAAAGCAGATATTAAAGAATTAGAGAACAGAAACAGCATAATTAGTATTGGTTAAAAAGCTCAAGGCTCAGCTTCTTTAAAAATGCTTACAAAATTAAGAATAATCAAGGAAAAATGAGAGAGTACTCACACATAAAATTGGGACATAAGACATGGTAGAGAAGAAAATTATTAGAGATTTATTACAGCTGATTAGAGATTATTATTACAATTCTATTGCAATAAGTTTGAAAATCTGGATAATTTGGACTGAAAATATAATTGACTCAATGTGATTCAAAAAAGTAATAGAAGACCAAATAGAAAAATAACTCTGGAAGAAAATAAATAAGGTATCTAAGAATTATTTCCATGAGACTCTTGTTTTATTGGTATTTTTTTTCCTAAATTGTCAAGACTGATAATTCTGATGTGCCATATAACTGTTTCAGATCATAGAAAATCATGGACAGCTATGCAGACCATTTATCATGCTAGCCTAACCTTGGTATCAATATCTAATGAGGTAAAACAAAGTAGCATAGCTACAGAGACGAGATTTCCAGGGTGTTCCTCAGCAACCTACATTACATTTATGGAGAATATTTGTAAAAATTTCAGGTTCCTGAGCCCCACTCCTCACCACTGGATAAGAATCATAAGGGATGGGGCCCAGCAACATTGTTTTAATTTCTTATTGTCAGTTTAATATAGAAAAGTATATAGAAGAAAACAAAACTTGAAACTATTAGAAAATCTTTGCTGATAATACATTTTAATAGAAGTAGCATGAAAAATTCAAATAATGAAGAGAATACACAATGAAAAGTGTCCTTGTCCCTCTGCCTCTCTACCATCTTATCCAAATCCCATCCCCCAAGGTGACATTCTGGTAGGAGAAAAAAAGAGGTGTATATACCAATATCTCTCTTTATTTGTCCATCTTTCATCATATCTCAAAAGGGGCCAGAATATACGCATTCTCCCCCAATTTGCTTTTCTTCATTTAATAATTTTTATTGGATTTTCCATATCAGAACGCAAAGATCTATGGGGTTTTTTTCTTTAAATTGCAGTTTATTGGGGTGACAATTGTTAGCAAGGTTACACAGATTTAAGGTGTACAGTTCTATAATACATCATCTATATATCATATTGTGTATTCGCCACCCAGAGTCAGTTCTCCTTCCATCACTGTATATTTGACCCCCTTTACCCTTTTCTACCTCCCCCTTACCCTCTGGTAATCACTAAACTATTGTCTGTGTCTGAGTTTTGTTTCTTCATTTGTTTGTCTTGTTCTTTTGTTGTTTTCAGTTTTATATCCCACATATCAGTGAAAGCATATGGTTCTTGACTTTTTCTGTCGGATTTATTTCGCTTAGCGTAATAATCTCAAGGTCTATCTATGTTTTCACAAATGGCAGTATTTCATCTTTTCTTATGACAGAATAGTAGAATAGTATTTCATTGTGTATGGCAACACATGATTCTATCAAAAGGACTTGTCTTAATTTATTCAGTCGGTCTTCTATTGGTGAATATATTGGTTGTTTTGGCTTAGTTTTGCATTTTCTACATGTCTTTTGCAAATACCTCCATATGGTAAATTCTTAGCAGCAGACTTGCTGGATCTAATGTACATGGATTTTCAATTAGATGACTATTGCCCAACCCTTCTCCAGAAACAATAAGGAATATAAGTGCCTATTTTCCTATATCCTTACCAGGACTGAGTGTTACCATCAAATGTTTGGAGTTTTGCTATTTTGATGGGCTTAAAATAATATCTATTGTAGTTCTGAATTGTATTTTTTAATTAGCAAAGAGGTTGGGCATTGTTTCAAATTATATTGTCCATTTATAATTTTTTCCCTGTAAACTACTTGTTTGTAACCATTGTTCACTATTTGAATTTTTTTTTTTGTAATTGATTGCTTGAGCACTTTCTGAAACATGGAATTCATCAATTTGCTATTTTTAACAAATTTCTATTTGTCTTTTGGCTATGGAGCATTTTGTTGTATTAGAGACTTAAAATGATTCAGTAATCAAGTTTATCTTGCGTTTCTGTCATGGCTTCTTTCTGGATTGTGTAATCTTCATTGTTAAATTGTTTCCCAGGTGATATTTCTGCTCTTTCCCATTTGAGAACCTTTACTGAACTCAATTATAAATGTGTCCCTGAAAATCCATATTTCTGTGAAGAGTCAGTGCAAACTCAGCAACTACAATAAAATCGAGTCTATCCTAAAGTTCAAGAATGGTTTAATATTAGGAATTCTAGTCATATATTACATCACAGCAATATTTCAAAAGGGACAAACAGATGGTAACTTCAACAGATGTAAAAATATATGCTACAATGCAACATATTTCTCACAGATGCAAAAGAAACTCTTAGAAAACTAAGATCATAGTATTTCTGTAGATGATTAAGTGTCATAAAGTAATCAGCCAGCATAGTGCTTAATGGTGAAGCATTAGGGACAATTCCAATTAAAATTGGGAACCCGACCAGAATCCCTGCAGCTGCTATTATTATTTCACATTGTGACGAACATACTGTCCAGCACAATGTGGTAGAAAATGAAAAGAAGGTGCGTGAATATCTGATGAGAGAGCAAAATCGTAATTATTTGCAGATGACAGAAGTAAATACAGGGACATTCAAAGAAATCCAACCAAAAATCTCTTCGAATTAATGCAATTTCAGAAAGGGAATGTCTTAGTCCATTTGGGCTGCTATAGCAAAATACCATAGACTGAGCGGCTTAAACAACAAACATTTGATTGTCACAGAGGCTGGAAATTTGAGATCGTGGACAGATTCAGGGTCTGATGAAGACCTGCCGCCTGATTCATAGATGGCTGTCTTCTCTGTACAGCCTCACAGGTAAAAAGGGGTAAGAGAGCTCTTGGGGTGGGGGGGGTCTCTTTATAAGGGCACTAATCCCATTCGTAAGGGCTCCACCCTCATGACTTAATCACCTCCCAAAGACTCCACCTCCAAATACCATCACCTTGGGGGTTAGGTTTCAGCATATGAATTTTGGGAGGGACACAAATATTCAGTCTATGGGAGGACATGTGACCCAGGGCAAGGCAGTTTTATTCTGCAGCAGCAACCCCCAATGAGGGCTGGCGGCTGAGGGCTGGAGGGGTGACAGGAGGATGGTAGCAGGGAAGTGACTCCACTGAGCTCTCACACCATAGATAAACACGGAGCCATCCTGAGGCCCCCAGGCACGCAGACAGAGGGTGAGGTGATGTGGAATACAGGATATGGGTGCACCCACTTGTAAGCCGCTGCACTGACTCGAAAAGTGATCAGCAAATGATGACATTTCCTGTTCATCTTGAGAATCAAGTGACTGACATCACCTTTACCTCCATCAAAGTATTCACTTCTCCCCTTCAACTCTCTCCCAACCCCTTCTTTTCCTCCCATCAAAGGGCATTATGGGTCCTGCACAGCTCACTTCAGAGTCAGAGGCCATGAATGATCGCTGGTCCCGTCTCTGCCACTTACTGGCTCTCTGACCTGGCACCGTTTGCTCTGTCTCTTTATCACAAACACAAGGAAACCATGAAATAATGGGGTTGGAATTACAGACTGCCTGTTACAATACCTTCCACTGACAGCAATCTCTCATTTGTTTCTTTCTCTCAGCCTCCCACCCTCACTCCACTTATTTTCATCCTTTCTCCCCCCCTTTCTCTGTTTGTTCTTACTTATAAAATCTAGCTGGTGTGAGTAATGTTCATATGGTTATGAATACAGTTGGTTCTTTGTCATCTGTGATAATGAGACGGATCATGTGGATAACCCCAAACTGCAAACACTGTTCATATACGTGACGGAGGAGCATTCCAGTCTGACTAACAGTCTAATGTTTGGTTTGCGCCGCACTCGCTGATTAGTGCTGATTAGATGGTCGGCAGGATGGGCACAGAGAAGTTAACTGGGGGAGCCTTGGGAAGAGCACGAGGCTAGGACACAAATCTCAGCCATATCTCTTCCATCAATGAGCGGCCCGTTTGTACATTAGACTCGGTTGGTTTGTGTGATTAACACCACAGCGGCCCCTGTTTACTACATCATCTGTGTATGGCATTGTGTGTCCATCACCCAGAGTCAGTTCTCCTTCCATCACCATCTATCTGACCCCCTTTATGATCTTCATCCTCCCTCCTCTTCCTTCTCCTCTGGTAACCACTCAGCTGTCATTTGTGTCCACGAGCTGTTGCCTGTTTGTCTTGTGTGTTCATTTGTTGCTTTCAGTTTTATATCCCACGTAGGAGTGGAATCATATGGTTCTTGACTTTGTCTGTCTGACTTATTTTTGCATATTTATTTGTATTTTCTAGTTGTTTTGTT
>NW_017731395.1:3786300-3788455 GCF_001890085.2 Hipposideros armiger | reverse complement strand
CACAAACATAGACATACATAACTACTATTTTATCTTAAAAACTAAACAAAATACAACTAGTAGCTCCCCACCAAAAACAAACAAAAAACAAGACCTGTCACACTGCAAATTACACTTCTGTAGAATCTCAGCGATGTGTGGGTGACGCCTGCCACCGGGTGCTGAACGCCTGAGGAGCGGGTTCTCCGTGGCACGGGCAGGGCTTTGTCTTCCCGCCTGGGTCTGGCCGTGCCACCAGGGGCTCTGTAGGCACCCAGGCTTTTTTGTTCCATTGTCCAGAACTCAGAAATTTTCATTAAAATCATCCGGGCCAAACTTAGAATGTTTTCATCTTTGAATGGCTTCTGGTTCTTCTGCCCTGGGTTTCCGAGCTGGTGTGTGTGTGTGTGTGTGTGTGTGTGTGTGTGTGTGTGTGACATCTGTCAGAGAGTTCCTTCCCTACCCACCCCCTTACTGTCACAGAGATGGTGAGACTTGTGCTCTCTGGGCTGGTGTTGTATATAGTGTCTGAACATCCTCCAGGTGAGGTGGGAGCAGATGGTGGGTACCACGGAGGCCATGGGTGCTTAGAGTGGGATTGAGGATGGGACAGCTCCTCTGATGCCAAGACAAGAGCAAGGACCCCAGAAATGTTTTGATCTCTCTCTCTCTCTCTCTCTCTCTCTCTCTCCTCCTCCTCCTCCTCTTCCTCCTCCTCCTCCTCCTACTCCCTTCCTCCCTCCCTCCATCCTCCCCCTGTGCTAATAGGTAAAATTAGGATGGTAGTGAATACTATTCAAAGGCAGATTTAAAAGCTAGTGGCTT
This sequence comes from Hipposideros armiger, assembly GCF_001890085.2. Classification (NCBI taxonomy): domain Eukaryota; kingdom Metazoa; phylum Chordata; class Mammalia; order Chiroptera; family Hipposideridae; genus Hipposideros; species Hipposideros armiger. Next base: position 3,787,651 of record NW_017731395.1, on the reverse strand, counting down.
TTGAATGCACCCTTCTCCACAGGAACTTTGCTGAGCACTTCATATGCATTCTTTCATTGAAACTTTTCAGTGACAACCATCTGAGACCAAATAGTGGCTGTCATTATCCCATTGTACAGAAGGGGACACCGAGGCTATAGACATTAGTGGCCAAAAGCCACACATCCAATAAGGCGTGGAGCTGAGACTTAAACCCAAGCTGGGCCTCATGACAGCTTAGATGCTTTGGACTAGGGTGAAAGGATGACATAGTTTGCAATTTCCAGAGCATTTCCTAACGCACTGTGTTTGGGGTTTTGTGGCAGAAAGAATAGGCTTCGCTCCTACTGATAAAGGGGTGATGCAAAGAAGGAAAGAAGCCAGTACTCACTGCGCCTGGTGTCAGAGGATTTCGCTTATGTTCACTCATTTCGTTGTCACAGCAGTCCTCTGAATTGTGTAGCAATTTACAAAGGATGATGTAGAACCTCAGGGGAGGCCAACTTAGCCTGAGTTTTCAAGGCAGATCTGTGGCTCAGGCGACACTGATAGTCTGACTTGTCTTATTCCAATGCCCCAGCAGTTCACACAGCCTCTCCCAAGTTTCTTGTGTATGTGATTTTTACTTAAGCAGCTGGCATTGGTCATTTGTGGCTTTGTTGTCACATCTCCTGTGGTCTCAGATGACCCAGCTACTTCAGTGGGCATCTACCTGACACGGACCCAAGGCCCAGAGAACTGAAATGCATGCCCGAGGCTACGTGGATGAAGGATATTTTAGTCTTGTTTTTAATGGTGAAGCTTCTGCCCCGCATCCACTTGAAACACCGCCTTGAGCGTCACTAAGTCCAGAGGATGGCTCAGGAGTCGGATTTTATCAATGTCTCTTTTCTATAAAGACAGAGAAAAAGCCACATCTGAGCATTCAGCCTTATTCGGTGTGGTTTTTTTTTTCCATCTCCAAATATTTTAGATTAAAAGTAGCCAACTTCTTAATGTACAACAATATGACAAAACACATGCGCGCATGCATGGACGGACACACACACACACACACACACACACACACACACACACACACCTACACCCTACGGGGCCCTAAAAAGCAGGGTCAGCTTCAGTGCAAATCCACACCAGCTTTTGAGACCAGTGTGACAGATGTCACGGGTGATTCACATCCGTGAATCACTTAGCTCATTGAGGAATGGCATGACACAGCCCACACTACCGGACACATTTGTTCTTTTTGGTAAATCCCTAAAATTCCAAGCAGCTGTTTTGTTCCCTCTATGTTCCATCTTGATGATGGGGGCCAGAAAAGTGGCTGGTGTGTATTTCGGGTGCGCTGAAGTAGTCCATCGTAGTTGCCTCC
>NW_017731395.1:3722626-3785542 GCF_001890085.2 Hipposideros armiger | reverse complement strand
CCTAATAGCATGCAATCTGACGGTTTTAGTTTACCATCTGTAGTCTGAGAATTCTCGTGCATAGCTCCAGCCTGGAGCTAATCCTCAATTCCAGACTCTTACATCCCACTGCCTGCTTCATATTTCCAGTCGGAAGTCTAATAAACATCTCTAACTTACTGTGTCCACAATCTCACTCTTGATTCCACTCTCCCTCTTCCCACCAATCTTTCTCAGTGCAGCCAAGAGAGCAGTTTCATTCATTCCGTTGCACTGGCCAAAACCTCGTCATCATCTTGACCCTTCTGTTTCTCTCACACCCCCATCCTATCTGTTGGGGGATTTACCTCTTACAACATATCCAAAACCCCAACCACTTCTCACCAGATCCCACCAGATGTGTTGTTATGGCCAACAAATTTCTCATCTAGATGGTGGCAGTAGCCTCGTAACTGACCACTCTGTTTCTATCATTGCTCCTTACAGCATGTAAATGACTTGTTGAGTAGTCCTTTTAAAATATAGACCAGATCATGTCGCTTTTCTACATAACACTCTCCGAGGTAGGCTTTAAAACTAAAACTATATTGCCTCTAGAAAAAAATATTTTAAAAATACATAATTACATTTAATAGGAAAGCTCAGAAATCACAAACCACATCTGCTTTGGGGCAACTCTGGTGTTTTGTCATTGTTGTGATCGCCTGTCCTGTGCTAGCAGTGAGCCCTGTAACTATGTCTCCCGTGTTCACTGATACGAAGTTAAGCTTTGTCTGTAGAAAGCATGGCGGACAACTGCATAATGAAGGGTTCCTCTTTCTGGTTTCAGTGTGATTATTTCATCAGCCTCCTCTGGCATTCACGTTTTCTCTAGTGTCCACATTCTACACCCCAGGAGCTTCTCCAGCACTTAGCTCCTGAAGCACAGGCATATTTTCTAGCACCTTCCACTGCACATGGGGGCCAGGTATACTTAGCAGCCAGCAGCTTCCCTCGTACCTCCCAAGGCAGCTTGCAGTGAAGAGCAGCCAATGAGGTACTTCTTCCCATAAACAACTTCTCATGTCTAGAATCCCCTACTCTTCTCCATCCAGAAATCCAAATTCTTGGAGTCCCAATGCAAAAGTTGTCCCCACAAAGTCTTCCCCGACCCTTCCAGTCAGACCCGATTGCCTTTTTTTCTGAACGGCCACAGAGCTTGATGGCTCTTTGACATATGTTCACCTTCTACTTTAGGTCATACCTATTTATGTAATTATCTGCCTGAGTCCCATATAAACTGATGGTTTAGGAGAATAATTTGAAAATGGCAGGCATCCAGTAAATGTCGGTCAATGAAGGAATCAATTAATATGGAATCACGCTGTGTTGAATAAGAATGGACTAGTCCTGGGTAGAGTGGGATTTGGGGAAATAGTGGGATGTATGTGGACTGGAATAATCCAAGAAATTTTCTTGGGGGAAGTAAAAACTGTTCGTTGAAACATATGCGGGATTTGGAGACACAGACGGGAGGAAGCCAGGGCTGGAATGGACGCCATGGTGTGGAAAGCAGTGTGATCAAGAGTTCTGTGTTTTTATTTGTTTGAGAGACAAAGAGAAAACTGATTTAGCTGGCGTAGAGAAGGACCTTTGCTGGGAACAGTGAACGTCAGCCTGCATATGGGGGGGAAGTATGGACCTTGGAGGGTGGTGCCGCATGTTTTATAAGCTGAATCATACAAACCTTCCCTAACCACTCACATATTTTACCTGAATTGTGCATTCTTTACAACACACACAAAGGGGGAAGAAAAAGATTGGGGCTACCACTACTTCACCCGTCTTTCTCCGATCCCTGTTCCAAGCAGAAAAATGTCATAAAAGGGATACTCTTCTGGGTTCTTCCAGGGAGATATGGTTCAAGGAAGATGCTGTGATTATGGTTCCATCTGGACCAAGATGAAAATGCCCTAGATCCTTTTACAAAGATCTTTATTCAGGGAGAAAGTCAAACAGTAGGTTGGTTGAAGTCTTCATGCAAATAGTTGACTGTAAAGCCATCCAAAGCAGTTACCAGGGCCGCTCCTTACCTAATGGGCATTATACCTTATCCCATGCACCCATCCAGAGCTGACTCGAGATGGACCCACCTCTTTGCAGGCTGTGGCTTCAGGAGGGTGGGATCAGCAGTTGCCTAATTTACTCAGTGATCAGCACATGAATGGGGGATGGGTGTAAGAACTATTGCCTAAACCCTTTTTGTCTTATTTGAGAAACAAACTCACTACATCAAAACAAACTTCTCCCAGGGTCTTGATGGCCAGTACAAAATCTCTCTGATTCTTTGCACGTCTTTTAGAAAGTCATATTCAGTATCTAGCCCCGAGCATAATGCCTGTGGCTTCTTTTTCTTTCCCAAGGGGAGATACTCACAGGAGGATTCTATGGAAAATCCTTTCCTAACGTAACACCTGCTTACCTTTTCTCCATCCTCCCAAAGTGAGATAATCATCAACATCTTCAGTATATCTCTTTAGAGGGGGCTCTCTTTACCAGTTAGAATGTCCAGAATTAATTATTGGTTTACTATAAAATGGTCAGCCAAAAAAATAAAAATAGGATTACCATATGATCCAAAAATACCACTTCTGGGTAGATACCCTGAAGAATTGAAAGCAGGGTTTCAATGAGATATTTGTTCACCAATATCTCATAGCAGCCTTATTCACAATAGACAAGAGGTGTGTGAAGTGTTTAGCTAAGCTACTCCATGGTTTTGCTGCCTCAGCATCCATTTTGTTTGTTCTGCAGGGACCTTACACTGACACCAGCCCCCTCATGCCAGCACATGTCCTATAGCAGCCTGCAGAGTCATCACAAGCCAATGTAAGTTCCTGATATGATTTGCCAACAGCCCTTGTGATCAAGTCTCCCCTTGCCTCCCAGGGCCTTCTCCCTGTGTAGCCCTTAGATAAGATCCACATGGAGCTCACCACAACCACTCTTTTTGGTTTGAATTGACCAATCTAGCATTAGGAACCCCAAAGCACTCCACCCGGACTCTGATAAGGGCATGTCCTCTGGTCCCCTATCTATCTCTCTCTGTCTCTGTCTCTGTCTCTCTTTCTCTCTCCCTCTCTCTGTCTCTCTCTCTCTCTCTCTCTCCTTCTCTCGCCCGTCTCTCCCTCTCCCTCCCTCCCTCCTTCTTCCTGCACCCTGCCTTGACCTCCACCTCCCCATGTGGCCCCTCGAGGCATGCCATGTACTTCCTCCAGGACCTCTGAGTAATCAACTTTTCTACCTTAATTTCTTTTGTGGTCTGTTGTTGAACCACAACTCACCATCCGGCATTCTGGGCTCTACTTGACAAACATCATTGAGCAAAGTCATAAAAGTTGGAAGCAACCCAGATACCCGTCGATGGGTGAATAGTTAAAGAAAACTTGGTACATGCATACAGTGGAATATTATTCAGCCTTAACAAGGATGGAATCATGACACAGGATACAACATGAATGAACCTTGAGGACATTATGCTAAGTGAGGTCAGCCAGTCACAAAAGACAAATCCAGTATGGTTCAACTTAGATGAGACACCTAGAGCAGTCAGATTCATAGAAACAGAAAGTGGAATGCTGGTTGATGGGCTGGGCGAGGGAGCATGAGGCGTTTTTGAATGAGTATAGAGTTTCAGTTTTGCAAGATGAAGAGAGGGCTGGCTATTGGCCGTTCAACAATGCGAGGATACTTAACATTACCGAACTGTACACTTCAAAGTGGTTAGGATGGTAAGTTTTATGGTATATGTATTTGACCCCAATAAAAATACAAATAATAAAAACTGTTAAAGGCACTGTTAAAAAAAGAAAAAAACAGGCCCAAGATGGAGCCGCTGACCCCCAGGACAACAAACCAAGACTTCATGGCTAAAACAACCCTTTCTTTTCTTTGGCTGCTAGCTTTCTGGTCCTGCCCAGTTTCTGCCTGTAAAAACCTTCCATTTTGTACAACTTCTCAGATCACCTCTCTGTTTACTAGATAGGATGCTGCCCAATTCATGAATCATTCAACAAAGCCAGTTGGATTTTCAAAACAGTACTGTGGCACAGTGACAAGTGGTGAGGCGACAATAGGATATTTGAAGTTATCAGAGAGTTTTAGATGACGTCCTAGAACGCTGATACTTACGGCTCCATTTTGTGAAGCACATACACAGTGGCAGGGATTTCAGAAGCCATCTCTCTATTTCATCATTATAAATACCTGGTCAAGCAGATGTTATTTTCACACATTTCTAAAGATGAGACAAGCGAGGTTCTGAGATTAAACAACTTGGCCAGGCCCCCGGCTGGCCAGTGGTGACACCAGGTTTTAGGCTTCACAAGACATGATGTTCCAAGTGCCATGTCATCTCTGCGGAGGGAGGAAAATGGCTAAAGTGTGAGCTCAGCGAGAACCACAGATAAATTCAGGAGAGAAGAGAAAAGCCACAAAGAATTTAGCAGCAGAGAGTTTAGAGAGAGAGAGACGTTGGGATCAGAAAAGTGCAGTGTCGTGGAGTTCCAGGGAGAATTCCACGGAGGCAATGAATGGCCCATCAGCGGATCTGCCGATTCTTGTGTGATTGCTGGTAATACTACCTTTGTGCTTGATTACTCCAATCTTGTTCAGCAAAGAAAGCTAGATGAGCCTCATTTGCTTTTATTCTGTTTCTATTATGTTTACTGTCTTGGAGTCCTATTTTAAAAAGTCACTCTGTGCTGCTGTCTACTTAATGCTTTATTATATCGTTTGATCCCACTGGAAATATGGTAGGTATCACTTACTTCTAAAATATATTTTCATTTAATTATCTGATGCATTACCCTAGAAAAATAGATTTAGGCAAGTTGGATTCCACACCTCCCTTCCCTGTGACCCACGCCGTTCTCANGTCTCAGCCATTCCCTGCAGGCCTTGAGATGGGTCAGGATTGGTATTGACCTGCCTGACTGGCTGGACCACGCATTCCGTAATAATGCTTATGAGAAGGCGGGGAAAGAATGTGCCTCTCTAGAGCCCATATTTGATATGATCACATGACTCCCTACCTCTAAAGTGCTTCTCAAACCCTAATTTTTCTGTCCTCAGAAGCACCCTACTAGGGAGGGGATTGCTTTCCTCCGTTTCAGAGAAAACTGAGGGTCCAGAAGTGAAGCCGTTCCCCTGGGACGCCTCACTGATTCAGTGGGGAGGCTTTAAACAGAAACCTCACCCTACCACGCCCACTTTCTACCCATTAGGCCACACCCTCTTCCCAGCGCAGGAAAGCAAGCCCTGTACATTGCTTCTTAGGACAAAATGTACCCCTTAGAATGAGCCACAAGATTCCAGATCGAGCTTGGTTGAGGGAGGGGGAATTGAGGACCAGGAAGATGAAAAGGACTTCCCCACCTTCTCTATTTAGACAGTAGGTTCAGAGGGAGCTGAAGTGTCAGGGGAAGGTGACCTGATTTTGAGACTGTGCGTTTCAATGGTTACCCACATGAGCCAAGGCTCCACATCCATAGTCATCATATGGCCTTGGCCTTGGTGGCCAGTCTAGCAAGAGGAGCTCAGTGTTTCTGATCCCGTTGGATAAAGTTTGCTTCTCACAGAGAAAGCCAGAAAGACGATATCTTGTTTAATCCTTAAATCAGCTCCGCAAGGCTATGATCGGCATATTTTTACAGCTGAGAACACTGAGCCTCTTGGAGGGCAAGTAAGTTGTCTGGGTCCTTTAGCTGTCAGTGGCCAAATTCCTAATAGAGGTCAAGTGAACTTGACCCCCAAGTGTGTCCTTTCTTTTTCTCTCCACCAGCGGTTCTAAAAGGGTGGCCCCTGGACCAGTAGCATTTGCCTCAACTGGGAAATTGTTAGGAAAGCAAATTCTTGAGCTCCAACCCAAACGTCCACATCAGAAAGTCTTGGGGTGACGGTGGCAGGTAGCAATCTGGTCTAACCAGCCCTCCAGGGGATTCTGATGAAGTTNGAATATACCACCCGAAATATGCCTCTTTGCATAAGGATTATTTTGAACTGACTATTTTCGGGAACTGTGGACCCAGGAGAAGCTCTAAACACAGAGTAGAAGTTACCTTTTTGCAAGAGAAATGTATGTTCACACAGGAAGCCGCCATTTGTAAGGTCACTCCCCTCTCTGTACCAGGAAGAGGAAGACGGCTATAAATCCCAGGAAGCTCATCAGTGGCAAAGACACCAACTCGGATCTGCATAGCAACCTTCCCTTACCATGCTTTTCCTGGGACCCTCCCATAACCAGCCTGCCTCTCATCCCAACAGCTTTCTTTTGTCTTTAGCGGAAGATGTATTTAAGGTGGTGGTTGGGGCCATCCCTGGGTGAGTTATTGAGGTGTACATGTTAATAAGCTTCGGTCTGTTTTTCTCTTGTTAATCTGTCTTTTATTACAGGGGACCTCAGCCAAAAATTCAGCAGGGCAGAGGGAAAATTACTTTTCTTGCCCTATACTTTCAAACCCCTGGTTTTCAGTTTAGAGGTTTTAATTGTGATACACTAGAGCTTTAACCTGCTCCATCCCCACCCCCGCCCACCCCTCCTCCCTGAAGGAACCCAGAAGGCGGCACCCCAATATATGCCACGTTGACATATTGGTGATTTTGAATTGAAGACACTTAAGAAACAACAGGTGCAAGGACACGCGGACCCTCTTTTTCCTTCCTGAGAGCAGGAGATATACCCCGGGTAAAAGGTGCCCTGCCTGTACCCACGGGAAGGGGGAGACACTGTTATCGCCAAAGGTGTGGGGTTGGAGCTGGGAAATCTGTACAGCAAACCTTATTAAGCTGGCCTTTATCTTCCCACTTCTCTGCTATTTATTACCGCTAGCCCAAACGCCTCTGTCTCGTCAGTTTTTAAAAAATGTGTTGTTCCTTTTTCTAAAAGACATAAAAGCTTCCTGTTCTAGTTACTACTTCGGGTCTTCATTCTCTTGGGAAGGCTCCCAGGTACATGTAAAAATTTTGTAAAATCTGTATGCTTTTCTCCGGCTAAACTGCCTATGTCAGCTTAATTCGTAGGCCCAGCCAGAGACCCACAGAGGGTGGGGAGCATTTTTCCTCCGCCATGTCACCCACCAGTGTTTCTTGGCCTCCACACAGACCCGGGAGGCAGGATCTGGGTGGGAGAGGACCTGTAAGCTGGAGACCGCTTGACGTACTCTCACCACCTTGACATGTGGCTTTTTGATGACGTCCACACAGTGGTCTCCGATTTGGTGGAGGCTGTTTCCGTCATGTTAGTTCTCTGGAGCATTCTTTCTAGATGACTAGGTATCTCAAATGGCTTAAAGTTCAGGTTCAGGCCACAGGCATCTAGTCTGTGTTTTTTCTTAGAGGGTGCCATGGTCCTTCGTTGTATGTCAGCAAATTGAATTACTAGGAAGAAGTTTCCTTCGTTCTTTCGTGTTGGCCTGCCACAGGTAAGGAGACATTTAGCCAGGAGAACAAAGACAGCTTTCCAGAGCGTGGCCTCTGACGGTCCCTCTGGCATAATTGGTCAAGCACGTGGATGCTGGCATCAGACTATCTGAGTTCAAACATAACTCTACTAGCTGTGCGAGCTTGGGTGAACTGTCCCGCCACCCTGGCCCTCATGCGTCCCCTTTAAGAGGCAGATCTCAGCTCCTGCATCACAGGACCTTGTGTGGATTAAGTGACTTGACTGCACGAAAGGTGCTTAGGACAGTGCCAGGCCTGATGTAACCGCTGTCATTCCAAATAAAGGATCCATGATAAGCCTGAGCAAACTGTCACGAGGAGCCCAAATGGGTGATCAAAGGACCAGAAGCCCTTGGGTTTGATAAAGATGTGAGGCTTTTTAGGTCTTTTGGTTTCCTTAGGCAGCTTATGCTAACTGGCTGACTCCAGCCCCTGGGACAGAGTCTCTGGGTTTAAAGAGAACGTGGCAGGTGGGGACTTGGTGGTTTCTCCCCTGGTTGGAAAGACTGGGTCCCGCCTCCTCTCTAATCTAAACATTCCTGTTTTATAAAAGGGGGTGTTAAGGTGAGGTGTTGACACGAAGACTGTTGCTCCCAATTGAACTATGTGCTGAAATACATTTGAGGTCATGCTTTAGGTCCTATGCTCCAGGGTGCTGTTGAATTTGGGGTGTGTTCCTGCTCTGGAGAGCCCCCCCCTTCCTCTCGCACCCTGCATCTAACGGTCGGAATGCCACTTTCAGAAACACAGAAGAAATATTATCACCAAATGTGATGGTACCCAAAGAGAGTAAACCAAGGGAAGCGGAATTAGAAAGCCCAGTGATCCTTGTCGTATTGCCTGGGCTTTTCTGTGTTAAGCAGTTACACGTGTGCTCTCTTACGCACGTGTGTACACTTAGTCTGGCCACTGCCAACGGGGAGCGACTTCAGAAGCCTGGAGAAGAGGTAGAAAGTGTTATTTAATAGCTTTATGAATGTGGCATCGCTGACATCCCTGATCTGTAAGGAGGCAGCTGGGATTTTGTGGCACTTGAGGGAGGACTTTTGTGTTTTTTATTCTCTTCTGTATTTTTTACTTTGATGATGCCGTTCTGATTTATTAACTACATCCTATCAGAGGAGGCCACAAAGAAATGTCATTGTTACCGAATGAAAATGAAGGGGCAAGTGTGTATTTAGTGGCTAGTGATGTGGTGAAGGAGATTCAGAAACTAACAGTAAATCGATAAGTCAAAGTCGTATTTGGGGAATAAAGCCCTTGCAGTGTGCTGGCAGGCAGACCGCACAGGTGGAGACGGGCTTGACCTGGGCAGGAGGTAAGGGACAGTCCTGGGTGACAGCAGAGGTGATGAGTGTGGCAGGACAAACTAGCTAAGTGAGCAGTTTATGTCAACAGTGGCCACCAGCGGCGGTGCCAGATGGCACAGTACCGGGGACCCCCAGCAGGTGAGTGGAGCTAATTAATAATGAGAACGCAGGTGGGAGACAGAAATTCCGACGCCAGGCTGGCAGCACCTGGACCTGCCCTTGGGTAGCAAGGCCTGGCCACCGGGCGGAGGCTCAGAACGAGAACTTAGAGGATTCATCTCTAAAGCTGGAGCACAGGGGAGCCGTTTGGCTCAAGAAAGTGCTATTTGCAAAGAGGCTGAGCTGCAGCTGGAAGCACAGAGGTCCTTGCCTCCAGGCCCGCGTGACCTGGAGGTGGGCTGGGGTTGTGTTAGCACTTCCTGGTTCAGAGCAGCATCTGTTGGGTAAGTCAGAAGGGCTGTGCTGGTGGAAGGCTGAGGAGGGCAGCTGCGGGGGAAATGAGATGGGGCCGGAACAGATGATGGTGGACGTCCTCACCAACCAGTAGACGAAGTTACTGGTTAACCAGTAAATGGAGTTACTTCCGAAACTGGTTAACGGAAGGAAAGGGAAGCGGCCACCACCACACTATGTCTGCGCGCCTGTCATGTTCAAATTCTTTTGAAACTAGCACGAGGCCCCGAGACTTAGAGAAAGATTAGGCAAAGTGTCCAAATGCTGGAACACAGTGGACGCGTTTCTGTCATCGGCAGGAGCTTGGACAGGCTACTTAATTTCTCCAAGAGGCAGTTTCGTCATCTATAAAACCGTAGCTGCCTTTTTGTCCTCAATTCCACAAGCATTCGCTGTGGCTTCCCCCCGCCACGTGGGATGCTAGGGAAACACCAAGACGGGGAGGGCCTGACCCTGCCTGGGGGCGGTCACCATCTATCATGGGAGAGCAGGAGGAAAGAAAGATGACATGCATACGCTTACTAGGCACCACGCTTTGGCCTTCCCACACATGGTCTCATTTAAAGAGCTCAACACAGTGACAAGGCAGGGATGATTATTTGCTTCTCAAAGTCGAGGTGATGAAGGCCCAGAGAGGGGTTAGATAACCTGTCCAAGGTCATAGCGTTGGCCAATGGTGCAGCCATGGTGAGAACCTAGCTCTGTCTGACACTAAAGCCCATTGTCTTCCCGACATTGTCCATGGCTCAGAGGAGAAAGCTGGGCAAAGCTGCTCATCCTGAGCGCGTGGTGGAAGCCCAGTGTCATCGGAGCCCAGGGAAGAGGCTGGGAATGTCTCATCTGCATTTAAAAATAAAGCCAACATATGGACAAGGATGTAAAAGGGCATTTGGGAAAATGGGGCAGTATCATTTGTGTGGACGTGCGTTGGTTTAGGCTGCAGATGGAGTCTGAGAGTGTGGCATTACGAAGGTAATCTCATAGTCTTTTCCACTAAGGAGTCTGGGGGTGAGCGAACCATGGGCATGGCCATTACTATCCCTTGGGAGGTGAGCTAGGGGCCTTCATAGGACAGGATGAAAATCAATAATGTTATCACTCAGGAGCGAGGAGGAGCCAGCTGACTGAGCACGAAATGTCAGGAGCCTGACAAAGGCAGCCTTGGCCTGGGATAATTGGTATTGATTATAGCGATCTCCAAGACAATTAGCTCCTGGACCTGCCTCCCATTCATTTTGTCTCCCTTCTCAAAATAAGTATTTCAAGGGCCTCGGAGAGCCATTGCTGCCTGGAGGGCTGGCCCTGCTCTAAGGAAAGACATCAGCAGGCGAACCACTCTGCCATCAGCCCCTCATCCTAGAAGGCTCAGCAGAGGCAACAAGGGTTTTTAGAATGTCTGGGGCACCCAGGATCACTGGCAGAATAGCATGTCTGCCGATGGGGCTCAGGGCAGGCGCCCCCAATATGCCCAAGTAGCATGTTGATTATTTTGAATTAAAATTACTTGAAAAGCGCCAGCACAAGAACACACTAACCCCCTTCTCTCTCTTTTCTTAAAAGCAAGAAGTAAATCTCCCATGTGAAAAGTACCCTCCCTGCACCAGGAGTTAGAAAGAAATCTTTATCACCAGGTAGGGAACTCAGGACCGAGAAGCCTGTATACACAGATCTTGTTTGTTCTTCACTCATTTTCTGCCCTCAGCCCAAACTCTGCTTAGATTCTTCACTGATGGAACACCCAAGCCTGAGCTTCTTTGTCCTATTAGTGTGTGATGTGACTATGCATGTGTCTCAGGTGGACAATTAAGTTCTCCAACTTTTCCATTGTGCATTTAAACACGGTGGAAAGTTCGCGACTTAATTGTCCAGTCTTTCATATATACACGAGTGTGTCTGAGTGTATGGTGTGACTGTTTGGGCGTGTGATTGAGAGTGTGAGTGTGTCTGTGTGTCTGTTGTTCTCTGTGTGTAAGTGTGTGTGTGTGTTTAGTCAGAGATTCAGGCCTGGTAGTCAAGCATATGCTCCTTCCTCTTTTGCTCACTTGCTTCGTGCTTTATGGGTTATTTAATAGGTTTGCTCATGGAACGATGATGCTTATGAGTTTATTGGATTACACATCTGCCCCCCGCGGGTTCAGACTGCTTTGTGTTCTAGTCATTAGCACCATTCCTGGGTTTTAACTCACTTAAATGGGATCAATACGACCGTGGCACTCAAGTTTAACTGAAGATTCCTTTCCCTTTATACTTTGAGAGGAAAAGAGAGGTAAAGATCTCATGAAAGAGGATAGGGTTCACTGGTCCTTCTCCATACCCCACCTGATGCTGGAGAACACCCATCATGGCAGTAACAATACCTGAGGTTGTAATTATCTGTTTCAATGTCGACCAACCCCAAGGAAAGAGGAACTTTGTACCATTGACTGGGCCAAGCTTAGCGGGCACATGGTAGATTCTTAGGAAGTATTTGCTGGTGAATGTGGTGGAGTGGAACAGAGGGGCGCCTTTGAAAAGAAGTTGTATAAATAATATGGAACAAATAGGCTTCCAGAACCAGCATTTCATTTAACAAAAATGAAGACGTTAAAACGAAAATGTGGTTTTTGTTATTTTTTTTTCTAAACCTCTCTTTTCTTTATGTATTCCCAGCATCTATGACAATAAAATAGCTTTGCCATGATGTCATTATGTCATAAATAAAATCATAATTTAGCAAAATGGCATTTCTTTGCACTTTAAGCAAAACAAATGTCTGAGGTCTCTTGGAGGGGGAGCTTCCCAAGGTTCCTGCTCTGGTGGCAACACTTCCTTTGTGAGTTCCAGAAATTCAGGAAGAAATGTGCTCTGTGCTCCTTTGATTGTGAAGAGTAGGTCTTAGAAGGGCTTACATGCTCTCTACCCTCAGTACTAGAGAAAAAGGCTCAGTAAATGCTTCTGATGAGATTTGAAATAACAGCATGCACACTTGAATAGAGCAGATCGATTTACCTAAAATCAATTCATTGGGTGATTCATTTATCAAATTACTGTTCATTGAGTTACTGATTGTTGTTTCGATGAATTACTTAGTGTTTATAGCATTTTGTTTTACCACCACACAGTATGTTTAAGTTTTTTCTGTTCTTTGGGATGATGCTTGCTGGGAATCACAGTTTCGTGTACCTTTTGAATTTCGAATTGAATTCTGCCAGGATACTGATTAAGGGTTTTGCAAATGGTAGAGTGGGATCATTTCTTCCAATGCATCTTCTGCCCTTTTAATTTCTGTTAATTCACAGAACTGCTGACTTGAGTGGAAGAGAAAGGGATGGAGTCACAGTTGGTGTATGGGGAATTGTATTTGAGTTTGGACTACATGTAGGTGTCTGTCACCTGTGGTGTGTTTGTATCTCCCCGCCCCCACCGTACCCACGTGTATGCATACAAACACATATACCCATGTCCGTTTCTACATCAGTTTTCTTCCTACTCATATATCAGCCCTTTCCAAGAGGCACATAGTTAATCCAGGAAATCAGAAAGCTCAGCTTCTGGTTAATTTTTGTATATCCGTGACAACTTTAATTTCTTTTCAAAGAAAGCCCATTTATCTGCTTATGAAACACTGAGCTTTCAAAAAGAGCTCAGATTCTGAAATAGAAAGCACATGTAAAATTGGCCTTCAACTGGGCTGGGCTGGAAAAGCAAAAGCAAAAAAAGAGCTAACAGTGAATGTACCTCAGATTTCACGTACGAGTCCCATGGTTCTTTATATACGATACCTTCTGGGTACTGGCATCTCCATTCTGCTTTGAATGGATTTGTCTTGTGTTGTGATTTGATTGGTGGGGAACAGACCTGGAGCCTCGCGACATGCCAGTGGCTCAGGTAGGCTCTGTTGGAAGTTGCGTAGCCAGTAGAAGCAGCGGCTTCTTCATTCGGGGAGTCAGGAGACCACTCCAAAGGTCCAATGGCTCCTCTCACGTTCAGAATAAAAGGCAACCATGGCTTAGAATGCTGTATATGGTTTGCAACCTGCAGGCACGTGGGCCTCTTCCCATGCCACGCTCCCTTCTGACTAGCATGCTCTCTCAGTCAGGCCGGTTTCTTCCTTCCGCATGCCTCGCGTTGGCTGCTTCCCCCACTGGGAAAGCCTGTGCCCCAGTTCTCCGCTGAGCTGCCCCTCGGCCTTCAGACCTCAGGTTAACTATCACCTCCTCAAAATGACCTTTCCTGACCCCTGCTCCTTATAGCCCCCCACTGCTCTCTTAGGTGGCACCCTGCTTCGTTTCCACCACAGCACTCATGTCTGCGTGACGTTGAAGACTTTTTTTCTCTTAACTCCCTCTCACTCGTCATTGGATCCTAAGCTCCATGAGAGCGGGAAGCTGGTCTCCTGCTTAAGCTGTGTCCTGAGTACCTAGAAATGCACTTGACCCTGAGTAACCTCAGAAAGTGTTTTGTTCTTGAGTTCTTGAAACCACGCTTTAGTCCATAGAAGCGTGAACATTTTCAAATTGTCAGATCCCGTCAAAAGAGGCTGTGCCATATGTTTTATTAATTTTTTTCTCTTGTAATGTTGGGTGACACTGGGTTGTGTCAGATAAATGTTTTGAATTCTTATGTGTTCAAATTTATCCTTCATGATTTCTCACTTTGATGGCATGATTAAAACATCCTTCACATCAAAATTATAAAAATAGCCACCTAAATTTTCTTCTAGTGTTTTTATGTGTTTGATTTATACTTCAATTATTGAATCCATCCTGAATTTATTTTGGAATAAGACACATGCTAAGAATCCAAATTCAATTTTATTCAAACTGCTAGCTGGTTGTCCCAAAACCATTTATTGGAAAATTTTTCATTTCTCTACTGATTTGAAACGACAGCTTAATACTATGCTAAATTCCTTTATATGCTTGCATCTTTCTTAGGACTATTTTCTGTCCCATTGATCTGTCAGTCTAGTTCTGCCCTAAAACCACAACATTTCAATTAGTGTAGCTTTATTATAGCACATTTTCTCATCTGGTAGGACAGGTGTCTCTTTCTGTACCCTCCTCCCCCCCGCCACACACACACAGACACACACACACACACACACACACACAATTATTATTTTTTAATGTTTTAATTTTTTTCTTAAATTAACTTTAGAATTATGTTGTGCATTGTTTTTCAATGCTAGTGGGATTTATTAGGGTTGCCTTAATGGTGTACATTAGTATTTTTAGGCTTGCTCATCTAAGCATTTGGTATGTTTCTTGATTTAGTCTAGTTTTTTGTATCTAGAATTCTATATTTTCTTTTTCATTGTATACTCAGTGATCTCTGGAGAATGAAACCCCCTTAAAGTCAGCCCCTCCATTTGTCCCGTCTCCCTGTCTCCTGTGGTTTGCTCTAAAGCATCTCTTTCTACCCCACCCATTTTCATGTGGGTTTAGTCAGGTGGAGAGCGAGTCTCAGACAAGCTTCTGAGGGTCTTGAGAGACCTCCTGTTTGATAGCATGACGAGAGCCTTCCTTGACTGTCCAGGTTTCACAAAGCAGAGGTGAGCTTGCCAGGTCCCAGCCCTTCACGTCAAACAATAATCCCCATCAGGCTGTGTGTTGATCTTCTTGAAGCAGGTGATTCAGAAATTAAGTCTTGCTAAAAGCAAGACAGACGTGCCTTTTGAACTCACCTTCCAGATACCAGACGCTTGACTCGGAAGGTTGACAAGTCAGCATCTAACCTGAAGAGACGTTACTGGGGCTGGCCAGGTGGCTCGGTTGACTAGAGGGCAAGCTCTGAGCAACAGGATTGCTGGTTCAATTCCCACATGGACCAGTGAGCTGCGCCCGAGCTGAGCTGCCACTGAGCTCAGATGGTAAGAGCGTGTGCTTAAAAAAAAAAAAAAATGGAGAGAGACATTACTTCAGTGTCAGTGTTGCATGGGGATGAAAAAGCAAGTCAGATGAGCTTGCTTACCCTGAGGTAAGGGCTCAGGCTCTGGACTAGCACTGTCCTGATTGGAGTCTTGCTTCACTCATCCCTCACACCATAATGGCAGACAGCTATCCCCAAGGTCGGCCATGTACAGAGAGCACAGTCTCATGGAAACCTTGCCTGAACCTGAAATACTGGCAATATATTCAGACTGTTGGGGTAATTTGTCCAAGAGTGCTCAGGTAGCAAGAAGCAGGGGTAGGGTTTGAACCTCGGTCTATGTTAATTTGAAAGCCTACATTATTTCTAAGTGATGTGGGGGTGCTGGGGGTTCCTCCCACCCCCTCGTGCTTCTGGACATTAGCTTATGCTGTTCCCTCAGTTCCCCATCTTCTATTCCTGATTCACATCTACTTTTCTTACAATCCCAGGATTAATCATCAACCCCTGCCTGATGCATTTCTTAAAACTGCCAAACTTTCCCAAAGCCTAGCTTCCTCTGGGATCATTTCGTAGCTATGCATTGGGTGGTAGTTTGGGGCTTCACTTATTCCTCTTTCTGGATACGGAGCTCCTGGGGTGGGGCTACTCCTCTGTGCTATCACATGAGAGATGCTTAATAATTATTTCATCTTTTCACATATTTAAGAAGTAATTATTAAATGAGACAGGAAAAGGCCCCGTCTTCATCGAGCCTGCCTTGTAGTAGGGGGCGATTGAAAGAGTAAACTGACAATTAAAAAATGCATGTGCATCTCTCATCCTTCCCTCTTTCTCCTTCTTGCATTTTATCACTTCACTTCCTGCGATGAGACTCACCAGGGGGCTGAGTTTGTACTCCACAGCCAGCTGCTGTGTTTCAGTGCAGCCATCTGTTTTATCATATTGTCATCCCCAGGTGTATGGCCTGACTGACAGGGCCATGATGGCTTCTATTCATCCTTGTTTGTTCTGTTTCTCTGGGATCAGGGCTTCCCTTTCCATTTGGGGAATGGTCTGGGAGTTCCCAGCAAGCTCCCCTCCACCACTCTCTCATACGACATAGGTTTGAGCTTCACCCTTCCTAAAGCTGATGGTGATTTTAACATAGCCTCTAATTTGGTAATGCTGATGGACATACGTACCTTTCAATTCCTCAGTAGTTCATTGGCAAAGAGGTAAGCTTTGACAGGTCCCACTTCTGCTCCCTCTGCGTGCCCCACACCAGGAACCCCAAATAAAACTAAGTAACAGAGTTGTGTTAGGTAGAAAGAAACAGCCCAAAGTCTTTTAGTTATTGAACGCTCTCTGGGTAAACTATCAGTGGATCAATTGATTAGCCACCAGTGAGCTCCGGGTCACACATATGCACACGATTTACCTGCTTTGAAGAGAAGCCACAGCTGAAGGAATCTTGGTCCTCACCGAGTTAAATAAAACACCTACATAACCGATAAGATTCTTCCCCCGCTCCCCTCATTTTTTAGAGAAAATGTTTCAGGTGCATTTTTTTTTTCTCGAACAGAGCAAACCAGTGAGAGATGGACTTTTCCACTCATGAGAGACACCTCGCCTGGCTTTTTCTTTTCAGAGTCTCTCTATATCTGGTTTCTTATTAGACCCCCAAATGAACCAGGTGAATAAGGAATGGGGAATTTTCTCTCCCAGTGGTGACTGAGGAAAAGAGGGGGCAGTGAGGTGTGATTTAAAGGATTAGGCCTGAGTCAAGGTCCTTGAAAACTTTGGGAGCTATACAGCAATTATAGGAAGAAGTAAATCATGGGATGAACTCACAATTATTGGGTGCTTAGTATGTGCAGATAATATCGTGAGCATTTCACATGTATTATTCATTCTGCTCTCGGAGGTGGGAACAACTATCACCTTCAAAGATGAGGAAACAAAGGCAGAAAGATGCTAAGTATCTTGCTCAAGGTCTTGTATTTAGTTGGTGGCATAGCTGGGAAGGATTCTGGCTGGTTCCAGAGCCTGCACCTTTAACCTTGACACAGTGCCCCCTCTCTAATCGTTCTCTGAGTTTCTGGGGAGCCCACATTAAAAGAACAGCTCCTGACAGCTCCATTTCTTTTTTTTCTTTTTCTTTTTTTAAATTTTATTGGGGAACAGTGTGTTTTTCCCAGGACCCATCAGCTCCAAGTCAAGTCATTGTCCTTCAGTCTAGTTGCAGGGGGTACAGCCCACCATCCCATGTGGGAGTCGAACCAGCAACCATGTTGTTAAGAGCACACGCTCTAACCAACTGAGCCATCCGGCCGCCCACTGGCAGCTCAGCTCCAGCTCAGCTCAAGTCATTGTTTTCAATCTAGTTGCGGAGGGTGCAGCTCACTGGCCCAAGTGGGAATTGAACCAGGAACCCTGTTGCTCAGAGCTCACGCTCTAACCAACTGAGCCACCCGGCCGCCCCATGACAGCTCCATTTCTTTTGCAGTCCTGAATCACATAGGCATGCTGGCTCTGTCCCTTCCTCGTACAAACCACATGTGGGAAACAGGCACCGTCAGGCCATGCCATCTACCTGGAAGTTTTTTCAAAAGCAGCAGAATACTGAGTTTTACATTCCAGTGGCTCCTAAGCCCCTAGTATGCACAAGATAAAATTCCTGCAATCTCAGTCTCAAGGTGTGATGATGGAGGTGGGCACGACTTGCTTCAGCCACACCTGTTGGAAGTGGCCTCAGAGTATAATGCAGAGGGAACTCGGAGTCTGGAAGGGCTCTTGGAGTAGGAGGAGATGGGTGTGTCTCCTCTGGTTCCATGGCTACAATGAGACAATGAGTGTACTTTATTTGGAGGAAGAACTAAAATTAGAAAACGTCCAGGTTTATAGATTCACGATACGGGTTTTCGAAAATTTACCAGAGACTCTAACGTGAAGTTGACAATTTCCCGTTCCCCATGGCTGGCTCCTTTTGCTATAAAAATGCAGGTTTGGAGGAGGTATGACTAAATATTGGAGAGATATTAAAGAAATACCTTTTATGAAGATATAATGCCTTTAATAAAGTAACTGATACAGAGCTGATGCTTTCTATAAGAACTGAATGGATATAAAAGAGTAGAGATTTGACAAGAAACGGAGCATGGACCCTTATTGGATATATGTATGAGTATCCTGGTTAAAAATCAAGCCCAAAGATTTTTTACAATCGTGATAGGTAAGAACTATAAAACCTACCATTTAAACTTGCAATCTATTTGATATCTAATTAAAACTGGAGACATCAATATTTCTTTAGGGAAGGCCGTCTCTTTGTCCCAGGAGGGCCAGCTGGAAGGTGCCACTTGGTTACCAATTTGTAAGCAAGTTTTGAGGCCAAGTTCAAAAGAAGCATAACTTCTGAATAAAAAAGATGAAGACTAAGAAAATAAGTATCTTGCTTGGAAGTGTAGATTGGGGTATATGACTGGGCCAGAGCTCTATTCACTTTTTCTCATGTTCTAGAATTTTTTTTAGAGGAGAGGAAGTGGAGAGCATAAATACTTTTTGGTGCTCTGTGTTGAGGGTACTCTGTTGTGAAAACGGTTGCATGCCCAATGGAGTCGTAGGTATTTGGGGATGAGCAGTTGCTGATAGGAGATGCGTGTTGTCACAGAAGACTGCAGAAAATGACTTACCAACACGTTCTCCACCACTCACTAGCTCAAGGAAGTTTCTCACAGCTGTCCCTGCTGCAACTTCCTGTTCTAACTGTGGGGTTGTCTCAGACAGAATGACTAAGATTTAGGGAAATGTACTGATGTTGTGATGTCATATTCTGATAAGGTTGCCCTTCTGGGTCCAGAGAATGAAGCCACACTTCCTGGGGGTCCCCTGGAAGGGTCGGGGTTGGGAGCTGTTCATCACCATGCATCTTGGGTGGAGGCAGATATTGAGGGAGGGACAGTGTTCTAGGGGAGCGAACGGAGGCTCAGACAGCCGGCTCCAAGCCCTTGAGGAATTCCATGCGTTTGCTGATCAGGCGTCTCCAAGGAGGTTAAGACTAAGCAGGATCTGGCCTGTGGACTCTGGGGCAAGTGAGATATGCTAATACTTGCAAAAATTAGTTGGCCAGGCTATTTTCATTTCTTTATCCCTGAACTATCAGTAAAACCTTTTGTAAAAAGCCGACCTCGTCTCAGTTTTGCTGTGGAAAGCATTATAGGAAATACTTGTTCAATGACTGAAATGGAGTGACAGGGGAGAGGACAGTCCCTGTGGGAGCAGAGATGATGACCAGAGCAGTGGCAGTTCTACAGGGGACTTCGGTGGTGGAGGTACGGTGTGGCAGCTTGATGAGGTACCCTGGGGACCCAGAAGGTAGCTTAAAATTACCTGTGTAGCCTGGAAAAGTGTGTTTATTTTTTGTTCTAGATTGATGAGATTGAGCAAGTTAACACATGTACATATTGCATCCCTTTATTCATTTATTTTATGTTGAGGTCAACTTTCTGTGTGGTCAACTGAGTGGGTAATTGTGCATATGCAGGAATCTATAGACCTTATACCTAATGAGAAAATAGGTAATAATTTGGTTATCTTATTACACATTTTGAGACTATTGGCATATTCACTATAAAGTCCATGTATTCTAAACAGAGGAGATATTCTCTTGGTCTTTGGCCCCCAGCAATAGACTTTTGGACCACCAGTTTTGAGAGTCATTGGTCTGCAGCCTTAAAACATACTGCCTTGGTAACAAAGCACGATGCCCCTTTGGCCTTGGCCACCAAGAAAGGCAGAGTCAAATTTAGTGACTATTTGCAGACATTGGCCCCTCTCAAGATATAGCTGCTTTCTCTGTTTCCTTCAGTCTCAGGTCTGACTTACTATTCACTATCCTGATTTACACACACTGCAAACATTTCAAGTACTGTGGAAACAGATGAGGTCCCAATAGCAAGTGAGTTCTATCATGTACGAGTAGAAAATTGCAGCTATTGGCATTCACTGGACAGTACTGATGGTTTCCCTCCAAGTTCAAATCCTTCCCTTTGACCAGAAGCAGGAAATCTTAGCTGAGTCCAGGATGCCTACTGTGTGTAAGCATGGCACACACTTCAGGAAAAGTGATACGTGAAAGATTATAACCACAGGAGGGAGAGCATTTCTAAAG
This sequence comes from Hipposideros armiger, assembly GCF_001890085.2. Taxonomy (NCBI): domain Eukaryota; kingdom Metazoa; phylum Chordata; class Mammalia; order Chiroptera; family Hipposideridae; genus Hipposideros; species Hipposideros armiger. The sequence goes on along the minus strand of NW_017731395.1, from coordinate 3,765,319 downwards.
TACCTCAAATCACAAAGGCCAACTTAATAGCACATCAAATTATTGATGGGAAAGCATGAATCATGTTTAAGTTTGGGGTTGTCAGAGGAGTCAATTATAGTGGTGAATTTATGGCTATAGCATTTAGGCATATACTTTTATGGGCATGATAAGCTTGAATCTCTGCCACTGTGTGTGTGTGTGTGTGTGTGTTACACTCAGTATATATCTTCTTCATCAATTAACTGCCGGGCCAAGCTAGTTATATTAAAAGGATGACAAGCTGAAAGCAGCAGTGGCCATTTGGATCTGGGTCTCCTTGCCCAGGGAGAGGAACTTACAGCCAATAATATTAGTACATTAAAATAATCAGACGCCGTTTATATGAATAGGGGACTTTGTGGTAGCATTATAAAGGAAAGGCAGCCAGCCCTAAAAAGGTTTTAAATGCATTTATTTGTAGTCCCCCACCCCCCTTTTAACCCTTACCTGGTAAAATCTCTTTCTTCACTGTCACTGTTTATCAGACTATATACCCTATAAAAAGAAAGCTCCGGCCTTGGCTGGTGGAAATATATTCCGTTAATAATCCTGATAACTTTATGTAAGTGGGTGCATAAAATACGTTCTGCATACTACAAATGATTTAAATGCATGTAGGACGAGGCAAAGACAGATTCTGTTTTGCTAGTTAACATGCTCTTGGGGATCGGAGGGTAAAGAGAAATGAGGTCAGTTCTTCTACTGATGACTCTTAAGCAGGTCGTGTCGCATCAAAAGGGTGAGACATCCCATTTGCTCAGCAGTGTTGACTTATAAGCTATCTCCAGAGAGTAACCTCCCATATAACTGAAGGTTGCCTTTGTAAATACCAAAACTTTCACATTTCTTCTAATAATTTATCATGATTTCTAGAGTGCCTTGCACATCTCCTGGTCTTCTTAAATAATGGTAGGCATTTGTGATATTTACAAAGCATATTATACTTAATTGAGGTAAATGTCTGCCGATACCACTTCTCTCCAGGGATTCCCTGTACTCATAGCAGCAGCCGGAGGGGTAGACCCAGGCTGCCATATTTGTCTGAGGGGTGCGACCCTCTCCAGTCACAAATGATGATGGAGCTAAGAATGTGTACCTCACTCAGTCTAGTCCAGCAGGTCTTTGTTGTGTGAAGTGAGATTTGGGACACAAAGACACCGAAAAGGATAGAGGAGGAGAGGCAGGTGGACTGGTGTGCTAACCCTATCAGGGCTGGAGTCCTACCAGGGCCAGAAAACGCCACCACCTGCTGAAGTGATGGGTGAACAGAGAGCAGAGGGGCAGGTATGCAGATAGGAGACTGGGCCCAGACAGAGAGGCCATCCCCAGGCAGGGTGACAACAGGGTCACATGACACAGAGCGGACCAACTTCTGGGTAAGGACTGCCCGTAGGTCTTTTTTGCTCATCTGCCACTTTACTGGAGGCCCCTGTCCTTCCCCTGAAGTATGCACGCCGCTCCTGACATGTCCACGTGCTCCCTCACTTGGTCTTTGCATAGGTTATTCCTTCTGCCCGAATTCTTCTCTTCCTCTTAGCATCTTCCATGTGTGCAGTTCTACTAATGCTTCCACACAGAGATCGAATAGCATCTTCTTCAAGATGGCTTCCTCGAGTCATCAGGCCAAGGGGACTTCCCCCACTCCTGAACCCCAATAGCCCTGTCTGCCCCCCCTTTGCTAGTCTCTGCCAGTGGCTGTCTGGTATTAGAGTGACCTGCACATGTTCCTTCTCTGGTAATAGACCACAGTCCTTCTGATTCTCCATCAAATCTCCATCAGTATCTGGCACAGAACACTGTACAAAGTAGCTGTTCATTAAATATATTTAAATGAATGAAAGAACAAAGGTCTAATCAGCAAGAGGAACTCCGGGTCATTGGTTTACACTCAATTTTGGCAGAATTGTGTGAAATCATGTGCTCTGACATGCTTCTGTTCTCCACAACCACCCATCTTTAGATAAACTATTCTATATGGGGCCATCCAACCATAATGGATAACCATTGTCCCTTTAATCTTATAATTAAAAAAAATGAAAAACTCCTAAGATTGTCTGAGTTTTGAACTGGAGCTGTCTTCCTGTTTCCAGGGTAATCAGAGCCGGTCCCAAAGGAGCCCAGCACATGCCTAAGAAATTCCTGGTGCTGGGACAAGGGCTGGACAGAGAGCTTGGTGATGATCAAAGTCTGTGCTCGGTGACTTAGCGGTTATTTCCCATTGATCACTCAGGGCTCTGTGGATGAAAGGAACCAAATAAAGGGACTTTTGAAGTGGCAGCATTGCAGAGAGGGCGTGAGGACACAAGAACTTTGATTTTTCTCCCCTTCTTTCATTTAAAAAGCAGGAAGCGAGGAAGCAGGAAAAACACACACACACACACACAAAAAACCTCTCCTAAGGTCCTGAGCTACTGACGTCCTTTCACCGCACATTACACGCAGGCCATGTGCGTAGCGAATGCGTAAGCAGCCGTACTTAATATGCGTGATACAATTGTGCGGTGTTGCTTCACTGATTTCCTAGCGTTCTTCTGCACATCTCTCTCAAAGGAGCAATCCCAGGGAAATGAGATTTTAATAAAAGGAATTCGTTTGGTACGTTGCTGAACAATCAGGACACTGTCTGCCTACCCCAGTGGTGCCAGGCTGAAAACACAATCCTATTTGAAAATATGATGTTTAGATACAAATGTAATTTGCCAGAGCAAAATAATTTCTCCCCAGGACCAACTGAACACATGCATTTTATTAAGCTGTCCTTTTGCAGGGCTTTGTGTGTGTGTGTGTGTGTGTGTGTGTGTCCTGCTCATTTGCTTGCGTTATTTCCCAGCTGCTGTATAGGAAACTCGTGTAATTACCTTGGGCTCCAAAGGTGAATTGTTCCTGAAAATTCAGCATTTGATAATTTCGTTCAGTTCAAGACAGCTCAGTTCACTGCTGTTTGAGGCTTGCGAATCTCCATGGATGCAGTCACTTTCACAAATTTCACACGGAAGCTGCTGCTTACGTCCATCTTACTAATTCTTACTAATTTGACATCAGTGTGGATACTCCAAGTGAGGTGGATATCACGGTGATTTTCGGTTTCCATTCTTCTCCTTTTCTGATGACAGACCAGGATTGGAAATTCCTCGGCTGAGAAAGTGGAAGCTGCCTCTCGTCTCCTTGTTTGAGGAATACCAGTGCAATGCTGTGTCATGCTGACTGTTGATTAGCTCAGAGGGCCTTGTAGACATTATTGAAATTAATAGCTCACACCCAGGTTTTGGAGAGGGCACAGAAATGTCAATTATCACCCTAACCAGCAAGAGTTTCTGTCCCTCCAGCAGCCTCATGCAGAGATGGGGAGCTATGATGCATTAACTGCCATCTACAGTTGACCTTGAACAACGTGGGGGTTAGAGGCGCTGACCCCCGTGCAGCTGAAAATCCGTGCATAACTTTTGACTCCCCAAAAACTTAACTCCCAATAGCCTACGGTTGACCAGAAGCCTTACTGATAACATAAATAGTCGAATAGCATCTATTTTGTGTTATATACATTACATGTATAATACATTATATGTATTATACATATAATGAGAGAGAGACTGCCGTTTTGTTTAAGAAACTCTGAAATAAGGAGGTAAGATCACCAGTAAGTTCCTACAAGCCCTAGGAATGTGGACTAGCCCGAGAAAACAAAGTTCAGGCCTAGAGACCTGCATTTTAGCCCCTCCCTGTCTCTGGTCCCTTCTATAACCCTGAGGATGTTCCTTCACCTCATCACATCTCTCTTTTCTTACCTGTAGGTGGGGATACCTGCAGGACGCGCCTTTTGGTTATATATGGATATCTGGGGGGTGGCAGGCGAGAGCTGGTCTGGGGAGATAGACTGACCTCAGCGGGGCAAGCCGAAAGCTTGGAAAGAGGGAAAGAGAACACGAGTGGCTGCAGAAAATAGTGTTGAAGGGAGGCACAAGGAAAGAGGAGAATCAAGGTGACCTCTGACTAGAAAGGAAACCAGAGCCCAAGGTGATGCTGGGATGAACTGCCCGACACAAAGTAAAGCCACAGCTCCTGCCATGGCATTGTCAGGCCCTCCCCCTGGTATATCCATTTCTTCTGAGCAACTCTTGTAGTGGAGATGCTCCCATCACGAAAACCTAAGGCCTGACAAGATCTAGGCTGTGAGGGAAGGTGGAGTGGAGGGCCAGCGGTGACTGGTGTCGGCCTGAAGTCACTCTGATAGATCTCTAAGGACAATGTCTTTCTTCTTGTGCCGCCTGCCTTCCAGGGAGCCACAGAGCCCCCACTTAATAGAAATCCACTGAACAGACGCCCAAGGTGATCGATTTCTGAATGATCACGACTAACCCCAGCAATGGCCCTCCTCACACAGCCTGGGCACCTTTCTGCTGCCTCTGTGAGCTGGAGTCCCTGCTCCTCCTGTGTCACACTGTTTTTAAAGCCGTGACTATTTTGGATGTGACTGTTGCTATTTTCTTAGAAAGTTACCTTTTTTTTTTTTCTTGGCAGCATACATCATTTCTTTTCTTAAATGTCATTTCCTTACAGCCAGGGTCCGGAACTTTTCCCAGTATTAACTTCTCCTTGAGAGTCACAAAGGAAGTCAGTGGGAAAACAAGATTAGCTTCTCAACCGGGTTTGGTTTTGTTTTTCCCTACCTTCTAGAAGAGGGATTCTTGCATCTTTACTAATCTATTCCTGCAACACATATTTAAATTCTGGAACCTTCCACATGCTTTCCCGTCACACATACACATATGAGCTCATGGCAAGTTTTAGAGACAGGAGACGGGTTTCATCCTTACCATTTTACAAATGAGGGAGCCGAATCTTAATATGCTGAGTGACTTCTTCCAAGTTACACAGCTAGTAAGTGAAGTGAAGAGTTGACCCTCAGGTGTTTTGAGGTGGTGACTTTGGGCATGTAATGTATCTCTCTCTGCCTCAGTTTCCTCATCTGTAAATGAGGATAATACTAGCACTTCTATACGTGAGGATAATAATAATAGTACCCATCTCACACATGTAAAAATGCCTAAAACAGATCATAGCACATATTAAGCACAGTAATTAATTCTTACTGTTTTAGTCTTTAATCAATCAACCTTTCCTCCCATTTGAATTGTTTTTATTTTTAAATTTTTATTTTAATTTTATTATATTTTATTGTACCTATCTATCTCTCTTAAAATTTGATTTGGGTATTTTGAATTGTAATGGTCTCACATAGATAAAAAACCCAAATTAACAAAATACATATTCTTCAAATTTTCCCTTTCACTCCTGTTTTCTAGCTTTCACAGTGTCAACTTCTGTCCTCAAAGCAGCGGCAACTATTACTCATTTCTTTTTGTGTATCTGCCCAGGGATCTTCTTTGCATATACAGGGAAATACGAATATTTATTCCTCTGACTCACACATTTTTACACGAACAGTAACTTACTCTAGAAGTTGTTCTGTCTTTATTTTCTTTCTTAATGCTAATCTTGATGTTACTTACTTCCCTATCCACATCCATAAAACTTTTTCATATTTTTTATCTTTTTATTGAATTTTACGATTGCATTGTGTTGCTTTATATGTGTGTACCCCCCTAACGGACAGAAAGGCTGTTTCCAGTCTTGTGTTCCTACAAACTGTGGTGGAATGAATGACTTTGCACATGTCATTTTGAATGAGCATATAAGACAAATTGAATAGGTGTCATTATTCAAAGAGTATGTTTACTTCCAATTTTGATAGATACCATTAACCAAATTGCCTTCTATAAGACTACTAATTTAAACTCCTGCCAGCAATGTATGAGAATTTAAGAGTGATTACTTCCCCAAAGCTTCACCAGCACAGGGACAATTACATTAAAATTTTAAATTGACTTAGTAAGGAAATTGATATGTTTTTGAGGATGAGTTTTGTTTAAAATATGGTTTGGAATAGTCACTTGTTTTAGTCTTCGTTTCTGTCATCACACTATGTTTCAAAGTGCTTTATAGCCCTTGTACATTTCTCATGGTATTTATTTCTAGAAACGTTAATCACTTTTTGTGGCTAGTATAAATGGGATCTTCCATTATCTTCTCTAATTTGTTGCTGTTTGCATATATGAAAGTCGGTGATTGCCACATATTAATTTCATCCTCCATCACCTCACTGACTTCTCTCATCTATATGATGCCTTTTCAGTTGATTCTCTTGGATTTTTCTGGAGATACAATCATAACTACAAAAAGTGATCATTTTACTTTTTATCTTTCCATTTTTTACTCTTCTCTTGTCTACTTTCATTGGATAGTAATTTACTACAGTGTTAAACAACAGTGATGAAATGGTGAAATGATAGCCCTTTTATTCCTGGTATGACAGGGAATACTTAGAGTATTTTCCCATTAAGTACAGTGTTGGCCATTGGGCTTGTTTTATAAATCTGTATTAGTTAGGGTTTCCTATAGGAACAGAACCAGTAGGCAATATAAGGATATACAACCTACTGATTGTGTTTCTAAAAGAAGATTTATAATATTATGAGGAATTGGCTTATGCAATTTTGGAAGCTGAATTTCACAGTCTGCCATCTGCAAGCTGGAGACACAGGAAAACCAAGGGTGAAATTCAGCCCACATCTGAAGGCTTGAGAACCAGCAGAGCCAAATGGTGTAAACTCAGCCTGTATATATGCGTTTTTTTCTGACATATGTACACATATATATTTACAGTATATTTCTTTTTCTATTTCTGTCCTGAGTGCTGTGTATCAGTTCAATAATTTGAGTAATGTCAATTTTTTTTTCAATATCTGAGATGATCATTTGCATTTTCTCTTTAAATCTATGATGATGATGATGAATTTTAAAAATCTGTTTCCTAATATTAAACTATCTTGGGATAGTTTATCCTCCTGGAATAAATCCCACTTGGTTATTGCATATTATCCTTTCTTGTGCCACTAATTTTTTGTTGCTGCTAATATTTTATTTAGGATTTTTGCATCTAAAATAATAGGTATCACTGGTGTCTGGTTTTCTTTTTGTGTGCGTCGTTGGTTTTTGTTATCAAGGTTTTGTTCAATTCTTATAATGAATTTAGAAGGTTTCAAATTTATTTTGAATTTATTTGCATGGTACTGAACAAAAAGACCTTTTGTGATTCTTTTATTTTCTTCAGTTCCTGTCATAATTTTCCACATATCACTTTTATATGGTATGAGCGCTCCAATTTTTTTCTTGATTAGGCAATCTAGCAATTTATCTAGTTTTTGTTTTTGATTTGATTACTTTTTCTAATATCCAGATTCAGCTTTTCTATCAGTTTGTTGGTCCTGCTATTTTTCTGTTGGTTTTTTTTTTCCTTAACTCATTAATTTCTGCTTTTATCTGTATTCATTCCTTTTTTCTGTTTCCTTTCAGGGTATTTTGTTGGTTCTTTTTCTCATTTCTTCAGCTGGAGACACATATATAATTTATTTTCATCCTTCCTTGCTTTCTGATATATGTATTGAAGTTACCAATTTATAAAAATGTAAGTGTATAAATGTACACACTTTGAAGACATAACATGTTATACAGACCCTTCCTGTTCTCCTTAATGCCTCCCATGGCACTTTTCACAGTATTAGGCACATACTGTACTGTTTTTCAACAATTATTTGATTCAACAAACGCGTAATAAACAGCTCCATGGCAGAAGAGAATGCTCCGTTTCCCTGTCCTTCCACCCTGCAATGCAAGTTGTATTGCGCCATATTTCTCAGGACACCCATGGGTTTTTGCTTCCGTACAAACACTGGAGTACATTAGCCAAAATGATTCCCTCACCAGCCAAGCGTCCTGAAGACTGGCCGCTTGAGTTTTCAACAGAAAAATATTTTGATAAACTCAGTTGGCCCCAGTGCTTCCCGAGTCCTTGCCCAAAGGGCACAGGGTTTAGGTCCCTCTGCAGATCTGTGCAATCATGGCAGCTTGTGTTAATCAGGACCTATTTTGGGAGGTGTGGTCTTCCTCAGGCTGACTGTCTTTCACCCTCTTACCATCCCAGAGAGACAGCAGGAAGAACACTATGGACACAAGGAGAAACTGGAATCTGAAGTTTCTCACCGAGGGTTTTTATCTCCTGTGGGTGATGGAGAGGGCCAAGTTGTGTGTGGTTCTATAATCTATTCCACACTGAATATGGTCATTTAAAATTATATATAAAATTTACACACACACACACACACACACACACACATACGTGCCACATTTTAAGAAAGGAAAAAACTGTATTAAAATTGTAATATTCAGCACATACCGATAATTAAAGATGAATACAAGTCGTGTATACATTTTTTTTGGCGCCCCCAGTATATACATAATCAGCTTTGAGGCATAATCTACATGTAATTCACTAATTCTCAGGACCCAATTCAGTAAGATTTAACAAATGTATACAATTATGTAAGCACCATGAGAATCTATTTTCATAATTTCCCAAACATTTCCACCATCCCAAAGAGATCTGTTGGGGCCCTTTGCAATTGGTACAATTCCCCATATTCTCGGCAGCCACTGACATACTGCCATCCTCTCACTACAGCTTTACTTTCTCTAGAATTTCATATAAATGGAATCATATAGTACATAGTCTTTTGTATTTGGCTTCTTTCACTTAGCATAATTCTTTAAAGATTCCTCCATGCTGTTGGAAGTATTTGTAGCTTGTTACATTCTAATGCTAAGAAATATGCCATTGTATGGACCTACCAGTTTATACAAATATTCACCACTATAGATTTGGATTCTTCACAGTGCTGGGTATTTTAAATAAAGCCACCGTGTACGTTCATCTCTTTGTGAACATATGTTTTCATTACTCTTGGATAAATGTCTAGGAGCAGAATTGTGGGTCATATGGTATGTGTGTATTTAACTTCATAAGAAACAAATTATTTCCTAAAGTGGCTGTACAATTTTGCATTCCCACCAGCAAAGAGATTCAGTTTTTCCACATCCTCACCAACACTTACGTTTAGCCTTTCTAATGGGAATATAGTGATAAAATATAGCTCATTGCAGATTTAATTTGCATTTCGTTAATAAATAATGATGATACGGATCTTTTCATGTGTTTTGCCATTTGTGTGTTCTTTTCTTTCTTTCTTTCTTTTTTTGTTTTGGTGAAGTGTCTATTCAAATCTTTTGCCGATTTTTAAAACTGGGATGTTTGTCATTTTATTATAGAATTGTAAGAGTTCTTTATATATTCTGGATACCAGATTTAAATTAGAGGTGTGTCTTGCAAATATTTCCTCAGTCTGGGGCTTGCCTTTTCATCTTATTAACTGTGTTTTTTAAAAGCAAAAGTGTTTGATTTTGATAAAGTTCAATTTATCAATGTTTTATAGTGTATGCTTTATATATCCTCTTTGAAAAAGTTTTTGACTAATGCAAGTACACAAAGATTTTTCTCGTTTATTTTCCTTCTAGAAGTTTTATAGCTTCAACTTTATATTTAGATCTGTGATCCACCTTTGAGTTATTTTTTGTATATTTTTAAGGTTAAGTTCAAGGTTTCATATGTGGATATTCAATTGTTCCAGCATCATTTGTTTTAAAAATTATTTATTTGCACCTTTGTTGACAATCACTGATCATATATGTGAGTTCGTTGTGATTATCTATATAGATGGAATACAAGCAAATTGTCTTCTTTATTTTTAAGTATATGCTTTTATTATTATTTTTTCCCTTGTTAAGCTAGCTAGGAACTCCAGTACAAAGTTGAATAGAGGTGATGAGAGCAGACATTTTTGGCTTATTCCCAAATTTAAGGAAAAACATTCAGTTCTGATGGTTAATTATGAAGGCAGAGGCCAGGAGCTGGTTTATCAAAACAGCAGCTGCTGCATGACAGATGTATTGTTCATCAGGCATCTCAAAGGTGGTATCTTGGTATTTAACTTCTGTTTATCTGATAAACTGAGACTGAAATTTGGGGATATTGCCATACTCTCAATCCTTTTGGGGAGCTTGCTCCACCTATAAATGGTGGTACAGTGTCTTAAGGTGGGAGTAGATCTGTTACTTGGGCCTCATATGCTTGAAGCCCTGTGATCATCAAGCGTTCTCTTTGCTGGCAAGGCAGAGAGGGATAAGAGAAAACTGATGAAAATATCACAGTTCTGTTTCAGTTAGTAAGTCAGCCTGGTCAACAAGAAAGATGCCTACAGAGTTTAATTGGTCTCAGGGGAGAAGAACAGAATGTTCTAAGATGTCCTTGTTCACCCTGATATTGAATTATCTGGGCCACAGGGCAGCTGCAGTCTTTCCCCCAGGGCTCAGGATGTCTGCCTGGAATAAAATTCAAATTCTGTGTTAACCTTTTTACCACCATGTTGCTTCCAAATAGATATTTTTTTTTTCAGTGGAGTTAGCTTTAGGGATGCAAAGTCTGTCCCATTTCTAAAGAGGTCAATTTTATTCCTAGAATACTAACCCCAGAGGACACAGATGTTGGGGAAGGGGAAATTCCATCTAGGAAGAGTAACCAGAAATAGCTCAGATGAAATGTAGGTCTGTGTTCTCGTGCTAATCTCACTCATAAATCCAGAAGCCAACCCCTTTAGTTCTCTGTGTCTTGGCTTCTCCAGCGATATGATGGGGATGGTTGTTGTGTTCCCTTAGAAACTGATTTGGATTTGAAGTCATTAGATCCATAGCATGAAGGCTGACTTGTTTAGGGTATGACAAGGTTTTTACTATCACAGGATACTATCGCATTCTAAGAATTTCTCTCCTACCTACATTTTCAACTTGTGAAACTCACAGGCTGTATTAGTCAGGCTAAGCTGAGTTTTGCTGTGATAATAAACCTCCATACTCCAAAGCCTTCTTTCTCACCTTCGAAATAGTCTGATACAGGTCAGTCTGCTTTCCTTGGTGGTCACCATTCAACAGTAGTGAGAATTTGAGTTGCTTCCATCTTGCAGCTTTGTTATCTCAGAAGTACTGGCTTCCAGCCATAGTGGCAGCAGAGAGAGAGCATGCCTGGAGCTCACACTCCCTTTTTTTTTTTTTTTTTTTTTTTTTTAAGCTGAGCCATCCTGCTACCTGTTTGCAGCTCAGCGGCTGCTCAACTCGGGCTGGACTCGAACCGCTGTTACTCAGAGCTCACACTCTTGAGCGAGCTCTTAACCAACTGAGCCACTCGGCTGGCCCTCACACTCCCTTTTGACATGCCATGCATTACTTCACTCACACTCATGCCGTTGAAGCAGAAGTCATCACATGACCCCATCATAAATGCAAGGGAGGCTGGGAAATATGGCGGCGCTCATGAACTCTTCGGGGAGCACTAGTGTTTATGTTACATATCTCATGAGTGTTGGTCTTTATTTTGTTATGTCCAAAGCAGGCAGGGATTCAAAATGAGGGGGAAAAAAATCATTCAACAAACGTGCCAGGTACTACCAATGAGAGATACAAAGATAAATAAGGCCCAGGTCCAGCCTGAGGAATTCATAATTGGGAGATGGGGGAGGGGAAAGGTGCAAACAAGTAAATCACTGGGCTTTGCAGAATTGCTTGGAGATAGAAATGAAGTGTATGGAGGACAGAGGCAGGAGTGGTCAACTCTATAAAGTTAGGTAAAGCTCTGCACAGGAGCAGATTTGAAAGACGGTCCCTGGAAAGAGGGTTAGGAGGTTATTAAGTGGTGGTGTGGGGATGAGTGGATCCCACAGCAGAGACAAAGGAAGGCTCTTAGGGTCACATTCCCTTTCTTTTTGAGCCAAAGTGAGCAGAGGACACTTCTCCAGCCCACTGGTTTAGGCTTGTGCTTTTTTCAAATAGGGAGTTAGGAAATGTGGAAATCTCCATTTCGCAGCATCCCAAAGAACGGTGAAAATGAAAACGTCTTGATAGAGGGAAAATATGTGGAATAAAGACTTTGAAGACAGAGCAGAGGAGAGTCCCTTACAGATCATTCCCCACTAGGGTGGGTCGCTAAAATTTGGGGTGGCACCAGTGGCCCTGTCTGTGTGCTGCAGGCATTCTGTTACTTTGCCAGAAAAGCTCTGAGGGCAGTGACAGCTGCCTCTTCCAGAGGGTCCCTCTCATTATTTACAGCCCTGTCACCCTGGGAGACTGATTTTCTTGACCTAAGAAATTAGGACCCAAGCCTAAATACATTATTTCCAGAAAATGACAGGACATACCGCGGAACCCTCTGGATGGTACTATCTCCTCGGGGGCTTAGACAGATGCTTTGATGTGGGGCCTTTCAGAAAAGATTACTGGTCATAATACCTTGCATTTGCACAGCATTTAATCATCTGCAAAGCATTTGTTAAATATCCATTAAGTGAGCCGGTTTTAAAAAAAAATAATAAAAACCAGTACTGAGGAGGGTGTGGGGGAGACGGGCATTTCTTTGCATTATTTGGAGAAAATGTAAATTACTACAGCCTTTTTGGAGGGCAGGTTTTCAATGTCTAGCAATCGTGCTTCTCGGAATAGAAAACATAGAAAACTGTGTTTGCACAAAAGCTAAACATCAGAGTGAGTTTGTTGCAGTATTATTTGAAATAGGAAAAGGTGAGGGAAAACCTTACTACCAATTGAGGAATATCCAAATACTCCATTATATACTGAAACTATGAAATACTATACATCTAGTAAAAATGAGATAAATCTCAGGGCTTGTTAGGGAAGGATGATAAAGTGCTTAGTAAATGTCCCAAACGTGTGTGTGTGTGTGTGTGTGTGTGTGTGTGTGTGTGTGATTTGTATAAGCGTAGGCATTACATCTGCAATATCAGTGGTCACCTCCTGGGAGTGGGTTCGACATTGAGAGTGACACTAAATATGTACTGTATATATTTCCTTACATGAAACTGAAACTGACTTCTTGCCCTGCTTTATAAGCGTGCATGTCACCCTGTATGGGCAGGAGTAAAGCAAACATCAACCACTATCAGGGTCACCCTGTCCCTATCTCGTCCCCAAGGAAATGCGATCTTAAGCCAGTTGCTATAGGTTCCTAATTTCTTACCAAACAGCTTTAGCCTGATGTTTATAAGGGCTGGGATCTGTACATAACTTTGCACATGTGCTAGTCATTTGTGAGAACTATGCTTTCTCCAGTATGAACGGACAACCTGTAATCTGTGTCTTTTCTTTACATACCTGTGTAGTAGTATTATTAATTTTTAATTTGGTGAGCCATCCTTCTAGAACTGTAGTTCTCATTCATGGTTACGCATTGGAATCATATGGGGAGTTTTAAAAAACATTCATGTGTTTGTCCTACTCCCAGAGATCCTGATTTAATTGGTCTGGGGTGTAGGCAGGGCATCAAGATTTTTAAAAATTTCCCAAGAAATTCTAATGCACAACCAAAGTTGAATACCGCTGTTCTAAAATTTAGACTCACTTGTGCAGCTCCCTTTGCAAATGACAAAAATTTTTGTAAATGTTTCTTATTTTCTAAATGCTTTTGTCTCTAAGTCTCCTTTTCAGTACTTTTTAGCCAAATTATTTAATTTGAAAATGAATGCATCATCTCCATTAATCAATGAGGAAATTAAGGCACAGAGAGCAGGAGTGACTTCACCCAGCTCTTCACCTAAATGGCAGCACTGGATTCAAACCTGGTTCATCTCAGCTTAGGTCCCGGACTCTGCCATTCACTGCCAGCATCGCTGGGCTAGGATCTGGCCATGAATGAGATTTCTTGCTAACCGGCTGCAGGAAGTTGGGAAAAGAAGGAAATGCAGTGGGAAGAACTGGTTATGAGTGACAACATTTAGGCTTCAGGTCTTGCTCTTTCACTTTCAGCTGTGTGACAGTCTCCTTTCCTGTCTGGCCTACAGCTTTCCTCAGTTTCCTCATCCTCACCTGCTCAGACCCCCCCCTTATCTATTCTATATGGGGTAGCCACTCACAATAGAGCCCGCGAAATGCATCTAACATGACTGAGGAACTGAATTTTCAGTTTGATAGAAATCTAAATTACTTTGTATTAAAATGTATACAGCCACATACAGTATCGGACAGTGCAAGTCAGAGTGATTCTTAGGAGGGCACCTCACCCACCCTGAGAATCATTACATAACAGAAAAGAGGTATTTGGTGACACTGTATTTAGAGTGTGAAGGCGGATTTTTAAAAATTGCTTGAGAACCATATTTCCAGCATAAAGTTGGAAGTATTCAGCATGGCATTTGCAATCTAGCTGCTATGTCTCTACACTTACATTTCAGCCATACCAACATGTTCATCAGGCTCCACACAAGTCCATCATTTTTCTTAGACTGTTGCCTCCTTATCGAATGTTGGCCACTGTTCCCTTTACCTGGATTCTGTCCATCCTTCAAGACACAGCTGGGTGGACCTGGACTGCGAGGCCCTCTGAGTTTTCACTTCCCAAATCCCCAGGGAAATGATTCACTCCTCCCAGCACGTCTGGCGTTTATCTCACTAGATGATGGTTAGTGATTCAGGTCTAACAGGGAGATGGGCAGAGACAGCACAAGGCAGGGTGGTCAGTCCTCTCATGGAGAGAGATTCAGGGTGCTCTGGACACCCAGAGGAGGGGCCGCGCTAGCCAGGCTGGAGAGAGTGGGTCCTCTGAGAAGCAGGTATGAAGGCAGGATCATGGGAGCAAGGACCAGTGCCCATGAGAGAAACCAGGGGGAAACCCGGAGAGGCTGAAAGGGCCATCAGACCACACCGAAAACACACCTGGATTTCAGCACTCCCCCGCCCATCCCCCACTGAAGTCTTGAGAGGTGCGCTCACAGCAGCCACAGAGTGTGAGACACCAGGTACAAATACGTGTGAAAGCGCTTGGTATGTGATTAAGCCCTGCACGGTCAACAGTGGTTTTTATCATAAACCTCCGGGAGTGACTATAACATCAGAGCACCTCAGAGTTATTATAACAAGGAGGCTTGCCGATAGAAATTAACCAAGTAAACCAAAGATGTTGTTTCTGAAATGAAAGAAGAGATGATATGTGAAATGGAGGCCATCCAAAGCTCTTTCTGAATTAATGGAGAGCTTGGATTTGGCAACTGGTGGGCTTGTGAAACTCCTCTTCTCCAGGGTATTTAAGATTGAGAAGAAGCGAGCAACAAGTGTAGAGGGCGTATCGGCCACGTGCTGGGTGCCGCGGGGACTTAAAGCCACAGGAGGAAGCTGTTGCTGTTGAGGGGCACAGGGGCAAGATGAAACCTATACTCGTAAACAGCAGAAATATCGATGAACAGAACTAGATGGGTGCAGCTCTACCACGTAGAGAGACAAAATACAACCTGCTCAGGCATAGACAGGGCATAGAGTCTGGTCCTGGACTGGGAAACCAGGCAGAGCTCATCCGAAGAATGTGCTGTTATCACTCTTCTAGTCGGAGTCAAATAATTGCCAAGCTCTAGAAATGACAAAAACAAAATAAAGGAGGGAGCACAATCAGTAAGATGGAATGAATGGAAATCTGAAATGAAAATATTATTATTAGGTGGCTGAGTAGGATCTTTCTTGGGGTTCGAAGCCCCACCTGTCACCCAAGCTTCAGGGATAAACTCATGTCTCCCTTTGAGTTTATGAGCCGCTGACCTGAGCTTCACTCACCCCGGCCTTCATGCTTCCCAGGTGGGGGGCAGAGTCTGCACTCTCGCAGCCATAGATGGGTCTAATCGACACTCCCACCCCCAGGCCTGGCCTCAGATTCCCTTTTCAGGAAGAGGGAGTCTTGGGCGGAGTCGCCTCAGTGATAAACGCTGTAGTCACTCGAGGGAGGTGTCCCCAGCTGCCCCTGCTGGAGGGCAACCAAGTGAGTAACCCTGCCGGTGTCACGTGGTCCTGGAATGGAGCCGGCTCATGTACATGCCAGGCCCCTGCAGTGAGCGAGGCGGCTCACAACACACACCAACCCTCACAGTCCCCTTGAGGAGACTGGAGGTCTGTCTGGGAGTCTTGTAGAACTAACAGTTGAACTTGGCAGTGGGCAGGCCACTGAAACTGACATGATAAGAGCGTTTCTGGAGAAGGAAGCTCCTGGAGACACGTTGCCTGGGAATCTCCTGGTGGAGATCTCTGGGAAGAACCTGCCCCTTCCCACACATTTCCCGGAGCCCCCGAACCCACTGCCGTGGCTGACACAGAAACCCCAGCAGCTTGTGCACCCAGGGAATAGAGGGGGAGAAAGAATCTCCAAGATGAGGATGAAAAGGCTAACAGCCACCATCAGAATCTAAGTCGGGGACTCAGGTGACCGAAACGCTTTCCCTTGGAGTTGGCCACAGTGGCTAGAGTGCTGAGGAGCTGCCCACCAGACTAGGCACAGTGTTTGCGCAGTCTCACCCCAAGGGGGTTTGGCTTCAGGCCCTTCGTGTTACTAACGGTGAGGTTTGGACGTTTGCTCTGGGATTTAGCAAGTCCTTCTTCACCTTCCATGTCATTCATTTGGGTCTCCACTGTGTACGCAAATCCCCTAAATTCTCATATTCTCTTTCTTCCTCCCTCCCTCTTTTCTGCTTCTCTTACCCCTTCTTTCTATCTCTGTCTGTCTTTCCCTCTCCCAGCTTCCAGACTGACATCTGTCCTCTCAGCCACCCCATTTCATTAGGGCCATTATATGGGAGTGGTCAGTTAGCTCTTCCTTTCTCTGTCTGTACCCCCTTCAGTGTCTGTTGAGGGGCTCAGGTCCAGGGCCTGGGGTGCTTCAAGTGACAGCCCAACACAGGATGTAGAAGACGCACAGGCTCCCTTGAACTTGATTTTTTCATGATCTAAGATGTTTAGTTACATGCGGTCCACTCTCTGATATTCACCTATCTGGGCAGGTCTTAGCACTTATTAGTACATTGGCACAGACGAATTATTCTAATTAGCCCTATGGCACCTACTTAAGTGAAAATTTTCTAAGAGCAAAATGGGACTCAAATAGTGGGATAGAGAGGAACAAGGCTAGAGGTCGTGAGTAGGGAGAGTCAGACAGGCTAACAGTGACGGTGAGGATGGCTAGAGGGGGTGTGGGCCAGTAAGGAGTAAGGAGGCATTGCTGGTAATTAGCTTCATCACTGTGCCCAGGAGTTTGGGTTCAAATCTGGGCCAGGAGCAGATGCCTGCAGATTACTTATCCCAGTGCCCTGGTTTCAGACAAGAAATGAGCTGTGTCACCTACAAGAGGAAGTTATATTACCTGTCATTTATTTAGTGCCCACCGTGTGCCAGGTATTATTTCTAAACCTCACTACAACCCTGAAAAATAAATATGATGGTCTCCATTCTATGAAAGAACCTGTGGCTCAGGGGTGTTCATCTGTCCAAAGCCACCTAGTGGAGCTTAGGTTTCTCTAACCCCACGGCTGATGGCTTTCCCACTCTACCATGAGGCATCTCCATGGCCATTGTAAAGACCTCCAAGGAAGAGTGCTCAATAACATTTTCCACAGACTCTGCAGACAGCCAATACTGATACCAATGAAGATGCTTGCGTTGCATAGAAAGCTCCTCCGCCCCCAGTACAAGGCTCCTTTCTTTTATTATGTCCTCATGGAATATAAAGCCCAACGGATTAGCATTCTTCCTTTGCTGCCTCTTCATAAAGATATCCTTCTGGGTCTTGGTTTTGGGGAAATGAACTTTTGGCTTTAATTGATGGTAATTATATTTCTGGCACTGTGATTTGAACTGTGGGTTCCTGGGTGGGTTTGGACAATGACAGTGAGTGGCCTCTCTTGGTCAAAGTCCAGCCTACCCATTGAGACGCACCATCACAGCACCTCCACCATGTCCCCCTATCCCTTCTGTCCCCCATACTGCTCAGGGTGTCTGTGTGCACCTCTATTATAATGACACTGGCGTTATTTTACTTTGTTCTACAGTAATTTATCTACTAGACTAATTGCCTCTATTAAGCAGAGACTGAGTATTCTTAATGTGGCAAGATAACTCGCAGTAGGATTAATTTTTGTGTCGTCCTTGCTGATGAAGTTTCTCCCCCTTTCTATCCTTAGAAGGTACCTGAACCTTTCTATTGAAATAGTTATCACTGGCTTTTGTGTTACAGGGCCCAACACAGATGTTACCAGACCCTCAGAAGACAATCTCAAAGGCGGCTTTTGTGACTGAAAGGCTCTGTATAAGTTAGAGGTAAGTTTTCCAGGGTAGAGGGGATTTAAGGGTTGCGATGGATAGAATCTTCTAGACCGGGTGGGGGAAGGGTTTTTCTTGAGAGGAGGCGGGTTCTGCAGGTTCCGTACGAAGTGAAGCCGACCTCCTGGGTCCCAGGAGAGACCCTAAGGAGAGGGCAGACTGCTGATGGAGTGGTAGCTTGGTTACTTGGAGATGTTGGATACAAGTTGAGCAGACATCTTGTGCCCTGGTTTGGCACAGGACAGCAGAGCTGTCTACCTTCACAGGACAATGAGCAGGCCACCAGTAATTCATGTGGACTAGAGGCCAGAGGTCCTTCCCAGAACGCTGGACTGGTTAGACCCCAAGACTCTTATATGACCCTGAGATTAAAAAAACACACAAAAAAATCAGCCTCCCAAAACATGCCAAGATCGAGATTAGGTTTTGCACTTACCTCGACCAGTGAGGGTTTAGAGCACATTGAAGTTGATTTAAAACAAATAAAAGGATTTTGCGTTTATCCTGGATGAAAATAATAAAGCAAAATGCCACACATAACAACCTCATCTTTCCTCACCTTATCTTAACTGTCACACTGCTTCTCCGGTTCATTAGCTGCTCAGTATATCTTTTGAGTTGCTGTCTCAGCATCCTGTGACCAACTCAAGCTACTGGTGATTTGCTATAAGGAGTCACTTATACTTACAGCTCAGGTTCATTATAGCAAAGATTTCACAGCAAAAGGAGCAGGAAAAGGATGCGCGTTGGGTGGGGTCCGGAGATGTCCGATACAGGCTTCTGAGTCTTTCTCCATCGGTGGCCACACAGTTTATCATCTTTTACTAGAAATAAACTCCAGGGACATGTGGAGAATGTCTTTGCCCAGAGAAGCCCATGTCAGTCTCAGGACCTGAAGCTTTTAGGAAGGGCTGGTCACATACGCACATACTTCTGTGCAACTAGCCACGGCAGGCAAAACTCAGGACGCCAACAATGGAACCAGACACACCATGACCCTCACTAATTGACCCTGACAAATCTTTACCAGCTGGTACAGCACGCCCACTGTTTGCATGCACAACTTCATCACTCAGTAACATAAAGACCACCAGGAGTTGCCCAAGGGTCAGTCCAGTTCCAGGCTCCCCTACAGTCACACAACGACTGAGCAACCAGGCCTGCTGTGTTCATTCTTTCTTCATAGTTGCTAATTAAACACATGCCATTTATAAAGATACAAAAACAGAACTAGAATCCCCAAATATTTAAATACCACCATGTCCCTAGCATTCTTTCCATTCAGAATCATTTTTTCTCTACATATATAAACACACACACACAACTTTTTGAATTATTTCATTGTGTACAAGTTAACCGCAGAGAACAAGGAAGCCTCACGGAGATGTGTTGCTGGCATCAAACATGCCACCTCATTCTCTAGGGGACGCTCATGGCTGGGTTGGTGCCTCTCCCAGGTGTGTTCTTAGAACTTTATACTTCTCCTATCTCACATCTCATCAGTTTGCATAAGAGAAGCTATTTGATTGATGGTTCTCCCTCTCTAAAGGTGAGCCCCTCCAGTACCTAGATTATGTCTTTTTTTTTCATTTTAATTGAGCAACTTTATTCCAATTAATTTCTATACAAGAACTGAGTCATGTCAATGACCCTAGATTATGTCTTGTTTAAAGATGTAACCTCAGTGCTTGACAGAGGAGGACCTAGCACATGGTCAATAAGTATTTTTCAAATGAATGAATAGATGAGTGAATAAATAATATTTGTGTCTGCCAGCTTCAAACACTCCATTAAGATTCTTTCCTCAGCAAAACCTATTCTGCATGTATAGACCTGGGTATTTCAATGGTCAAAAGTATGACTGTTGCATATAAAATCTCTAAGCTCTACAGTGTTATCATGTTTAGACCTTATTCCTGGGCATTTTATTAATAAAATTGGTAGGAAAAATGCATGAACTTCCTATAGCCTGCACCCTGGGAGGTTTAGTCTCAACCACCTTTCACATCCCCAGAACATGATAGGTCCATGTGAGGTGCAGAAGTCCCCCAATTCCAGCTCAGCCCCCCAGGTAACCCATTTCTCCTACATTTTGTCCTCCTTTCAGAGGACAGGTGATACCAGCAGCTTTTGTTACCTTCTGCCCACTTCCTTTCCGATTTCCTTTGATTTGGGCTTTTTGAAAATTTGATTGTTTTTCTAAAATTTCTTTCTCCTGTTTTCTCCATAACTATCTTTTTCCCCATAGATTACCCTTCACTCTAGGGATTTATGACATTGTGCTAGATGTGGCTACTCCCTGCCACACACACAAAGGGGCTGTAATATAGGGGACCCCCATGAACCTTGTGAGTGGGCCAGACACCAGCACCAGAGAACCTTGAGGCCAAGAAAAATGCTGTAGATTTTTCCTGCCTCTCTGTAAAAAATTCTTTTTTAAGCAATGAAATCTCTTTAAAAGTGGCATCCAAAATCATTTAAAAATTATTACTTGCAAGATTTGAAATCTAGTCAATTAAATATGAATCCAAAATATAAACAAACATGCAAGCTTCCTTTCTGTTCAGTTGGTAGGAGGGGAAGATAAGGCAACATATTTAGAGAATGAGAGTCCCATGAACTTGGCCCTATTTCATAAGTCCCAACTACAATATATTCAAAGTATGCTTACAATTTGCCCCTAAAGTTCAAGGCAGAAAAAAAAAATCTGTGGTCCCTTTTGGTTTGTTTTTCTGGAAAAAAAAAAAAAGGAAGAACAGAATCCATATTAGCTTCAGGAGGATATCCTGTAAATACATTTTCCTACCATACCATCTCGCCCCCACCCCAAACATATTCCAACACATTGCATTTTAATCTCTTTCTAAAAAAACACTGCATGGAACAGTTTTATTTGTGTAAATAGACCAAGGGTGCCAAAAAAATGTCTACAAGTGGACACTTTGGTCAGCATTGCTCAAGCAGTAGTTCGCCATCATCAGAAGTGTCTGGACGCTGATGGGAACCACTTTGAGCACCTCTTGTCATTGCAGAAGTCAAATGTGACTTATATTCATCTTCTGTTATTGGTTTATATTGAGTATTACAATTTTAATACAGTTTTCCTTTCTTAAAATGTGTATACATTTTTTTGGCACCGTGTGTGTGTGTGTGTGTGTGTGTGTGTGTGTGTGTCTTTTTTTAATTTAGTCAACTTATAAACTTTCTTAAAAGAGAATTCTTTATACATTATAATAACAAAAAAGTTTTTTTCTAAGTCCTGGGCTGCCTAGAAATGAAATCCCAAGGACCCCTCTTGCCTGCTGTAAACTGCCTAATAATCAGGTTCTCAGTGGAGTGGGCCACAGAAGCCTTTCTTGCCGTGACACTGCCTGAATAATCATCATTTCAATTATTTATAAAAAACTTATTTTGCATCCAGCAGGAGCTAGAGATAATATAACAGAGTAGGTGGATGAGTTTCGGATCCCACAGGTCTGGGTTTGGATTCCAGCTGTACGATTTACCAGCAGTCTCACATGGGCCAATATACTTAGCTTCTATGAGCCTAAGTTTCTTCTTTTGTGAAATGGATATAACGATAACTATTTCTTCGCTCACGTTAAGAATTCAATTCACTACGTGAATATACATACGTATGAGAAGCATTAGCCCACTGTCTGGCACATAAAAAGTAGTCAATAGTTGTCAGCTATTATTATGATAAAGACAGAATGAGGTTCAAGGGATGATGAAATATGGTTCCCACCTTTCAGATACCTCTAGTCTAGTTCAGAGTCAAAACTAACTTTCCCGAAGCATGAGGAACACTGAAAGTTGAAACAAATGCTAAATTATTTGATTCAGTTCATATGGATTATGGGATTTATCAGTGGGATTTGTGTATCTATGCAAACCAAAGCTGAGTTAGCAATACATCAGCTTTTGTGGATACAAAATACAAAATTAAATAACTACACTTATTATAAATTAAATTACATTTATTATAAATTATAAATTAAATACAAAAATACCGAATGCGTTTTATTTCAACTCAAGTAGTCCAAATATTCTGCCATCTAACAAAAGGAAAGATTGTTCTTTCCTGTGTAATTTGACGTACATGTTGGTTCCATGTTGAGGGCATTTCCAGGTTGATGAGTTAGAAGTAGCTTTTTTTGCAGTTTTCTTGTGAGCCTGAAAGGATCATTGTGCTGTAGGTCACAGGCTCCAAGAATGGGTTGCAGACAAAAGGCAAAAGTGCAAACCAGACAGCAGCCCATAATTGTCCACATATTCCCAGTTTCAGGCTCTATTTTCTAAGTGGGTTTTTGTTGGGTGAGGGTTCAGGGAACACATTCATCAAATGTTGTTCCAAGGACATGTCACACTCCCCATAATTTCGGAGTAAACAAACCTTAATGAGTGGCAGGTATAGAATATTGTAGACAATGTCAAGGCCATTCAGAGTCTCTGGCAGGACCGTCATGTGCTCACCAGGGTGAGAGGAGTCCTGGTGGGCTCTCATTGGACAGGGAGGTCACTGCCTTGAGGCCTGGGACCAAAGTACAGGATGAGACCTAGTGACCGCTGCATGGTCAAGTGCATGAGCCCTTCGCCTGTCAGGCTTTGACATTGAACTTTTCAACAAAGCCGCAGTTGCCCTCCATCACCCCACCCTATTACCTGGCTCTGGATTAGGATGTAGATGTTCAACATTATCTCCAGGAAGAAATTTTGAACCAGAGACTCATGGGAGGTTAAGGGGACCTTAAAGATCATCCAACCCAAGGACCTTTCTGAAGCTTGAGTCCCTTCTGCTCCATTATCCCAAATAGTGGATCCGCTGTTGTGTAAGAACAGCTGCTGAGGGGAAATTGATACCGTTACAGATGCAGACGTTTCTCTCAGGATGATTCTTGCAAATATTGATCCACTTGCAGATTGGAAAGTCCTTGAGGAATGACGGTGCCCCATTGATCTTTGTAATCACAGCACCTAATACAGAATCTGGCACCCAGTAAGTGCTCGTTGA
Organism: Hipposideros armiger; assembly: GCF_001890085.2. Lineage (NCBI taxonomy): Eukaryota > Metazoa > Chordata > Mammalia > Chiroptera > Hipposideridae > Hipposideros > Hipposideros armiger. Next base: position 3,742,143 of record NW_017731395.1, on the reverse strand, counting down.
ATAATAATAATAATAATAATAGTAACAACAACAACAATGGCAACAGTTATTGAGTGCTTAGCATATGCCCGACCCTACACCGATCACATTTGCTGCACTGACTCATTCAATCCTCAAAATAGCCCTTTGTGATAAGTATTCTTTTTATCTCCATTTTTATGGACTAAAGACATGAGACTCAGAAAGGCAAAGTAAATGGCCTGAGGTCACATGGCTAGCTAATGACAAAGTTGGGATTTCATGCAAGTGCGCAGCTCTGAGCTTAAACTCCCAATTCCTAGTTTGGATACATGAAAAAAAATCAATGAGAAAAAAATCAGTAGACCTGTAACTTCTGCTGTGGATCTTTACTCTCCCTTTGTGGCTCTTCCATGGGACATGAGTCATGTTTAAAGAAAGCCTCACGTCTTTCCATCTTCTTCCCTTTTTCAGGATGCACATCATTATTTAGCATATGTTCCTCATATGAGTGGCTTTAAGTCCCTTCATCCTTTAATTATCTTATGTGGACTCGACTAATGAATTTCTTTTAAATTATTTCTTGGCTATTAACATTGCACCTTTTAACTGGTCAAATTTTGAAACTATCGCCCTGCCTCCCGTTTAGTGGGTGTCTTCCTGATGGGCTCTTTTGAAGGGCCAGGCTTCTTCCAAGGGATGTCCTTACTGGGCTGGGGGATGGGGTAGCGCTTACATTGCAAAGCCAGCTTCCAGCTCCACACTGCCTACTTATTAGCCCTATATCCTGTGGTACTACCTGGAAATATTGGGTAGTACGATTCAGTCCCGTTGCATCCTCCCCGCCCCCAGCTTCTCTGAGGATATGGCAGCAGTGAACCCCAGTTCACTCTTCCTCGCTTCAAGACCCTGGGCCGAGTCTTGTCACATCAACATGGATCCTCATAGAAGATCATATGTCCAATACAAGTGACACATCTGAATTCTCTTTTATACTATCCAGGGTGCATTATGTATATAACTGATATCTCTCTCTGTCTCTCTATCTATCTAACTATCTATCTGTCTATCTGTATCTCTATCTATCTATCTATCTATCTATCTATCTATCTATCATGTCAGATGTGTCACTTGATGCTCATAAAAGCCCCTTCTAAAGTAGGTTGATGATAACACCCTAACTCGGGCTACGTGACTTCCAAAGGAGACACAACCGATCAGTGACAGCTCAGGAGCCGGAAGGAGAACTCCAGATTTCCCGCCCCCAGTCCAGGCAGGGTTCTTTCACTTGAACACGCAGCTTTCTAACCCAGACGTCTAGAAGGCCGCTTCCCACATTCAGCCCCGCAGGCTACTGAGTTAATGAAGGGGCCCTGAAGCTGAGTTAGAAACAAGACTCATGCTGTCTTTCTCTCTCCTTGACCCCAGGAAGGAAGGAGATACGGTGCTCTGCCAAATTGCCGTTCTTCGCGAGGCCCCAGCCAGCCCACCACTTCTTAGCAGCCCCTGACTTCTCAGGTTAGTACTTTTACTCACGCCTCCATCTTCTCTTCCTTCTGAATCGGTGCTGGAGTAGAGGTGAGGAGGCCAGCTGCGTCGTGCAAAAATGCAATCGCTGTTTTCATCTTACCATCTTATGCCTCCTACATCTCTTATGAAGCCAAAGGAAAGAGGCACCTATTTGGTGAAAACATACTCTGCGTCTCCACAAAAGGAGCAAATAGTCTAGTGAAAAGTGCGCAGCCAGGAAAACATCTTGGTTGTTTACCATAATATTCCCCTGTAAAGACCTCACCCATCTAGCAGGCATTGCAAACTTACGTGCCGACGGAGGTCAGGCAGGTGAGTCAATGAGGGAAGTAGGCCAGGTGTAAGAAATGAATGGAGAAGGGTGGGAACTGTGCCACATTGGAAGGTTCCCGTCCCATCCACAGGGTCACCTATTCACTCCAGCTAAATGTTGCTGCCAGACCTTTTGAGTTGTCAAAAGCAGCCAGAAATCTAGGTTTTCTAGAAAATCTCCCTTGGGTAAATGTCTGCAACTGATTTAATTAAAAACAAAACAATAAGATGTTTATGGGACATGCATGCCTCCCGGTTCCCATTTTGCGACCTCTGCCATTCAAAGAGAAGAGGACTTTTACCTTACCTGTGAGGCATAAGCTCATATTCCATTGTACAGAACTGAAGCCAAGATGGCGACACAATTGGCACGTAGAAGAGCTGGGTTTTGTCTAACTTGAAAGCTCAGCTCTTTCCTCTAGGTCACATTGCCTTCCATACCAAGAAGGACCTTGAAACAAAAGAGTTTCAGCTAACAAAATGGGGTCTTGACATGTGGATCCTAAAAAAACAATGTGTCCACAAGTGATGTGACCAACTCTGAGAAACTCCTTGTCCTCTCTGCGCCTCAGTGTCCTCCCTTGCTAAGCAAGGCACCGGGACTAAAGGATCATGAGGACCTCTGGGTCTGGACTGTGAGTTGTGGAGCAGAACGTTTTTCTGCTTTGTGAGCTGCAGTATTCCTGCAACCTAGCACAGTGCCTGGCGTGTACAAGACCCTCCATAAACATTTCTGGTCTGAAGGACAATTTTATGGAATGCATTATGAAGTACCACCAGTGTTTAAAAGAAAGGTCACCCCCTTTATTCATTCATTCACAGAGAAGTATTGAGCTCCCACCATGGATGTAGTAATGTTCTATTGGTTCCACGAAAATACATAAATAGGTCGAACCTACATCGGGAATAACAATAAGGGCTGAGCTTTGTAATGCTTGTTATGCATATGTCAATGTTGTTCTAACTATGTTGCATATAGTGATTTCTTGAATCCTTACGACAACCTATTGGGATAGGTATAGATTCTGATCCCCACTTTACAGATGAGAAAGCTGAGGTGAAGAGAAATTAAGAAACATGCCTAAGGTCACACAGCTAATTTAGAGGGCCAGGTTGTAACCTAGGCTGTCTGGCTCCAGGGCCCATGCTTTAAACCACAGTGCTACACACACTCATCAAGAAAGGAGGCAAAATAGCACTTATTAAATCCTGGTCCTTGCCACGTACTGACTTAGCTAGACATCTGCAAAACATTACTTATTTCTTACAGTAATCCAGTAGGTTGATACTTTCATCCTCATCTTCTTATCAAAGAACAGCAGCAGCTTGCTCAAAGTCACCCAGCTAGCAAACTGGAAACCGAGCTGGAAATGACAAGGGCTGCAGGAGAGAGGCAGTGAGAGTGCCTGGGGATGCGGGGAGAGTCACAGGAGGGAGACCGTGCATCCAGAGGAGGGAGGGGAAACTCACTCTGCTCCCACAGTCATGACCTTCATCTTCCCATTGCCGTGGCCCATGGGTGGAGTCTTTGCCGAGAACTTAACCTACCTTCCATGGCCCAGAGGGCAGCAGTCCAGGGTCATCTGGTATTTCAGTCACAATGCAGAGGTGCTTTCATTCCTAATGCAGAAGTGGATTTCCTCTGAAGACACACTTCTGGGGAATTGACAGTCCTTCCTCAGGGGAGGAGGAGGAGGCACTCGGGGCAGGTGGGCAGGGTGGGGGAGTGCCTCAGGAGTCTGGTTGGTCCTGCTGAGCAAAGAGGTAATCTTAGCTCACCATTATCTGGGCAGATGACCGCATGGCTCTGGGGCTGACCTGGGTTTTTGTGGTCTTTGGGGCGGATAGTTAGCTGCTGTGACGGGGCTCTCTGCCAGGATTGAGCTCTGTGAGTGCACCCCAAGGCTATGGCCTGGGACGGGGGTGCCTTCAGTCAATAAATGAAGCAGAAAGCGACGTTCTCTGTGTTCCTCTGACACTACAATTTGGATGATTGTCCAGGAACAAACAGATCCAAACTACTACCCAAGTTGACATGAAACTGTTATCTCAGTCCTAAAGAAAACTAAATGCAAAAGGCATTGTGACTAAACATTGACCAGATGTGTGAAAAACTCATTGTAATGAAGGACACTGTGACTCACTAAGCAGTAATGCATGGGCTCTGCTGTTTTTAATTACCTTTGGATGGCTTGGAAAATCTGTGTGTTGTTCTAATAGAAAGACCACGTGGGAATGGTGGAATCAGAGTTTATGGTATGATTTTCAGACAGAGCTCTTCTGTGCTTAAAGATCACCACTCAGGGGCTACGGGCTGAGAGCACTTGACTCTGTGCCCCAAACTCTGGTATAGTTTTTTCTTTGTAGTCGCCTGCATTCCCTATGCTTTCTGTCTGCTCCCTCTTGAGGAAACTGGTCCAGCCCTCAAACTGATATACCTCATTTTCAGGTGAATCTCCTAATAGGCCTCCCTGCTTTCCAGTTCCCTGTCGCTTCCAGTAATGCTGCCACACAAATCTTTCCTTCCTGCCTTCCTATATATATATTTGCATATATCTTTCCATCTTGCCTTCATTTTTTTCCCCTTTCTTACTGATGGACGCCCAAACTCTGTGCATATCAGAAAATCCACTGGAGTTTTAAAATTCCAGCTCTAATGAGCAAGATTGAGTCTTTGCACCCAAAAAGTTTACAGAGGAATAGGAGAAGTGCATGTGTAATGGACAGAATGTTTATGTCCTCCAAAATTCATATGTTGAAACCTAACCCCAAAGGTGATGGTATTTGTAGGTGGGGCCTTCGGGAAATGATTAGCTAATGAGGGGGAAGCCTTCATGAATGGGATTAGTGCCCTTATAAAAGGGACCCCAGAGAGATCAGTCCACCATATGAGGTTATAGCAAAAAGATGGCCACCTATGAATCAGGAAGGGGACCCTAACCAGACAACAAATATGCTGGTGACTTGATGTTGGACTTCCAAGGGTTAGGGCTAGGGTTAGGAATTATGAAAAATAAATATTTGGTTATAAGATATACAGTCTATGCTATTTTTGTTATAGCAGCCCAAACAAACTAAGACAGCATGGAAACAATTAAGTTCAATATAAATGTTGAAAATTCAACTATAGAAATGTATGCAGGGCTCAAAGGAAAAACCCAAAGAAGAGAGTGGTCAGTTATACTTAGGGCAGGTGGTCATGGAAGGTTTATGATGGACACAGTTTTTGAGTCTTGAAAAGACAAGTCAGTATTCCTGAGAGAGAAGACAGAAAAAGACATTCCATGTAGAGGAGAGCTTAAGGCGTGGTGTGACTGGTCACATGACAGAAACCGAAGAGAAGGTGGTGGGAGATAGGACTAGAGAATTAGAACAGGCTAGATTATGTAGGGTCTTAGATGTCAAATGAAGGCCTAATATACTTAGGAATCAGGGATCTGGGGAAGGATTTGAAGAGGGGAGACATATATTTATTGGGGTTTTCATTTTGAAATACCACAGCAGAGTTTAGACTGATAGACATGGATCCCAGTGGTCCATGGGAGAAATGATTAAGTCCCAAATCCAGAAAGTAACAGTGAACTTGGAGAGAAGGACTAGATAAGAGGAGTGAAGAAAAGCAGAATCAATAGGACCCAGACAGTGACTAGAAATGATGCATAAAGGAAAGAGAAGAGCTAAGGTTGACTTCAACGTTTCTGCCTTAACGAATGACACCAATGTCCACTCAGCCACAGGAGTAAGAAAAATAGAGGAGGAGCAGATTGAAGAAAGTAGACTCATGGATGGATTAAATGTGAGAGCCCCAAGGGACACTGAGGCAGACATGCCAGGGGGCCATTGGCAGTACAGATAAGGCATGCTGGTGAGCTCTGACCTCCTGCCCAAGATGGAGTGTCGTGATCAAAATGTTGTATTTAAACCATGCGAGTAGATGAGATCCCCAATGGAGAACGTAAAGAAGAAGTGGAAAGGGCCAAAGATAACCTAAGCAGGGCTAGGTGGATAAAGAGAAATCTGCAAAGAAGACTTAGAGGAAATAAGAATGAACTCTGTTATGCAAGCCAAGAGAGTTTTCATAATGACAAAATAGTCAGAAGTGTCATAAAACTTTTACACATGCTTTCTCATTGCATTCTCACCGCATCTCCAGTAGGTCAGAATTAACATCCGCTCACTTGACATTGGAGGAAACCAAGTTCAGATAGGGTATCCACCATTCAGTGGTGAAGAGCTTAATAAATACTGATGATGATAAAGAATACTGCTTCTCTTTAGCAGCAAGTGCTAAAACTTTTCAACTGAGAAGATGTATTTATTTGCTATCATGGCTGTAACAAATTCATACATTGGTGGCTTAAAACAACACAAGTGTATTATTTTACAGTTAGAAGCCCAACATGGGACTGACTCACTGGCTAAAATCAAGCTGTCAGCAGGCCTGCGTTTGTTTCTGGAGGTTCTGGGGGGAATGCGTTTCCATGTCTTTCCTGTCTTCTAGAGATCACTCACATGCCTTGGCTCATGGCCCCTTCCTCTGTCTTCAAAGGCCGGCAACGTTGAATCTCTCTACTGTTCTTCCATAGTCATAGCTCCCCCTGACCACAACTGGGAAAGGTTCTCTGATTTTAAGAGCCAAGGTGGTTAGGTGAGGCCCATCTGGATAACCCAGTATAATCTCCACATCTCGAGGTCCTTGACTCCATCCCTTTTTCCACATAAGGTAACATATTTCCATGGAAGGCTCTAGGGATTAGGATGTGGACATTTTGGGGAAGCCATTATTCTGCCTACTTGAGAAATGTTCTCTGAACTTTATTTAATACATAAAACATGGTGAAGATAAAGGACAAAATGATGTCACTTTCTCCAGGATTTAAAGGAACCTTCTACTTGGAAGTGAAATATTTCTCTGTTATATATAGATGTGTAGAAACTTCCATGAAAATTAGTAACCAGTGAGGTCATTTCAGCATTGTGCCCAAAGGGCTCCCAAATTCATATCCCAGTTGTGATACACAACCTAAGTACCAGGCCCAAATTTGAAAACACCTTCATTGCCTGTCGAGCTAACCTATATTTGAAGAGCCACGCATACACCTCCACCACAGCAGGTCCAAAACAGAAGGCCTCATTGCCTGTTCTCTTCCTCCATTCCCAAATCCTGGTCGATGGTGTCACCATTCACTCTGCCCTCCACACATTGAAATCAATCTTAGGTCCTCTTTTTCTCTCATCCCGTACAGCAGTGGACCAATAAACCCTATTGTTTCTATCTCGAGCCTGTGTCCAGAACTGGGTCTTTCAACCATGGCTGGTTTTTCATTATGGCTTCTTCATCTTCTACCTGAATTATTTCATTAGAGTCCCAACTCATTTCTCTTCATTAGTGTTTCCTCCCTTCTCTCCCAGTCTTCACTGTGTTACCAGCATTCACTTTCTAGAAAAACCAATCTGATCATGTCTTCCTTCCTCTGCAGACCCTTCCTCTGGGGTCCTCATCACCTATCCAAAAATGTTAAAGGAAAGCATGAACAGAGCGTACTCCAAAGCAAACGGGGGAGGGTAGTGTTAAGGAAACGGCTCCCCTTTCGTTTCCTTTCAGCCCATGTATTCATCAGAGGTGCTATGTGACCATACACATCTTTACGTCTTGCCAAGGAAAAGACAAACTGTCTCCTAGTGTATTCAGTCTGATGCTTACACATATGTGTCATTTTCTCCTAGCTCCCCATATGGGCCCAGAGCCACGCTGAATTTCAAACCCCATCAACACCCTAGATTTCTGGATAACAAACACAGCAAATATATGTCAGTGAGCCATACCAAATGTCTAGAGAGAGAATGACTCTCCTCCTCCTCTTATGCATGAGCACATGCAAACAACAAAAGGGGGCATCCTAGGGCTTGTTTATCCTGGCTGTAGGATTGACTGGTGAGGAAGTGCGCACGGCCAATAATGACTAATCTCCTCAAATATTACTGATTACTCATATAGCATAATCACAATAAGTACTCTGAGGCCCACACACTATTTGCTTTTTTGCTATTTGCACCACAGTTGCACGTCTCCCCAGTATGACATCTCCATAGAAGAACCATTAGCTTGCTGCACTAAACGGTATTTAAAGAGCAGTCAATTCTATGGATTCTTTGCTCTTAATTTGCAGCTAAGTTCCAATTAAACCTGTGTTTTTATTTAATCAAGTTAAATTGCAGTGACTGTTGAGTTGGAAAAAAATGTAAAATGACTCTTTCTGGGACTCAGTTAGACTGTGGCTTGCTCTGACTCTGATTAGAAAAGGAGGTGGAGGTACTTGGAATTCCAGGGCAGAAAAGAGAATACTCTTCCTATGAGAAGGCACCACTATATATGTCTCAACAACAAGTATTTATTGAAGATTTGATGTTTGCCTAGGCGCTATGGAGTTCTCCAAACATATACACCATACAGTTTATGAATCCAAGAATTGAGACCACAGTTGACCCTTAAACAATGCAGGGGTTAAGGGTATTGACCCCCCCACACAATAAAAAAATTGTGTATAACTTTTGACTCCCCAAAAAACGGACTACTAATAGCCTACTGTTGACCCAAAGCCTTACCGATAACTTGAAGAGTTGATGAACACATATTCATATGTTATGTGTATTATATACTGTATTCTTACAATAAGGTAAGCTAGGGAAAAGAAAATGCTATTGGGAAAAATCATAAGGAAGAGAAAATGCATTCATAGTACCATGTGTATTTATTGAAAACAATCCACGTATATGTGGACCCACTCAGCTCAAACCCATGTTGTTCAAGGGTCAGCTGCACTGAGAGCTGGTGTGTCCAGCTGTTGTGTGGGACCCACACATGGAAGGCCAAAGTTGCAGTTTAGGCAGCTCCCAATGTCATATTGATCAGTTGTCTAAGAGGAGACCAGGTTGCTTGATAATTGATCTGATTTCCTTATCTATCGTATCAGCGACAGTAATACCTGCCCCCCTCCACATGTACAGGGCAGCTCTACAATGACTAATGTCCTCTTAGTGGTAAATATGTCCCAGGACTATTTGAAATGCTGTACACACATTAGCTCATTCAGTCTTCACATCTTCTTTCAAAAACATATACTACTATCCCCATTTGGCAGATCAGGAAACTGAGGCACAGAGACTCTAGGTTACATGCTCAAGGCCACACGGCACTCCCATTGGTGGAGATTACTTTATGAAGTGCCTATTTCTTGTTACAAAACTCTGAGGATTAGAAAGCTCGTTCTATATTGACTCCAAATTTGCCTGTCACTCCTACCCAGCTGGTCACGGAGCTGTCCTCTGGACCCAAACAACAGCAACAAAAATACAATGCACTTCCCCATGTCAGCATTTCAGTATTTGAGGACAGTGGTTGTGTCTGCCTTCCAGTGGTTTTTGCTCCAGGCTAAGCAACCTCAGTTCCTGAAGCCATTTCACATCCATCCAGTTTGGAGAGGCCCTTGTCCTGCTATTATTATCTGAGTGCCACATGCTGTGCCTTTATTGTGCCATCAGGAAGTGTTTCTGCTTAGCATCTGCTTAGCATTGGGCAGATCACCCCCCCCACCCCATTCACAAAATAGAGAGAAAAGCTCATTCTTGTGACATTGTTTCTTTGCCTCTTTGTACCCCATTCTTGGAATAGCGAGACCCATACATATATCCTATTGTCTTCAATAATAAAAACAGCTAAAGTCTATTATGGCTTGTTACCTGCCAGCCCCTAGTCTATGATTTACGTTTTAATTAATCATCACAAGAAACCTATGGGTTACTTGCTGTTCTAGTCCTGCTTTAGTGAAGCAGCAGAGGCACAGAGAAGTTAGGATTTGAGCCTATGTTACCCAGCATAGGCGTGCACACTGACTAGCTATTACCAGGAATAATCACAGAAGAACCACGTGGCTTGGAAGAGTACATATTTAAGGAACTCTCACAGCGTGTGGTTTTTAATAGACACTTTGCCTTTTTGTGTAAACAACCCCTTGTCTTATGAATATCTCACACGATTCTCAGATTTGAAGTTGAATACAGCAGGAATAAAGCACCTCCTTGGACTCAGATGAGATGACCCCCTCGGGGGCCTCTGCTCAGCTTCACCGATACTCCGTCAGCCTGACTGACCAGGACTCGTGCCAGCGATGAGCCCAGGTCAGCTAGAGAATGAGGCCTCGCTCAGTGGGGGACAGACTGTCAGCCCAGGACAGGCTTTGGTACTGTTATGCGGGTGAGAAATATTTGCTTCTGCCTCTAGGGCCCCTCAAGTATGTTCATATCAAGGGGGCCATTTTGTTGCTACAAGATATTTTTATATCCTGGAGATAGATAGATAGATAGATAGATAGATAGATAGATAGATAGATAGATAGATAGATAGAAATTTAGGTGATAGGAATATAGATAGATGATAGATAGATGATAGATGATAGATAGATAGATATAACACATATTATATTCTAGATATATCTATATATCAATATCTATGATATATAGATGTAGATATATGTCTGACCTTTGTTGTTATCCTATCTATTTTGCCTAAGATTATGGGCTTCTAGAATGAAAGCATTCCTGTCGGTGGGCACATCTGTGACATCAGAGCATGATAATACAGGGAGAGAGGGAGAGCATAATTCTAAAGAGGAAAAATCCCTGAAATAAAAACATGAGCAGGGAGAGTGATAAAGGTGATTCAAAAATGAAGTTAGAGGGCTGGCCGAGTGGCTCAGTTGGTTAAGAGCTCGCTCAAGGGTTTGAGCTCTGAGCAATAGCGGTTCGAGTCCAGCCCGAGCTGAGTTGCCGCTGAGCTGCCAACAGGTGGCAGGATGGCTCAGCTAAAAAAAAAAAATGAAGTTAGAGGTGGAAGAGGGAGAGGGAGAGGGAGGGAGGGAAGGAGGGAGAGAGAGAGAGAGAGAGAGAGAGAGAGAGAGAGAGAGAGAGAGAGAGGAGACCAACTTGGATTGCCCTAGAATCCAAGGAAAGTATGACAAAATCAAACCCAGGGCCAAGGAACACAAAAGGTCACACCCCTAACACACTGCAAACTCCAGTGCCTGTGACGTGATCATGAGGTGGGCTTGACAAACTATAGAGAATGTCTAATGTCTAGAGGAGGATGAAGAGAAAACTCGCCCTGCCAACAGAATGGTCAGCCCAGGGCCTGTGATCCACATTGAGTTTAAGTGAAAGTCTGTCATTTAAACCAGCGGGCAAAGAATTTTTCACAGGCATCAGAGTTGCCAGCCCGGTAACGTGCTGTGTTTTGGGGGGCAGGTGGGGGACAGGGTGGAATAGTGGTGACCATGTTTCTCAACTTGGCCTTGGCCCCCAAGGACATGTCTCGTTCTCCTTCTTCTCTGGCCCCCCTTGTTCCTTCCCTTTCACCCAAGCAGAAAGGCTTTTTTGGGGGACATAATGTCACAGACACTTCCTTGGTGTGTCGAATCAGGGAAAGCCACCGTTTCCTGTTGAACTGCACCTCTCAACACTGCTTCCAGGGCTGACCCTGGAATGACGCCACTGGGTGTTGGGTAACTTCAGGCGCCATGACGATGCATTTCCAGGCGAGATGAGTGCGTATCCCACTGTGCCTGGTGGTATTTCACCTTTCAGTGTGCGGAGCACTCCGCAGAGCCTCACCGTGCAAGACGGAATTGCATCTGTTTCCCTTCATGGCCACCCCAAGGCAAGGCGATCATTCCATTGCAGGGCCCAAGCTGGCCAGCTCGTGGGGGAAGTGAGAACAAGCTGGGATCTGCTCCCTGAATCATCCGCCAGCTGTCTGCACCACCTCAGAGGCCGACCTGACCTGCTTTCACGATGAACCATGATGTTAGGAGGAGGGCAGTCCAGCGGGGTGAGTCAGTCCCAGGTGGGCTCTTCAGGCAGCAGCATCTGGACACTTCCTCCTCTGGGCTGCACGTGGAACACAGTCTGGAAGTCATTAGGAGATCACCCTGATGTCATCCTTAAAAGGTGACCTGATCCCAGAGCATGCAGCTGACCCTCACACGACTCTCCCACACTACAGGTTCGTGGTTGACCCAAAATGTCCAGCAGATGCACTAACCTCTTCACCGTTGCCATGTTTGGAGTCGTCGATGTGGTGCCTAAACACGCTAACGAGGTGCTGCCGAGCTGAACTCCAGCGATACTCGGCTGTGGATTGCAGCCGCCAGCTAGACTTTCCCAGCTTACTTCTACCCAAGCCAGGGTTAAAAGGCCAGCTCCTTTTCCACGTCCCTGAACCAAAGTGGGTGCTCCTATGGGCATCCAAAGAGGCCACTGGCACGTGGTTATCCAAGACCTTCCATGTGGGGTCAGGAGCCATTGTACAAAGCACGTGCCCACACCTGAGCTCAGATCACTGTATGTTCCAGCCATCAGCTGGCCCTTCCTTTTGGTGGGAGACTAGATAACCAGCTCTCTCCACGGGGGGTGCACCGCCCATCTGCCCTTGTGACATTGCCCTGCAGTACTGACCATCCCAGGGGTGGGCATAAATAGGAACTTGGCAACCATCTCTTCAAAGTCAAAGTCAAAATTGGCAGTTACCATAAGGAAGTTACAAAATCACTTCAAAGCAGAAGGGCCGGCCACTTCTTTCCTTTCCTTTCTTTCTTTTCTTTCCTTCTTTTTTTGCTGTTGTTTAATACAGACTTTCAAGCTCTACCTTAGACCTATTGATTTAGTTTTAATAAACTCATGAGGTGTCTCTGTTGTGCCAGCCAAGTTTGTAACCACTGATCGAAAATGTTTTTCTTAGTTTGGATCGCGTCGTATGAGTCCACAAGCATATGAATGTGAGTGCAGGTACAGACTGGGGTCTGTAGTTCTCTGGTTGTTGAATTCCCTTGGCTGGGTCGGTAATCTTCTCTCTCTTTGTCTCTTGATAATGAGTCCGGCATGAGGAAAAGTTGTGGTGCAATGGCTGTTCCACTCACAGGCCGAGCTTTGGTGGAGGAGGTGACCAGATGGCTGTATTTGTGCCTCCTTATTTGTCAAACCAAGTTTCTAGTGTTCACCCAGATCACCATTTATCCATGGAAGTGTTCACTGAAACAATGTACCGGGAAATATTGGAAATCAATAAATTCCAAACATCGGGAATTCATGAAGGATATTATGGTACATCCATCAATGCTGCTTTAAAATTATATTTGCAAGGAATCCTGCATAGAAAAGCCCTCTGCACAGTCAATCTTTATGGTATAATATTAGCTGTAAAAAACAAACAAACAGTGCACAACATGTTATACGTAGTATTTCAAATACTTAAAATACGCCTAGAAACGTAATGGAAATAGATTCACTGCAATATTAATGGTGGTTTTCTACAGATAGAGACATTGTTTTATATTTTTATTTCCATTTTTCTAGACTTAAAAAAATTTTTCTACAATGATTATATTAATAACTTTTGTATTAAAGTGTCAAAGGCTATTTAGCACATTTTACGTGGCTATTAGAATGAAGTGAGATAAATAATGGAAGGCGGCTGAAAAAAATGTGGGTGAGCACTGTTGTTTTTAACGGTGATTACCCAACTCTAGGGGAAGCAGTCATAAAATTTTAATTCAGGAATTATCCAAGAACAGATTGTACCATTCCGCAGATAGGTGATAATTGTATGCCAAATTAACACATCACCCTTTCAGTTCTGCTTCAAATGATGATGTCAGTCCTTGAAACACCTCAGGGGAGAATACTAATCTATCCCTCGGAGGCGAAGTGTGCTTGCCTCGAGCCCCTGACATCCATCGGTTCACTTTGCATTGTTCCAAACCACCCCTGGCTGAGCGGAGAAGTATTTTGCCCTGTGAATAGGCATCATGGCCTGCCCACCTTCCCTTGTTGGTCCAAACCCTGACGTTGGTGACTGTCCCCTCAGCACCTCGAGCAGTGGGGACATCTGGGCGTGGGTGAGCTCTGAGTTTCCCACCCTCCTCGGCCGTGGTGTGCACGTGTGACGAACGTGGCCACTTTGGGAGATGACATTTGCCCAGGCCGGGTGCTCAGCTCTACTCTGGCTTCATCTTCTTTCTTGTCTCCCAAAGACCATAATCCCAGTCTCCAAATATAAACTGTGTCATCTTAAAATACACGCCCTCTTCTGCCAGCGTTTTCCTTTTTTGCCCAGCTGGCATTACCGAGATTTCTATTAATAAAGATAAGGCCAAGTGGCCGAACATGGCTCCCTCCCCCACCTACGGGGGACGCCAGGGCTCGGGGTGTGCAGATGTTACCTGCCCCTTTGCTTTTCTCTGGAAACAGCCCATGAGACTCTGGCTGGTGGCACTAGCCATGGGGACCACATGTGCTTGCTTTTCTTTGTCATATTGCAGTCGGCCTTGACCACCAACTTTGCACTTCTAGAGGAGACACCCCGAGGGGCAGACCAAGCCAGGAGGGTGAGCAACAAGAGCCCATAAACCTGGCCAGAACCTCGCTCATCTACAATTTCTGATGCTCGCCATCAGTCACAATACCAATATCAGCAAGAAGCCAACTCTGGGACAAGCAGTCCTGGGCCCATACAGTCCTGTGTCCTCACTCTGGCCAGGACCCAGGGGACACACAGAGTAGAACCCGATCCTCATCCTCACTGATCCCTGCCCATACCATCCAAGAACGTCTAAATAAACCCTGCTTACTCCAATCCTAATAATAGCCACGTCGTATTGAGAGCTTACTATTGGCCAGGCCCTTCAAACACACATGACTAAGTATCACAACGCCCCTGTAAGGCGGCCATTGTTCTGTTTAACAGATGCAGAAACCAAGACTCAGAGAGGTTCCCTAACTCACCAGTCACGTGTCTCGATGGAGTCGAGTCTGCATTCGAACACAGACCCACTACCCCATTCTCCTAAGCGTTTCGCTTTCTTCAAATTCCAGTGTAGAGTCTGCAAGTATTTTCAAGACAATTTAATAACTTCCCATCCTGCAAAAGCAGAGGAGCAGAGGACTGGGGTCAAGGACGTGTGACACTTATTTGCCCCAGGCTCGCTCTAAGTGACCTTAGAGAGCAGGACATAGATTTGCAGCCATCCCTTCTGAAACTGAGAAGGACCAGAATGTTACTTGAGCTACCCTGGTGGGGATTAGCTTTTTGGGGACTCAGGACATCAAGCATGCTTCTTAAAAGGGGAATCACGGCTGTGCAGTATCGTTTTATACCAGAGTTTACAAAGGCTGAAGGAATTTGGTTCTGCTATTAATAGCTCAAGGTGCCTTTTCCCAGAAAGGGTGACAAATGTCCTTCCTGAGATAGCACATAGCCTCGGCACATAAGTTTATGGGAGGAAAAGCTCCTTCCAAGAGATGCAACAGGGAAGGATTCAGGAAAACTGCCCAAGGAATGGTAGACCTGATTGGTCAGGCCAAGACCTGGATGGCAGCTTGTCGCTACATCTCTATTGCTCCCAAGTGAATTTTAATGGGTTCTCAGTGATCTTAACCTGGTTACATAGAGTGTGCGGAAAGAGTGATTGTCATGGTACTGAGGGCATCAGGGTTGTACCTACCTCTCTCATGCCTTTCTGCCTAGCGTCCTGTCATTCTGATCCAAATGGGATAGATAGGGCTGGAGGATCAAGTCGAGTGTGATGGGGGATGGCTGGGAAGGGCACAGGCGTTAGGTTCCCATGGGCTCCCCATTCAGGACAGCCTAGTAAGCGCAGCCCTCTCCATAAGCCGGCATCACAGCCCTCTAGACTGTCCTGGGGACCGGAAGTCAAGGGTCCTGACCAACAGCCTTGACCCTGCTCTCAGTTCAAGCATGTTGACAGCACCTGCCTTTTCCTTCCTCCAGCCTTGTGTGTATACGCTCTCAGAATTCACCTCAAACAACATATTGTGAGTTAACACCCGAATATCAGAGTGCAGGTAGGAAGGCCCTGGAGAAGGTTACCATCTCATAGAGTGTGGCATAAGACAGGGTTTTAGAGGAAAATAAGACAAAAGAGATGATGCTGTGTGCTTTCAAAGGAGGAAGGAGTAACATCCTCTCAGAAGACTGACTCTTATATGTAAGAATTAAATATGTGGCTAAAAAGAAGGCACCCTCATGCAATGGAGAAGCATGGTGTTATCCAAACCCCATTTATGGTGGTGTGAAAGCTATTAACATTTAGAAACAATGATCAGCCCAGGCCTTCCTTTTTAGACACATGAAAATAAATCAGAACTGGAAAAAATGAATCAAAGTACTTAAAAAGAAAACCACAGGAAATGAGAAGACAATAGAAGTAAGTCACCCTCAAGAGGTCAGAACTTTTTAAGTATAGAAATCGTAGAAGCCATTCTCAAAGGAATGCTAAATAACAGATTGGGGTCCTTTAACATTTAGAAGCTCTATGTACTTAAAATCTTCATGGAAATATAACCTAAATGAAAAGAATTTTTTTTCCACAACTGATTCAGAAAAAAAAAACTGCAGTGATCTGGACTGGCCAAGGTTAATATCTTTATTCATCTACGTAGCTCATAGCAATTGTCCAGTCAAACCCTTCGAGAAGCAGTTGGATCACCCACATTTGACAGATAAGAAAACTGGCACCTTGTAGCGAAAGAACTCACTGAAGGGACGAGAGAATAATTTGCAGAGTTGGAGCCAGATTCCTGGGACTCATGGTGCATGGGCTAGACTTTTTGCACATTTCCACCTTTAAGCAGTCATAGAGCCCCACGTGAGTTTCTTCCTGCTGGGACCGAAGGAGTATTCACCTTTTCCACAGCACGGAGCGTGACCAGCCCTAGCTCAGGTGTACTTACATCTGAGACAAACTGTGAAAGAATTTTTGGAGAAGATTGGAGTTTCCAAGAGGTGGTTATTTATCCCAAAGAAAGTAAACATCATCTCTGAAGGAGAACTGAAAGAAAGAAGTGTAGGTCCAAAACAAAAATTATATACATTGTTATTCTTTCCTATGTAGCAGTTCTTAAGTATAATGCTGAAAAGACAGTATGCTGATTAATTAAAATCAGAATATGCCAATAACCCTAAAGCAGGAATTTTATTTAAATCATCACAATGTGTTAGTATCTTGCTTTTGATAACAAATAAGAAAACTGTTGTAGACATATTTTGAGCTATTTTGAAGAAAGATACAATACCTTCAGAGTAATGTATAAAAGTTCAATGTTTCTATTCTGTGTTAACTGTCAGGATCTTAAACTCTGGATTGAGGCTACTTTTTTAATCCTTGGGCTACATATATACACACTTAGGTCATAGTAACCTGTGATTGTACATTCTCCTGGAAGAAAGAGGGCAGGGTGAGAAGGTGAGCTTTATGATTCAAAGTCTGGTGGATAATAACCATCAGACAGAGAAGAATTTAAAAAAAAAATTTCTATAAACCCCAAGTGCAGCATTGAAAAGCAATATTTTAATCAGATCATTTCACATTTTTTCAGAGGAGTCACTATCTAGATAGTTTTTTTTTTTCAACACATGAAGGACAAAAAGATGAGACCCAGGGGAAATGAATTCTTTACAACGCAGCTATTTAATTGATTGATTTGGAACTCTTAGACCATGTTGCTGCATGCTAATTGGAAGTCACTTTTAAGCAGACTCAGCTTTGGATCACGGCTGATTGAATGCAGCAGAGCAGGCCTGCCCAGCTAGCGGGGAAAGTGTGCATGAAACCCCTGGTGTTATGAGTCCTGTGGAGGCAGCATTACTTGGACAAGACAGAACAACAAATCTAGAACCCCCGGGGATGACACAGACCTTGGCAGCCTTTCCAAAGTGGTATGCCAAGTCTTCATTTACTCACTCCTCACATCTCGACAGCGTGGGGCAACAGACAGCTGGTAGCACCCTCTACCCACAAGCACTCCCCACTGGGGCTTTCTCAGCCCCAGGTTCCATGTTCACAATAGGCCTGCAGGAAGGATGGGGTGTATAACCCCTGATGGAACGTACTATCTCCCGATACCTGACTGTGCCCTATTACAGATTCATCTTGCTGGGGCACAGGAGTTTGTTTCCTTTCTTTTTGGCTTTGGCCGCTTCAAAGAGTATCATACCTAAACTTCAGAATACCTGGGGAGGGGGAGTGCAAGGTGCTGCACTGAAACAGGATGCCCCCAGACTTTGTTAGAGCTTTTGGGAACCTGGGCACCCAGGGGAGAACACGAAGCATGCTCAGGCCAGGAGCCTGGATAGATATCGGGAGGAGTAAGATCATGAAGGAGAAAGAGGAAGAAAGAACCTGGCTGGGCGATGGGGACCTTGCCTTCCTCCTTGAACGTGTACATCGTAAGGGAGCAGTCTCTGATTTGGGGGTACTAATGTGCAGCTTGGGAAGGGGGGTTATTATTCACCATCCATACTTATTAACTGCAAAACGGATACACCAAGGCCATGAGTTTGCCTCCCCAGATATTTAACTGCTGAACTTGGTAGCATCGTAAGTACATATGAAGTGGGCGGTATGGCACACACCCCTCTGTCCCTCCACCGTCCCCTTACCTATCTGGTATTTTCTTCCAAAAACTATTCTTTGGTGATAGTCACAGCCCATGTATTGATACTAAACGTTTAGTATATTTCAGAAGCAGATACTGTATTTAATGCCATTTCGTAAGTGCTGGAATAGGACATTTCTGTAGCCCTGGGGCATCATTAAAATGAAAGAACGGTGACAAAATGTGACCCTGTATATAACTGGGGAATTTAGTAAGGGATTTTCTATTTTCCTACCGAAGACAATGTGTGTTGCTTTTGAGATTAAAATTGATTTTAAATTTCCAGTTACTGAGCATTTTACTGAGAGACTAGGGTTATGCAGATATCATGCAAAAGAAGTTTGTAGTAAAAAATAAATGATTACCTAATTATTTTACCTGTTCACGAATATCCTGTATTTGAAACCTTTTTATGTGGATTCACTGATTCTGGGGTGGAGGAGGGCGGAATTGTTAATATTGTTATTGTAATTAAACTACACATTTGTTTATTCAACAATTCCTTTCAACTGAGCCCCTGCTTTGTGTTTAACTCTGTACAAGCTCTGCCGTGACAGAGATGAGTGACAGAGGGATTTTTTTCCTTAAAGAACTTACAGAGGAACACAGAGTAGGTAGGCAGTGACCAAAGCTGATGCAGAGAAACAAGCAAGGTGGAACTGGGGCTTCCGACAGGAGCCATTGTGAAATCTGTGTGAGATCAGGCCTAAAGGACGTAAAGGATGAGTGGGATTTTCACGGGGAGGACCGGTGTGGGGGCTTCTGGCCGGGTAGGAGGGCACAGGATGAGTAGAGGTGCAGGGGGCGGAGGAGAAAGTGTAGCAGAGGTTGTCTTATTTGGCTGGAAGACGCTCCAAACGAAAAGGCATAAAAAGGGTGAGCTGAGCTAGTGAGGCACCAGCCTGTGGAGTTTTGCAGCCTCTCTGGGTTAAAATTAAGGAGCTGCTTATTTCTTTGTAGGTTTTTGTACCAGGACACGGGGTGAGCAGGTCTGTGCTTTAGGACAGTTTGGATGGGGCAGAGATAGGAAAAGGGGATGAGATGGGGGAAAGAATGTCTCATTTCAAGTCATTGCAATCATTGTGAAGTTTAGATGGCTTCATTCCAGCTAATCAAAAAGCAGCATTGTGAAGAAATGCATTAAACAGTCAGAGGTATGAGTTCTAGCCCTCTCTTTGCTACTGATTAGTTTTGCGTCAGGATGAGTCACT